>NC_072735.1:8538047-8793999 GCF_026930045.1 Uloborus diversus
CAATAACCGATCACTATGCATTACTAGTAAAAATTGATAACAAAAAATTATTAGAAAAACATTTGAAACGTAGTCGGAGCAGCGAGCAAATAATTAAAACATGCATCGATTATAGAACTTTTGAACAGGATATTAAAGAAATTAATTTCTCAAGCTTAATAGATGAAAACATGGAGATAAATGAGATTAATAACACTTTTATCAGTAAAATTAAGGAATTCATGGAAAAAAACAAGAAGATAAAAAAAGCTAATAAATTAAAAAAACAATGGATTACACAAGAGTTAGTAAATATGATCAATAAAAAAGAAAAATTATATAAAAAAACAAAACAATTTCCTTATAATAAGGAATATAAAAATAATTATAAAGAATACAATAAACAATTAAAAAATTTGATTAAAAAAGAAAAAGAGGATTTTTTTCATAAAAATTTGTCCATGCTGGAAATGATGGAAGAAAACAATCGAATATTATTAAAGATATTACAGGGGTTAAGAATAAGAATTCCATCGATGTAGATAATAGCAATGAACTAGTTGAAAAATTTAATGACTTTTTTATAAATTGTTGTGTGGAAATAAACGGCGATAAAGCATCAAACTATGATAATAACATAACACACCAAACAAATTCTATGTATATTTACCCAATGGAAATAAGTAAGGTCAAAAATATTACTGATACTATGCAAAATGACAAAACACCGGGACATGACGGAATTACAAGTAATGCACTTAAGATAATTGCTAATTATCATATAGAAATTGTGACAAAAATCATCAATATTAGTCTACAAAGAGGTGAATTCATAGAAGATCTAAAAAAAGCAATAATTACACCGATACACAAATCAGGTGCTAAAGATGATTGTAATAATTTCAGACCTATCTCAGTTCTACCAATATTCTCAAAATTATTGGAAAAATGTTATAGCTCTCACTTGATGAATTTCTTAGAAAAATATGATTTTTTCCCTAACGCACAATACGGATTTAGGCAAAACAGAAATACTGAAAAAGCTGTATTAAAATTAGCAGGTGAAATTTATGCGAACATTAACGAAAACTATGAAACTTCAGCAGTATTTTTGGATTTACATAAAGCATTTGACAGTGTAAGCATAAAGATTTTGATAAAAAAGTTATACAATGTTGGAATAAGAGGAATACCTTACAAATGGATATTATCCTATCTCACGGACAGAAAACAAGCAACAAAACTAAATAACTGTATAAGCAAATATAAAACAATAAAAACGGGAGTCCCTCAGGGATCAATTTTAGGTCCTTTACTTTTTTTAATATATATTAATGACATGTCATACATTAAATTATACGGTACAATTACTCTATATGCAGATGATACAGCATTAACATATTCTGCAAGGAGCATTAATGATATAAAAAACCAAATAGAACTTGATTTAACTGCTATAAATAAATGGTTAACTGATAATATGTTATCTCTTAATATAAATAAAACAAAATATATAAAGTTTGATTTAATAAAAACTTTTTAACAAAAAAATTGAACCGCCGAAAAAGCTGAAAAGCAAAAAATAATAAACCATTTTAATTAAACCTTAATAACTAAGTTCTTAAACTGATGTAAGTATACCTAAGTATATATTTTTGTAATAATTTAGAGCTTTTAATTAACCTTAATAACTCAGTTCTTAAATTAATGTAAGTATACCTAAGTAGTTTTGAGTCGGTGCCAAACAAGCAAATTAATTATTTTTGTAAAGCGTGAGGCGCAGCGGTGGCGTATGGCGACACGCCCCTTCGCCGGAAAATGCCGAGCGTTCACGAAGTTAAACCCGAACGTCTTCGAGTGGTCTCGAAGAAGCACGTGTCGAGTATTTGGCTGCTACTGAGCTTTTGCCTCATATACAACAGTCAAAATGTTTATATCATTGTTCATCATACTGAAGAAGGATTTCTCATCTTGTTAAAAGCTCAAATAAATGGTTTTGTGGGTCATAGTATTATTCAGCTTAAGTATGGCATAACAACTGTAGCCGTTAATTGCATACATGATCTTGAAGATTTTTCTCACTGGTTGTTTGCCTCTCTCGTGCGAGGTCCCAAAGGTTTCAAAGCTCCAACGAGAGGTACTTTTCGTTGTATACGATCTACTAGTATTTATGATTTAATGATGGCGTGTGGAGGGAGCATTTTTTGAAACATTTATGTTTATCGCCGGACATTTCACATTACATTGCTAATTTTATTTGGTTATTTCTTTAAATTTAGGTAATTTAGGGATCTTTGTTTATTTATTGTTTGGCACCGACTCAAAACTACTTAGGTATACTTACATCAATTTAAGAACTGAGTTATTAAGGTTAATTAAAAGCTCTAAATTATTACAAAAATATATACTTAGGTATACTTACATCAGTTTAAGAACTTAGTTATTAAGGTTTAATTAAAATGGTTTATTATTTTTTGCTTTTCAGCTTTTTCGGCGGTTCAAGTTTTTTGTTAAAAAGTTTTTATTTTATAATTTTTTGTGGCTATAAGCTACTAATGTGGCTATAATCTGTATGCTTATATTTTTTATTACTTTTAAAATAGCTACCTACCTTACTTTAGCTATTAACATATATATATATATATATATATATATATATATATATATATATATATATATATATATATATATATATATATATATATATATATATATAATCGTATTTTAACAATTATCTGTTGTGTTACATAAATAATTTTAAAAAAGCAGGCTTTATATACTAACATGGGTAGGCCTACAAAAAATGCTGCTCGGATGAGGAAAAGATGTTTAGAAGAATCTATTAATGAGAAAGAAAAAAGGTTGGAAGCAAACAGAAAGATAATGACATTAACACGTTCACAGGAGAGTTTAGGTAAGCGCGAGGAAAGACTGTCGAGAATGAGAAGCTACAATAACGATAGTTTATTGCAAGAAGGTGATAAGCAGCGCGCTCGTCGTTTAGATATAAGAGAGCGACTTTCAAATGAGAGTGAAGAGCAACACGCTCATCGTTTAGATCTGATAAGAGAGCGACTTTCAAATGAGAGTGAAGAGCAACGCGCTCATCGTTTAGATCTGATAAGAGAGCGAGTTTCAAATGAAATTGAGGACGTCGTGTCTATACAATCCGTTCCATAGATGAGTCTCGTGAAATTGCTACCTATGGAAAGAAACCTCCAGATAATGTTGTCCCGAAAGATGTGAACAATTGTGGTGGACTTTTATCAGAGGTAAAACTTGCTGCCGAATCTCGTGTGATGTTGAGACGTAACATATCAGTATCTGACGGCCTCGTCAATGGTGCAATGGGTATTTAAAAAAAAATAAAATGGCCATCAATACGTAGGGATCAACTAGAGGAAGGAGAATTGCCGGACTGCATATTAGTTAAGTTTGACGATGAAAGCATAGGAAGCAGACTAAAAGATAGCGATGGTTGTGTCGCCATACCTCCAGTGGTTGCAACCTTTCAAGGAACGAAAGGTTATGGTGACATTGAGAACAGGATGTTGCCAATAATTCTATGATGGGCCGTCACGGTACACAAATTGCAAGGTACGACCCTTGATAAAGCTGTAATAGACCTCGGAAAGAAAGTGTTTGCTAAAGGACAGGCATATGTGGCACTGAGTAGAGTAAAAACACTTGAGGGTATTGCTTTATCTGATCTAGAGTCAAATAAGTTACTACACAAACCTCACGATGAACGAGCTTTAGCAGAAATGCAGAGACTGAGAGCTCTAAATCAAGAGACTGACAAATCTAAAGCTCATTCATCGTGAGTTGTTGTTTTTTTTTTTTTTTTTTTTTTTTGTAATACACAACTCAGTAATAAAAAATCTGTGAGCGAACAATAAATCACTCCTAATATCTCACCTTTAGATAAGGAATTTTTCCAAATTTACATGGGACCAAATTCTAGGTATACTCTTTCCAATAAAAAAACAATTATCGAAATCAGACTATTCTGTAAAAGTTATGCGTCGTCTTACACGAAAAAAAGTAAAAAACCTTTGAGTGAACAATAACTCACCCCTGTTTTCCATCCTTTAGGATAGGAAATTTTTTTCGAAATTTATATGGGAACAACTTCTGGAAAAATTCTTTCCAATGAAAAAAGAACTATCAAAATCGGACGAACCTGTGAAAAGTAATGCCTGGTCATACATGAAAAAAAAGAACTTATATATACGGGTCGACTTGAGAACCTCCTCCGTTTTTTCGTCGGTTAAAAAACTAATCCTAATTACAAATACCAGAGATTGAGAGGTCTACACTGCCGTGAACAGGTCAAAGGCAATAACTGCATTTTTTTTTTTTTTTTTTTTGCATTTTGTCATCTATTGTACGTTAGCTTTGTTGTACAAACTAACTTATTTGGTTTCCGCTGAAAAAAATATATAACTCCAACATTTTCTTATTGTTAATACTACTGAATCCAACACACATTTCTTCAAATATCTCGAAAACTCATTTCTGCAGATACTGCCGCTTACCTGCCCACGGCAGTACACACGAGAGACATACAGGTCTGAAGCTCATTCATTGTGAGCTTTTTTTTTTTTTGTAATACCCAACTCAGAATCAAAAAATCTTGGAGTGAACAACTAATCACCCCCTCTCCCCCCCCCCTTAGGGTAGGAATTTTTCGCCTCAAACTTATAGGGGAATTACTTCAGGCTATACCTTTTCTAATAAAAAAAGAATATTCAAAATCGGACTATTCTGTAAAAAGTTATGTGTGGTCATACATTAAAAAATATATATATATATACGTGTCGACTTGAGAACCTCTTCCGTTTTTTCGTCGGTTAAAAATAGTATGTCACCATCACTAAACTTCGCCTTATTTTTTCATACAAATCCTGAATATAAAAAATGTTTGACGACTGGCACTGAAAACTAACCCTAATCACAAGTACCAGAGATTGAGAGGTCTACACTGCCGTGTGCAGGTAAAGGGCTATAACTGCAATTTTATCTTTTTTTTTTTTTTGCATTTTGTCATCATTGTTTGTACGTTAGCTTTGTTGTACAAACTAACTTATTTGGTTTCCGCTAAAAAAAATATAATTCCAACATTTCCCAGTTGATAGTACTGAATCCAGCGCACAGTTCTTCAAATATCTCGAAAACTCATTTCTGCAGATACTGTCGTTTACCTGCTCAAGACAGTACACACGAGAGTAATACAAGTCTGCATCTCATTCATCGTGAGTTTTTTTTTTTTTTTTTTTTTGTTATACCCAATTCAGCATCAAAAAATCTTAGAGTGAACTACTAATCGCCCCCCTTTCCCCACCCTTAGGGTAGGATTTTTCCCCTCAAATTTATATAGGAACAACTTCAGGCTATACTCTTTCCAATAAAAAAAGAATATTCTAAATCGGACTATTCTGTAAAAAGTTATGTGTGGTCATATTTAAAAAAATCTGTGAGTGAACAACAATCTCCCCCTTTTCCCACCCTTAGGGTAGGAATTTTTTTTCCAAATTTATATGAAACCAATTTCAGGGTATAACCTTTCCAACAAAAAAAGAATTATCAAAATCGGACTATTTTGTAAAAAGTTATGTGTGGTCATACATTAAAAATCTGTGAGTGAACAACAAATCAACCCATTTTTCCCACCCTTAGGGTAGGAATTTTTTTCCAAAATTTTTATGGGACCACCTTCGGGGTATACCCTTTCCAATAAAAAAAGAATTATCAAAATCAGACTGTTCTGTAAAAAGTTATGCGTGGTCATACATTAAAAAAAAATATATATACGTGTCGAATTGAGAACCTCCTCCGTTTTTTCGTCGGTTAAAAAAGAATGGAATTAATAAAATTGATTTAGGCATAAAATATCACGAACCAACATGTGACTGCACAAATAACTGTAACTGCCCTACCATAGAAAGAGTCGAAAATATAAACTATTTAGGTATAACTTTTAGTGAAAATTTAAAATGGAAATGCCATACTGATAAACTCGTGAAGAAATTAAGAGGTAGAATACATTGGCTTTATCTATTGAGAAATATAGTTGGGAAAAAGTTTCTTAGATGTTTATTTTATACTTGGATAAACTCAATAATTACGTATGGTATTTGTGCATGGGGAGGTGATTATGAAACAAATCTTACCAATTTAAATAGAACTTATGCAAAAATTTTGAAAATAATTTATGGATCTAAACAAGAACTTAAGAAAAACGATACTATTTTACAAAAGTCAGAGAAAATCTATAATATCAGAGAAATTTATGCACAGAGAATATTGTATTTTTTGCATAACAACAATAACTGGTTTGAAATTAATGAAAAACAATATAATACTCGAATTTCAAGTAAACAATATAAAGTTATAAAACCAAATAAAAGGATTATTAAAAAGCAATTCTTTTACTTGGCACCGCGGCTGTTTAATGAACTAACGGAAGATGTTAGGAATGAGAAGAACTTCAAAAAATATAAACAAGGGGTCAATGAATATATACAAAATAATGACATTCTATCAATAATTAACTTTTAGCTGATAAAATATACTGACTTGCCAACCGGGGGGGGGGGATTTTGTATTGTATTTTTTATACTATTAAATGTTTCAATGCGAGTTATTGTGTTTTTTTTTCTGGAGTCAAACAGTTCAATAATTGTTCTGTGTAAAATTTTTACTACTTGTGTAAAATTAATTTGTAAATATTACTGTTAATACATATTTGTGTTTTGTACTCCATACTAAACCAATTAAAAAACACTGCGGACAGTGCCTTTGGCGCTCTTTAGTGTTGAATGTAATACTAACTCATGTTGAACTATAGTCAAGATTTTCTTAATATTTTGTTATGACGTTTGTAATTTATGTTTTATAATTTGTAACTTTTTTTTTTTTTAACTTTACTTTTTTAATTTTGCTTACTGTTATGTATGTGTATTTTGTTTGTTAATAAATTTTATCTTTATCTTATCTTTATCTTTAAATTGGAGTAAAAGGAAGTCATGTGAGGCACACATCAGCTCGTTTTCTGCGTATTTCCAATTATTTCGTTTACATTCAAATTGACCACTTCTCAACTTTTCTTTTCTCACACTTCCAATTGTTTGTCTGGATGTAGGAGTTGTTTGTTCTTGTTGTGAAATTCATGAAAAACTGATGGACACACAGATTTGCCGAGTTTATGAATTTTACACACTCCCGACTGTTTATCTGATTGTAGGCGACTGTTGTCCCATTGTAGGAGTAGTATGCTCTTGCTGTTGATGGGAAACTCATAAGAATGGACAGATTTACAGAGGTCGGGGATATTTTACACTCTTCCTAATCGTTTGTCTAGGCGTAGGTGATTTTACTGATAGTGGGGATTTACATGTTCTTGTTGCTGTGATGTCAATGGGGTGATTTTACTGATTGTAGGAGTTGCATGTTCTTGCTGCTGTGATGTCAATGAGGCGATGTTACTGATTGTAGGAGTTGCATGTTCTTGCTGTTGTGTTGTCAATGGGGTGATTTTACTGATTGTAGGAGTTGCATGTTCTTGCTGCTGTGATGTTAATGGGAGATACTGAATGGTAGACAAATTTACTGAAGTCAAGAATTTTCGATGCGATGTAATAACAGTCCCCATAAAAGTTACTAGTAAATGTGCGCTCTTTAATCGACCTAAACGTAGTTTTATTCATATAAGTTTAGGCTGAAAGACAAATTTATAATATCGGTTTCTTACTCTCTATTTCACAAAATGAGTTGGCAACATTAAACAATGAATTGAACTATTTAACAATTCTGAAGTTACCTTTGTATGCTGATTTGAAGGCATTAAAAACTCACTGTAATATTCTAAACACCATATAGTAAACTTCAGAAATACTGTGATTTTATGAAATGAAATTGAGGAGTTTTTAAAAATTTAAACATCTATTTTTATGATTCGAAGATGCATTCCTTTTATAAAATAATTAATTAAGCAAATTTTTTCTGACAAGGCGCTACCTTAAATAGCAGGATAACTTTGAACCAAACTGATTAAAACGATTAATTTAATTACTAGGGGAAAGTTATCCAAAATGGGGATGCTTATGCTTTTTTTCTCTATAAAAACATTAACTCATTTTCATATAATAGAGATTTACTGCTTAAAAGCTTAGATATGTCTATTACTATCAAAAATTATGTTGACCATTGACAAAAAATTAATTATTTTTACAATAAAGATTAAACAATTTAAAAGTGCACAAGTCCCCGTTTTGAACGACATTTAGCTAAAATGGGGCTACCATAAAAACCAAAGCAAAATTTAATTTTTAAAATTTTTTTACCGTTTAGTTATTTTCATAACACAAATTAACCCTTAAAGGTTTTCTTTACAAAAACTTTGTCATATAAATGAAAATAGGGTATATGTAAAGAGATCTTCATATTAGATCTAGATAGTCTGTGATATAGATCATTAAAAATCTTTTTATAACAATAATCCTAAATAAATGTCAATAATAATACTATTTGGCTCGTAATAGACTAGTAAAATTTGACCTTTCTAGCGGAGAGTTGTGCCAATTTTGCAGAAATCACATTCAAAAGTGTCGTCGTCTTCTTCAGCATTTGAACATCCTTCATGGACCCAACCTAAACACCCTGAACACTGGATCCAGCCCTCTTTTTGTTTAGAATCCGAGTAGAGTACGTTACAAAAAATGCAAGCCTCCCCAGAACCATCGTCTTCTTTCAGAGGGAGAAGAATACTCAGGCTTTTTTCCAACTTTATTTTTCTTTGAAGATGACCCTCCATCATTATTTTGTTTCCTTCTTTTTATCTGTTTAGTCTTGTTCTTATTGTTAATCATTTCATATTGATCTTTAAATAATTTCTTTTTGGGGACTTTTTTGTTTTTTCTTGCTTTTTCAAATTCGAGCTCTTTTTACTTCCTTTTACAAAAAAAGGAAGTATTGTATTCGCAAAAAAATTTTCACCAAAAATCGGCCTTAATTTCCTATTTGCTCAACCCCAAATGAATGTTGAGTTTTTTTTTTTTTTTTTGACCCGACCACACGTGGATATGTGCCTAGGAACGTAGAGACACCCGAAATATCCATTTTGACGATCCCCGAGTTAATTACAACGAGTTTTCTCGTGACGTCTGTATGTACGTATGTATGTGTGTATGTATGTATGTATGTCGCATAACTCAAGAACAGAATGACCTAGAAAGTTAAAATTTGATACGTAGACTCCTAGTGAGGTCTAGTTGTGCACCTTCTTTTTTGGTTGCACTCGGATGCAACCAAGGGGGTCTTTTGCCCCTTTTTGGGAGGAAATCATTGTTAATTTCGATGTAAACTCAAGTGGTGTTATAATTCGGCGGACACGTGGCGATATACCGCCAGTCTTTTGGTCGCCAAGTTTTGTCAACTTGGCGACAAATTTGGCGATATTTTTTTTAAATCTGTTTTCAATTTGGCAACTGTTGGTGATATTTAGAGAGTAAACTATTGAATCATATTAAAACTGCCAATAATGAGAAAATGACATTTAAATTGGAATAAAAGGAAGTCATGTGATGCACACATCAGGTCGTTTGTATGGACTTGATGTAAGAATTGCAGTTTTCCCACGTCTCTTGTCATTTTTGACCATCATAATTCTTTCCTTTTCCTGTGGTGGAGGCATGAGCATACTAGGTGAAACACTAAAGGATGTCGAAGGTTTATCACTAGAAGTTCCAGCCATCTGAACTGCTTGTTGTGGCTCAAACACTGTATAGCTTTGTCAATAGCAACACCAGAAGAAGAGAGTGAGTGTTGAACAAGATGCACTATAGGTAAATATCTAATAGCCCCAGAAGAAGAGATTGCAAGTTCACCTGGATGATTATGATTTGGTATACCTACTGTACAATGCTTCACCAATATCTCCAGAAACAGATACTGTCTGTTGGGGACTTGGAACCGTAGAAGAGTCCATAGTCATTTCATTAGCAGGTACTACCTGTTGAGGGTTACAGACAAAAGATCTATCTGTGGTCTCAGCTGGTGCAAATAGGTGATCATTGCGATTAAATGGAAAAATACCGGGGTTTTTTTTCAAAACCTTTTATAGCAGTTTGTACTGATGCTGCTCTTTGAAACGCAGCACTGTATAGTTTTCCGACTTGTGCAATGGTTACTACATGGCCAGGGTGGTTAATTAACCACCTTCTTACTTCTTGTTCATAATATGTGCTTAGTAGGCCCATAAATGTGACGTCAAGTGACTGGAGCCAGTGGGTCGTGTAAGGAGGAAAGCATAGTAAAATAACGTTTTTTTCTCATGCAAGATTAATTAGCTTTATGCTTTTTGCATGTGACCTATCTGGCATCAGAAGAACAGGTTTTTCAGATGTTGGATTGGAAAACTCTACAAAGTGTGAACCAAAACAGGAAACTCTCTTTTGTAATCCATCCGCTTTCATGAAAGTAAGAAAACGATCCTGGAAGAGTATCATCCATTAAAGCTGGATTCTCCCTCTTCCTTGGAAAGACAAACATGGTTGGCATGAAGTTTCCAGCAGCACTCATACAGGTTTCTGCTGTTATTAGTGATACAGGTTTCTGCTGTTATTAGTGATACAGGTTTCTGCTGTTATTAGTGTCCCTCTTTCCCCCGAACTTAGACAACCAACTTGTTTTTTGCCTCGTAGAGCGAAAACTCTCGACTGCTTGCTGGGAACAGTCATGATTCCCGTCTCATCAACATTATATATATTTTTCGGAGAGATGTGATGTTTCCCCATTGTTGACTGTAACAGGTCAAAAAATTTGTCTACAGCAACACGGTTAAAGCCCTTCGCTCGTGCAACGGAACTTGATTCAGGACCTCGCAAAGAAATCCTTTGATTTCGCCTAAGAAATCCGTAGAGTCAGTCCTTTCCGGTGACTTTCTTATCCCTGTGGAAGCTATTTTCACTGGCATTTACTTCGGCCAGTTCATAAGCTAGGTGTCTCAAATCAGTCATTGTCAATCCAAAGAGCCTTTCTTCCATTTGTAATATATATTTAAATAGTTCTTCTTCCTCATTTAAAAAAACACTCTTATATCTACCAAGTCCCCTTTCAGCAGCACTTTCTGACGACAAACTTTTTTCTCAAGCATTTTTTCACACATCTCTCAAGCATTGTTTGCGGTACATTGAAATTTGCAGAAGCACGCCAGTATCCCATTTTTCCATCAAGAACCACCTAAACAGCTCCAATCATGCTCTCGTTAAACCAGCTTTCTGTGTCTGTCTTCCTTTTGTAGCGCCCCATATCAAGATCTGAAAATAAACAGGATGGTTGGTTTGCTTTCCGGAGAAAGACCACTAAAAATTAAGCCTACTCGAGCCTTACACGAAAAACGGCATGTAGCCTACCTAGTCTGTCAAAACATTTGAACTTTGTTGATACTTTAACACACCCAAAAATAAAGTTAAATGAGTCAATAATCTAAAGACTAGACCTACAATATCATGAATATAAAACAGAGTTGGGCAATTTTTAATTGCATTGACAATTAAAGATTAACAATTGATTAATTGGCAAACGTAACCATAACAACTAACAATTGATCAGTTGTAATTGTGGAAATTACAAATAACGATTAATTAATTGTTAATTGTAGTTTACTACAGCTCACAAAGAATTAATTGTAACAATTGTCAATTGTTTTGTGAATTTTAATTAAAACTAACTCTTAAAAAATGATTGGTTTTGTACAATATACTCTACAGGCGACAGGTCTACCTGGGACATGGACGCTGGACGGGTACCATATTACTATCTAACTAATTAAATACACATGTTAGCAACAATTAAAATATCAATGCACAACAGTAACTTTATAACGAGGAATAAATTATTCACTGCGATATGACTTTTCACAAAAAATCTTATGGCCCCAGCAAAATTTCCTCAAAAAAGGTATATTTCGATTAAAAATTCAAAAATATTTCTTTCTGTAATAGTAAAAATCCAAAGAACATCTGAGAGAAATTACAGAAATGCATCTTAATTACACGATTAAAAAAAATTAAAACAGAGCGGCTCTGAGATTTTAGGTCCCCTGTTATGTCTTTCTTTCTCAAGTCCCCTGTTATGTCCTTATTTCTCACCTCCCCTGTTACGGGTTAAACTATAAAACAATGATTTGCACAAACTTAAAACACTTAATTAAAAGACAAATATTTACGTGTGGAAAAACTTGTTAAGACGAGAATAGTTCACGCGGCGAGCGAGCAACCAGCACTGAACGAAAATACGAAATGGAATAATACTTTGAACTCTGTACCTTGCGCTGTACCTATTGATAAATTAAGTTAATTTTTAGTGTTAATTGTTTCACAAAACAATTAAAAAATTAATTGCAATTATTTTAATTGGGAAACGCGATTAACATACATTAATCCAATCAAATTAATTGCAAAGTACAATTAATAGTTTAATTACAATTAATTTAATTGCAATTATTGTAATTGCAATTACTTTTTCAATCAATTAACAAGGCAATTGCAAAAATAATTGATTAATGCCCAACATTGATATAAAATAAGTCTGTCATATTGTGTTTTTGAGCGTCAAATAACTACTCCCTCCCTACAACAAAAGGTAGAAAACTCTAAAATACCATTAAAAATTTCCCGAAAAATACAAATAAATTTACTGTGTAAAAGAGTTACATTCATACTTTTTGTCGTCCAAAATGGGGACGTTCCCATTTTGAGCTACCTGAACTATCCCCGTTTTGCCCGACAATGCAACTGTACAAAACGCATGGATTTAAACAAATTTGAGGGAGAGTAACCTAACAATTCAAATAAAATCTGTAACATAATGTTTAACATACAATGGATGCAAGCATGCTTAACTAGTTCAGTTTTACAAATAATTTTGCTCTAAATGAAGTGAAAATACAGTTATAAATCGTAAAATATAAACACAAAAACTTCAACTTCACTTAAATCAACACTGTTTGCCCGTATAACAACGACAAAGAATGCCGTAGAATGCCGTAGTGGCTGCCAGGTCCAGCAGTACAGTGCTGGTAAAAAACATTGCATCATCCTCGCATTTTCACAACAATGGGATTATGTGAAAGTTTTGGTCGACCGATTAACAATGAATGTATGTGCAATTCTGCAAAACTTATGAAATAAATATTTAGCTGCTGGAATCCGATAATTGTTTACGTAGATTGGGGCTGTTTCCGGGTCAAGGCAAACTGCTGACCCCATGCTCATTTTTCCATTTCTGAACCTGCGTGTGAGTTTAAAGAAAAAAAAAATTACTTAACCACATGTCAATTTAAGTCTAATGGCAGGATAAAGGTTTTTAAATTGTTACTTACCCGTTTTGCCCTATGGCACTGAGCAGAATAATCCTTGAAAATGACGTTTGATTCTTAAGTAAAGTGATCCCGGATAGTAGGAAGCAATTTCTCCTCCAAAATGCCAATAGACACCTGAGCGTTTACTGTTCCTTGCACAAAGTGAAGCCCACCAACTCCTTGATCAGAAATACATCCCCAAATCATCTGGGATACGGGATGCTTGACTGTGTGTTGAATGCAGTCGGGATGATATTCCTCTCCTTTGCGGCGCGGGTGCTGCAATTTTTTTTACTCCCACTGTATACATATCATTGGCGCTGTAGGCAGCGCCTTTCAACCTTTCAACTAAAACCACTACGTCCCCATTTGACCCGACGCCCCCATTTTGGACAACTTTCTCCTACTTGATTTTGGATAACTATGTAATCCTTAAAGGGTTTTTTTATTTTATTATTTTTTTTTAAGTGAATAGGTACAATAAATGTGTAAAAAAATTGCGGATTAAGGTTACCTAGAAATACCGTATGTATTATTTAACTATTTGTTATTCTCAAAATTCCTTTAAGCCCAAAAAACGAGTAATTTACTTTTGTAGAAGCATCTCTACATAGTATAAAATAAAGTCTCCAAATAGCATCTGTGTGTTTGAACTTGCAAAACTCGAGAACTACCCGGCCGATTTTGCTGAAATTTACACAGTTTGTTCCTTTAAATCCTGAGAAGGTTTGCAGACAAGTTCGAAAACAATTCGATGAATAGTTCTTTTTTTATTTCAATTTAGGCCCAATTTTCACATAAATTCCTGAACATAAGAGTGAAAAATTACTTACAAATAGTAATATTATGTATCGTTGGAAAGGTAAGAATTTTCCGCGTTCTACGCAATTTGTTCCAACGCTCTAACTTAATTGCGGTGGGAGTTTTTTACCGTTTTAGCTCGATTATTTTTAGGCGTAACTGAAATTTAGGCACTACTTTCTTCATTAAATCCTTCAAAAAAAAGTGAAGAAATTGTCCCACAGTTTTCCTTTTGACAGCATTGGAAAGAGCTACTTTTTTTTACTCCAGATCTAACTAGACCTAAGGTCGAAAATTTAACCCTCTATTACCATTAGAAAAAAGTTACACGCGAATTAAATGAAGTTCAAAAAAACCTCATTTCCATTCAAATTGTTAACCATTTTCTTTGGCATTTTAATTCTTAAAAGTATTTTATTTTGTGTTTCCATGGATACGCTTTTTAAATCCATCTTCCTCGATTTAATTTCTGAAAAGTATTTTAATATCTGTTTGGGACGGAAATTTTGCACGATTTTTTTTTTCTTTTATTTAAGCCTCATTGTCATATACGTGACTTGACACAATTTTTATTTTCAAGGTAGACCGGCAAAGCCGGGCAATGCAGCTAGTCGTAAATAAAAACAACTTCGTTCCAGTATTGAAACATAACAACCAGCATATGAAATGTATCCTTAAATGTTGAAAACATAAGCTTTATTTAAAGAAGAAAAAACATTGTAACTCAGATCAAAAATTTAAAGTATAACAGATCCTAATTACCGAAACTGACATTTAAATCAAACAACAATTGAAAGAATTTAAACCAAATGCAATTATCTTAGAACAAGTGTGAGCTGTTTTTGAATACAGATGTTTCTTTACATTTAATAAAAAAATCTCTATTCATTTAAAAGCCATGCGAATCAATTTCATTGTAAATTGTGTGGTGAATAAAATGCAAATGTGCTTGGATATAATCATCAGAAAAGCATTTTAAAACCCATGAATTTATAAAGTGGCATTAAGAAACTGCAAAAGTATTTCGATTTGCGCTAGTATTCTTTGTTAGAATAATTACTTTGATATAAGGCGTTAAATTTTTCGTATTTCTCACTGACATCGTTAAGAAAACTCCATACTTTATTGTGAGTTAATTATATCACATGTCTATTGAAATGGCTTAACATTTAAAATGGCAGAGGATTTATTGTAATTTTTGCTCTTGTATGAGGCACTGGGAAGCAAAGTGGCGTAAGTGGATGAATAAAGCGTATACAAAGCTCAAACCATAAATAGTCTTATAGCATGTATACGTTATAATGTATTTATGATCAACAGATGCTTGGCAAAAGGAAGACATCAAAGGTTGCACTATTCCTCCATAACCACTCTTAGATAACAAGTATTTTCATTGGTTTTTTGAGCAATAACGATTGCTTATTGCTTTCATTTGACTGTTTTAATGTGCTATCATTTTATTTTCCCGCCAGCACCCTCTGCAGCACCACCGTCGACCGGCTCCTCACGATGCTGCTCCTCTAGCGAAAACCGTCTCCAGGTTGAGTCAATATCCTACACTTACACGCATGCATACACGCACGTTCACACACATACACACACATACATACACCTACACACACACACAAACACATACACACACTCAAACACATACACACACACGCATACATACAAACACCTACACATACACACACACCTACGCACAACTACCCACACACTCATGCCTGCACACACACACAAACACATATGCTTAAACACACATACACATATACTTACACACACATACACATTCCCTCCCACACACAAACACTCATACACACAACTGCCCACTTACTCATACCTGCACACAGACACAACCACACATGCCTGCACACACATACACATACCCCCTACACACAAACACACATACCCCCTACACACAAACACACATACCCCCCACACACATAAACACACACGCCTACATACACACATACCCCACACACACACATAAACACACACGCCTACATACACACACACACACTCGTGATTGCGAAAAACATAATTTGAATTCAATATGTCAAAATTCAAATTTTTTTTTTTTTTTTTTTTTTTTTTTTTTCTGTATTGTAGCATATACCACGGCTAGTATTACCATTTCTTGTCCCAAAATAGAGGAGATTTTCCCCTACCGTTTTTACTAGTTATTTCCAAATTCTTAATATTGGCACTTACATTCCTTCGCTTCCACGTGCCTCATATGAGAAATGAAAAACTACTGATATACTTAAATACTGTCGAGATAATCTCATAAATAAATACTTATTTCATTGACAAATGCTTATTTTCCTCTTGTTTGTACTTATCTTTTCTAAGAGATTGAAACCGAACAGGATTGATTTGTAAACCGTAATTTTAAAGTCGTGTTTAGCACAAATAGTTTTAAAAGCAGTAGTGTATAACAGATCTTTTCACATGTATAAGCTCACTTTTTTTTGAGCAATCACGATTGCTTATTGATTTTATTTGACTGTTTTGATGTCCTATGATTTTATTTTCCCACCAGCACCCTCTGCAGTATCACCGTCGACCGGCTCCTCACGATGCTGCTCCTTTAACGAAAACCGTCTCCAGGTTGCATCCATATCCTACATACACGCGCATACATACACAACTACACACACACACACACACACACACACACGCACACACACATACACCTACACACACATACACACTCAAACACATACACACCCAAGCATACATACACACACACAGACACTTACACACACTCATGCCTGCACACAGACACAAACACATATGCCTACACACACATACACATCCCCCCCACACAAACACTCATACACACAACTACCCACACACTCATACCTGCACGCAGACACAAACACACATGCCTACACACATACACATACCCCCTACACACAAACACGCAACCCCACCCACACACACAAACACACACGCCTACATACACACACACACTCGTGATTGCGAAAAACATAATCTGAATTCCAAAATTCAAATTATTTTTTTCCCCTGAAAAAATGGTTAATTGCAACCCTAAAACGAAGTATCTACATTTCTTTTACAAATGTTTTAGTGTCTAATGACAACAAGACGCAAAATGCTGTAAAAGTGAATGAAAACTGGTACTCTCTCCTAATTGCTATGGTAAAACACTTTGATCTTCCAACTGCAATATCAGGACAATATTTCGAGAGAACGTTTTGATGTAAATGCGCTATTTCTTAATCTCCATTTGTTTTATTTGATGTGTGTTCACTTTTGGATATGAATATGCAGAGAAGTTTCCTCTGAAAAATGTTCTTCAACTTTTCGTATACATCATAGTTACGACAGCACGAAATCTTCGCGCAAAATACTCTTCCTTTTCCCCTGTTAATTTACAAAATACGTTTTATGTGCCCTACCCTCTCACGCATCTGTGAACTTCCCCTGAGAAGGGAAGATGGCTATAACAAACCAGAATTTTTGCTTACACTGTTAAAAATTCAGGAAACTTTTGCGGTAAATATTACTGTAAAACGGAGCGTTTACAGTGAAAAAAAAATAACAGTAAATTGTACCGAAAAAAAAAACGATTTCAGCGCCAATTTATTAACTATGTGATTTACAGTGCGAGGTACATAACACCGTATTTCTTATCACTCCATGCGGCCATTGCATTTGGTGGTCAGCAAAGCCTCCTTCCAATTCGAGAATGTTGTGTTTTTTAACTCTCATTTATTCTACCGTAAAGTTTTACAGTAAAATAGGATTTTACGGTAAAAGTTACTGGCAACATGGATGCCAGTAACTTTCACCGTAAAATTTCAGGATTTTTTTTTAAGTGTACATGCTATGGGAATGCACTACAGTTCTTATTTGATATTAATATACTAGGATTGAAAAAAATAGTTTAAATACAAGCGTTGGGGAAAGTGTTAATTCCACAATCACATCCGACTCTGCTTTGCATTCTAGTGATATGAAGCATAAAAAATATATAGTCCAATTAAGTATTAGGAGCATGCATACTTGCCAGGTAATCATGCTATTGTACCTCTATTTAAGGGACATATTTTCTGGTCCCAGTCCCTTTAAATAGGGATGTAAATTCCATGTATTTACCTCTAATTAAGGGACACTATGTTTAAGGGACAGTCACAAAACAAAAAAATGCAATAAATAATGTATAAGCACACAAAAAATAGTGAATTTACTGGAATTCAAGTTTCACTTTTTCTCTAAAAATTAATTGGGGTAAGTTTGACTAAAACATATGTGAAGGAAACAAGTAGTATATTGTAAAAAAAAAAAATGCTAAAATTAACATGCATAATTTGCCCTCTCAACAATTTATTCGTAGGTTCAGGGCCGACGAGATGCACAGCAACTAATTAGCTTTGCTTATAAAACTTGAAAAATTAGAACATAAATTGTAATTCACATAGTATTACATAACATAAAGCAAATACATGTAATGAATTACTTCAAAAATATTTCTGTGTGCTACAAAACTTGCCATTACAAAATTTTTGATTAAATTTTAATTAATAATATGATATAAGCTTAGAAATTTGAAAAAATTATGAATTTTATTTAGCATATAACAAACTTTTTCAGTATTTAATCATAAGGGTTAATTGTCATAGTGTTAATGCTTATTGTGATATCATACTACTATGTACACGGCATGCATCAATTCATCCGCCTCCGAATAAGGGACACCTCTATTTAAGGGACAAAATGTCTGGTCCCCTTAGTGTCCCTTATTGAGAGGTTCTGCTGTATAATAAAGCACAGTAAAACATGTTTTTGGACGCATAAAGTTATTTGCCCTCGTGTCCTCGTTCATTATTTTTTGCATTGAAAAAGGCGTTCCCTGTAACGCCGAAACACGTGTCTGCTGTAATTTACAAATTTGTGCTTCTACTTACGTTGTTTTGTCTTACTTTACTGTTCAGCACAAAGGTATTTATTTATCTTAATAGAAGATATGTTTTACACGCTTTGCAGATGGATGTTCAGCAGCGTGCAGATTGAGAAATAGGGTGGTACCTTCCATTTCTCGCCAAATCTTTAAATTTGGCGACTTTTCTGAAACTTTCAAAGATCTTATATCTCGATAACGGGCAGACGAGGACAAATACTTTTTCAGTCAAACTCGCTTCTAACGAGTCCCGATTTAACGAGAACACGGATTTAGCGAGGAAGTCAGAGATACTTGCTTGGTACAATGTTAAATGTATGGGAGCATAACTCTCTTTTAACGAGCAAACCCCGCTTAAAGCGAGCAATATTTCTGTGACTCATAAAACTTCTGTTGACTTCCAGCTAAATTCATCCATCTTTGGTAAAAATTTTCTTTAATGTTTCGAAGTCAACTGAAAGTTAGTGATAAATCTTATATCCTAAGAACAAGCGATGACAGCTCTTTTTTACTTCCTTTTACAAAAAAGGAAGTATTGTATTCGCGAAAAAAATTTCACTCAAAATTCGGCCTTAATTTCCATTTTGCTCACCCCCGAGATAATGTTGAGGTTTTTTTTTCAACCCGACCACACGCGAATAAGTGCCTAAGAATGTATAGGCACCCGAAATATCCATTTTGACATTCCCCGAGTTAATTACAACGACTTTTCTCGTGACGTCCGTATGTACGTATGTATGTATGTGCGTATGTGCGTATGTATGTCACATAACTCAAGAAAGGTATGTCCTAGAAAGTTGAAATTTGGTACGTAGACTCCTAGAGGGGTCTAGTTGTGCACCTCCCCTTTTGGTTGCATTCGGGTGTTTCTAAAGGGGGCTTTTGCCCTTTTTTTTGGGGGGAACTCATTGTTAATTTCGATGTAAACTCAAGTGGTGTTATAATTTGGCGATACACTTGGCGATAAATCTCTTGGTCGCCAAGTTTTGTCACCAACTTGGCGACAAATTTGGCGATTTTTTTTTTTAAATCTGGTTTTAATTTGGCCACTGTTGGGGATATTTAGAGAGTAAACTATTGAATCACATTAAAATTGCCAATAATTCGGAAATAACTTTAAATTGGTGTAAAAAGAAGTCATGTGATGCACACATCAGCTCGTTTAATTTATGGTGTAGAGAAGCATTTTAAAATTATATATGTGTATATGCATATGTATTCTTGAAAAACAATGACACAAGAAACAGATAATCAGACAGATCAAATTAACCAACTTTTTTGATACTAAACAGAGATTAAAAAGGAGAAGAAAAATAGGGACTATTATGAATTTTTATGATTTTTTTTTTCACGAACCCGTTTTTTAAGCGAGTTTGACTGTAAGTAAAAATAAAGGTTTCACAGCGCACTTTTGATTACTGCCTGTTTTTTTGAATTCGTGTGGTTCCCTTGTGAGAATTTGCTAAAAATTCGTAAATGACATTCATGCTTAGTATTTCCGTAAAATATTTGAATCTCATTTCTCTCATTCATCTTAAAAGACACCTGACACCACTAGCGCAGCTATAAATACCTTCTGGACGGTTTTTTTTAATGAAAAATACCTCCTGGGGGTTTTTTTTGTTAAAAAAGAACACCTTCTAAAGGGGATATTTTTAGTTAAAAATACCTTCTGAAGGACATTTTTGGATCAAAACAGCCCTTTCATATACATAAACTACTCTATTAGAATTTGCATCTATGTTTAAAACAATGCTTTTGGGGGTGTTTTACCCCCCCCCCCTCCTTCGCTGCGCTGTACACTGCCTCAACCAATAACTAACTCTTTGGTTACTGAATCAAAGTGTTTCTCTGATGCAATTTAAACGATAAATGATTCGTATTTTCCTTTACACTGTTTAACGCCAGGAATTATTCTTTACGTTAAGGTGATTAGCCTTTGTCCAGATGCAACATTGAATCCATTTCATGTATCGGTATCAATCAAAATTCCGCCCTCGTTCCATAGAAGTTGGTGTTATTCATATGTTTGGAACGATTGTTCAAATAAATTGCCACTCTGAAGACACCTGTCCATAATAAATTGCTGTAGCGGATGTCCAGTTCTCTCATACACAGGCGCATAAAGTCAAACTCAAGTTGATGACGCACAATTTGTTTTCGTTAAGAGGAATAATATCATTCTCGTGAATCTCTTTTAAATTATGCAATATTTGTTCTTCGTTTTTGAGGTGTTATTACTTAGAAACTATAATACAGTTGAACTCTGTTAATACGAAATGTCAAAAATCAATGAATTTGTTTGTATTAGCTGTCATTCGTAACAACCGTAAATGATTGATACTGTGAAAAAACGAAGAAATGTTTACCTATATTTAAAAATCATAACTACTAATTAACACATTGTAATCTATTAGTACATTCGGAAAATCACTCATTTCTTATAAATGGACGTTTTTGGAAAACATTAAAAAAGAAAAATAATCATTGAAAACCGCGGAATATGTTGTCCACAGGTAAACAAATACGCGAGCTTTATTTTCTGTATAAAATATTTAATATTTTCTACTTCTACTACCTAACAAAATGATGAATAATTTCTGAAAAAGAAAATTTCAGTATTCAACCTCGAACATTTTAAGCAAAGAGGTCAGTAATTTTTGTTCGTTTTAGCCGGGACTTTCAATTTAATTTACGTATCATACGTGAAATTTTTAATGTAATTAGATAGCAAACCAAACTTAACGAACAAAATGTTCGCTTTAGCCGTGATTTCGTATTAAACGTGATCGTATTAAGAGAGTTCAACTGTATTTATGTATATTTTTATGAAATATACATAAAGGAATTCTTTATAAATCCAAAGAAATAAGAAACTGAGATATTGATTGTTTTTCTTACAGTAGTCACACTGCGCTAATTCAATATTTCACCCAAAAAAAATCCAACTTAATGTTACAGTGGGGCGCAAAAGTTTAAGAACAATGCAAATTTTTGAATAAGAAGAAAACTATTCAATGGAATGCTTTCAAATTTCTACTGTAGAGGACTAGTCTGATCCTAAATATGTGTCTGAAATTTTGAAAAATATAACCGCAACAAAAATCAGAAAGTACAAACGACATTTTTTTGGCTGTCGCAATACTTTTTGCACAAATCAGATTTTATGCAAATATCTCTTGAAACGTGATGCGTACAGGACCAGTGCGGTTCATTTCAACGAATTTTTAAGTGTAGCAATGGCTTAACGTGTTAACAAGAAGCCAAAGTCTCTGCAGTTCTCGCCTTAAGAAGTTTCGAAACTCATGAAGCTGAAAGCTGAAGGTAAATCCGTTATGGAAATTTCAGTGATTTTAGATCGGCCTAAACGTGGTACATATAATGTTTTGAAACGCGAAAAACAATTCAAACCTGCGTATGGCTCAGAAAAGCAGAACAAAACTACCTTTCGGCTAGATGGAAGAATTAAAACTATGTCTCTAACTGGAAATTTGTTTCTTATTCAGATAAAAACTCGAAATGGATCATAAATATTTATTTGAAACTATCCGCAGGCGAATAACAGAATCAGAATTTATCAAAAAGCAGAACTTAGCTCGTAAACCTTTCTAAAACGGTGTCACAAACAAGGAAGACTGCAGTGGGCAAAACACCACGCATTATACTAAGGAATGGATTAGTGTTCTATTCTCAGAAGAAAATGATCTGATGTGTGCATCACATGACTTCCTTTTACTCCAATTTAATGTCATTTTCCCATTACTTGAAATTTTAATGTGATTCAATAGTTTACTCTCTAAATATCACCAACAGTGGCCAAATTGAAATCAGATTTTTAAAGAAAAATCGCCAAAACTTGGCGACCAAAAGACTGGCGATATATCGCCAAGTGCCCGACAAATTATATCACCACTTGAGTTTACATCGAAATTAACAACGATTTCCAACCAAAAATGGACAAAAGACCCCTTTAGGAACATCCGAATGCAACCAAAAGGGAAGGTGCACAACTAGACCGCACTAGGAATCTACGTACCAAATTTCAACTTTCTAGGACATACTGTTTTTGAGTTATGCGAGATACATACACACATACGCACATACATACGTACATACGGACGTCACGAGAAAATTCACTGTAATCAACTCGGGAATCATCATTATGGATATTTTGCGTGTCTATACGTTCTTAGGCACTTATCCACGTGTGGTCGAGTCAAAAAAAAAAACTCAATATTCATTCGAGGGCGAGTAAAATGGAAATTAAGGCCGATTTTTGAGTCAAAATTTTTTCGCGAATTCAATACTTCCTTTTTTGTAAAAGGAAGTAAAAAAAATGGAATTTATATGGTCTAGATGGGTTCTCATACTATTGGCGGGACTTGAGGAAAGATCCGAAGTGCTTATTCAGTAGGCAACAAGTCGGTGACTCGCTCATGGTATGAGGCGCTTTTTGCTTCAACGGGACAAACTTCGGTTAGATTTTTGAAGGGTAGACTAAATTCAGAAGCGTGTCAAAATACCCTATACGAGCATTTGTTACTGTTTGGCGAGGTCCTAGGTGGTCCTAATTGGACTTTCTTGGAAGACAACGCTCCAATACCCTAGCGTCGCACAAAAGGATGGGTTGCGTCTCAAAATATGGGTGTAATGAACTGATCGCCAACACTCAGCCCAAATCTTAAGTCAATAGAAACATATGGAGAATTCTCTCACGTGATGTATAACAAAATGGTAAGCAATATTAGTCTGTACTGTCCAACCACGGATTGCATGGGATTTTCAAACGTCCAGATAAGACGAATCTATGTGAATAAGGTTGAAAAGTAAAAACTTGATGCGCGTATTTTGCTCATTTGAAAGAGACTCTACTTCTGCAAAAGCTGACATCGGTAAAAAATAATAGATTCGTCCATTTCCGGCTCTAAAACGGATGTTTGTCTTTCCATACAATCCGTGGTCAGACAGTACAAGAGATCAGATCAGCAATCGAGGAAGCTTGGTCTAGATTCACTCCTGATACCTTCCGAAATCTCGTGCTATCAATAAAAAACCGCGTATTCGAGTTCATCAGATGCAATAGTAACACCAGACTATAAAAAGACTTTTATGCTTTCTTAAATGTAAAAATTTCGTTTTTGTGCCAAAACTTTTACGACAGCAAAATTTTGACTTTTTTACGAAATCTTATTTTAATTTCTCTAAATTTTTTCCATATTCGAAACATGAATTTGTAAGCTGATTGTTTAAATACAGTAAAAATTTCAAAACCATTATACTTTTCGTTTTTTCAAAAGATTTCGGTTGTGCTAGAACTTTTGCGCCGCACTGTATAAATTTTTTATTACATGGCTTCCCATTACGTCAATACAGTGCTTTTAAGCTCATTTATTGAAAGATACATTCAATTTTCAATCCCGAAAATACCTTCAGCTGAATTTCTACATGTCGCAAATACACATTACAAAATAAAATACTTAACTCGCATTGTTGCTAGTAAAATTTCAGCTAAGCAGCTTTGCGTTTACTCAAATATAATGGCTTAAGGAGAATTTCATATGGAGGTATACATTTTGCTCACTAGATTGATTATAATATTCTTTCAGTTCGAAATTTTCTGTTTTACCTCCAAAATACTCAGTTAATTAAAATGACGGATTGATTTTGCTAAATTTATTTGTAGTACCAATTCATTCACGTTGGTAACTATGAAACCGTTCGGGGCAATTCCACGGGTAACTGTCTGGCATTTTTAGTGCATTATAGTATTATTCAAAGTATTGCATTTATTAGTATTGTATGTACAAAGTATTGCATTTATTTATAGTATTGCATTTTTAGTATTATTCAAAGTGCAAAATCAAAAGCACTTGGTCACATTCCATGCATAATATGCATTATTTTCAAATCTTTTCGCATGGTTTAGTGTTATTTTTAAGATGATGTAACTGAATTTTCAAAATATTCTTCGGACATTTTTTAAAAAATAGTTAAAAACATGGTAACTGACTTACATTATTGCAACCAACATGCCGGTCAGTTATCATATTTTAGAACTATTTTTAAAAACCAAATTAAAATTAGTTTAATAATTCATCCACAACTTTAAAGTCGGCTTGAAAGTAACAATAAACGAAGGGGGGGGGGGAGATTTTAAAATAATGTAGTACATTTTGTGTGGAATATGACAATGTTTATGGATTTTCTTTGAAAATGTCAGTCAGTTACCCGTGGAATTGTCTACGTTGGTCAAAATAAATGATTACGGTCCCAAAATATACTCAAATCGATCCCGAATGCAAATAATTATATTCCTGAATAGTGTGGCTCTGATTGGTTGAGCCAGGAACTTGACAATGTTTCCCTTTTTTGGGGGTGATGAACACTGAGTTGAGTTCTGTTACTTTCGCAGTAGTTATTTCGAAAGTATTCCAGCTCAAATCCGTGCCAATAACGCGTCCGTTTTACACTTGGCTCTTCAAAGAAAAAGTAAATAATGTTTTGCAAAGCTAAACGTATTAGAACGCATTAATAATTGAGACTCATTTCCAAGTCTGCACCAAAGAGACGAACGTGCAGCTTTACTCAGCAGCTAATTTGAACCTCTGTCAAACGTCTGAAATGCCGACTAAAACTGTTTTTAAAAAATAACGACGTTGTTCCCCAATTAACGATACTCATCTTAACTGATGATCGAAACCATTTTTAATGAATAACGGCTTTATTCATCGGTCGGTTCGAGCCTCCGTCAGACACTTAACAGCCGGTAAATGCCTTTGTCATCAAAAATGACATCAATCACCAGTCAATCGAAACTACAGCAATCACCATAATGGCCGGTCAAAGCCATTTTCAGCCGAAAACGGCTTTATTCATCAGTCAATTCGAAACCCCGCCAGACACCTCGACCGCTGATTGAAGGCTTTTTCATCAATACTGGCATCATTCACCAGCCAATTCGAACTTTAGTCCGACACCCAAACCGCAGATCGACCGCGATACTTTTTCAACCAATAACGGCATTATTCACTATCCGATTCCAGCCTACGTTAATCACCAAAACTACCGCTTGAAGCCTGTTTAACTAATAATTGGTATGTTCACCAGCTGATTCGAACCTTGTTCCGACACCCAAACAAACCGCGAATTGACCGCGGCACTTTTTCAGTCAGTAATGTCATTATTCACCATCCGATTCGAACCCCCGAAAGACACCTCGACCGCTGACTGAAGCCTTTTTCATCAATAATGGCATCATTCACCTGCCAATTCGAACTTTGGTCCGACACCCAAACCGCAGATTGACCGCGGCACTTTTTCAACCAATAACGGCATTATTCACTATCCGATTCCAGCTTACGTTAATCACCCAAACTACCACTTGAAGCCTGTTTGACCAATAATTGCCATGTTCACCAGCTGATTCGAACCTTGGTCCGACACCCAAACAAACTACGAATTGACCGCGGCAATTTTTCAACCAGTAATGTCATTATTCACCATCCGATTCGAGCCTTTGTTATTCACCTAAACTGTTCCATCAATAACTGCCATGTTCACCAGCTGATTCGAACCTCAGACACCCGAACCGTGAATTAAAGCCTCTTTAAACAAATAGGGTGTCGATTTGTGGTTTGAGTCGATTGGAGGATAAGTTCGTAAGAATAAGATCTTTTGATATTGACTGCTGAATATATCATTGATATTTGGGGGGGGGGGGGCTGAATTGACTAGTAGTGAAATCTGAAATCAAATTTTGCTTTTAACAAATTCTGTCAACTCCTCTACAGCCATCGGGCTCCAGAATTAGCAGATCTTGTCATCAAGACTTTTGGAGGCATATAAACCTTTCGCACTCTGCACTTCATTACACACGACAATAACAACAACATGAAAATTCCAACATTCAAAGTGCCTTAAATAAAATCAATGTTCCAAACAAAGGAACAACATTTTGAAGAATAATATCCCAACGTTTAAAGTAAGATCAACCTAACATACGTTCAATAAAACATAACTGCTTTTTTAAAAATATCAAATTCGATCCATAATTTTTACTCAAAACATTAAAATCCAGACTAAAGCCTGAAGCCATAAAGATTCTTAAACAAAGTTCTGATAAAAGACCAGAACTATTAGTTAACAAAATGAGGTAAACCTCCATTTAAAATGCAACCCAGAGGGTCCTGCCGTAGTTCAGAAAACGACGGTAATTTAACGGCAACCTTCAAGAATCGTTCTTCATTTATCGTTCTCAAAATATTCGCTTGCTTTCCTCGCGCAAAGGTATTTATTTCATGATACACTGTATCCGTAATTGGATGTCTGACGGAATCGGTTGCACCAATCACAACAATGAAACAAAGGGTGCTTAATTAAAATCGGCTCCAATTTATTTTCAGCGGAATAGTTTTCCAATTAGTTTCTACGGACCGTATCAGAATTCCCACATCATTCATTAAATGTGTCTGGAACAGTTTTAGAAGGAGGCGGGAGTTCTAATAGTTTATTTTGGAATCGTTTTGGTAATTTACTGGAATACTACATTAAATGAATTTTATGGGAATATGCTGCTTTTAAGTTACCGCTTTTTTTCTTGTACAGTCGACTCCCGCTACAACGCGATCCGACTAACGCAAAATGGCTATAACGCGAATTTTTCATGAGTAACGAATTTTAGAGCTAACGCGTATTTTTCGCCCACAACATGAATTTTTTTAGAAGGAAGTATCAGCTTCGTTATTGGCTACTAAATATTGATTTTGTGAATGTTATTACGTCCCTTTGAGCATCACTGACAGCTAAAGTTCTAACGCCAAACTAGTCTAGTGCATCAAATAACCATAATGGCACCTTAGTGTCACCTTCATCTAAAGTTTGAAAATGTGAAGAAAAAGAAAGTTTCTGATAAAAAAAATTTAAAAAGGTTAAGATTCTCGATACGCTTGAACAATTACAAAACGTCGAAGGTAACGCGACAATAGGTATGAGTGAATCTTCCATATGTACAATTAAAAGTCAAAACAAAAAGGTGTCCGTAAAAATTTAGAACTTAGTTTCAATATAGAAGCTTGCAGAGAAGTCTAGCAAAGTAAAAATTATGAAAATGAAAGCTACGCGCGCTCTTGCATTGTGGATTAATAAAAAGATCAGGTAGAGGAGATGTAGCCACAAATTGAAACGTTTTAAATAAAAGGTTAAACGTATTTAAAAATGTATTAGATAATAATAACGATCTGATCTTGGAGCATAAATCATTACTAGTGTCCTCATTTTTTAACTCGTAAATATTGCTACTGTATCTACTGTACAGTACTATTTTGTGCATCATTTTAATTTTACTGCATGCAGTGCGTACCGTGTTGTTTTATTTTATATCTTTTATTCCCATTGGTCATTCATTTTGTGCATCTTAAGTATTTCATGTTGAATAACAGTTTTTTATATTTTAAATACAGTAAAAGTTCAGTTCTTTATGGAAGGAACTATAATGGTTAAGGAATGCTTTAGAGTAGTTTGAGGGGTGTTTATGAGTGCTTAAAAGTATTTGGTATGCTTTAAAAAACTTGTATGCATATATTTTTCCACAACGCGAAATTTCAACTTACGCGAGGAGTCTTGGAACGCATCCCTCGCGTAAGTCGGGACTCGGCTGTATTCTGTGTTGATCATTTGTGAACTTAAATTAAATTATCTCTGTCTGCAAAATAAATAAATAAAAAAATTCAATGATAATTTATATTTATCAACCTTTTGTTTACGAGTCACTCAACACAGCATTCAGCAACCAAACGATGGACAGGTTTTTCTAACTACACAGGTAGGACAGATTATTTTCTAACAGCTAAAAAATGCGAACTGAATTAAAATTTAGATACCAGTACAGTCGACTCCCGCTACAACGCGATTCGACTTACGCGAAATGGCTATATACGCGAAGATTTTCACGAGTAACGAATTTTTTAGCCAACGCAATTTTTTCGCCCACAACACGAATTATTTTGGAAAGAAGTATCAGCATCGTTATTGGCCACTAAATATTGATTTAGTGAATGTTATTAAATCCCTTTTCGCATCACTGACAGCCAAAGTTCCCACACCAAACTAGTCTAGTGCATCAAATAACCACTCTCAGCATCTTTCATTTATTTATTTTTTTCATTCTAAATATAAAATTTGATGAAATATAATGGCACCTTAGAGTCACATTCATCTAAAAGTTTGTGAAGATGGGAAGAAAAAGAAAGTTTCTGATAAAAAAAAAATTTAAAAAAGGCTAAGATTCTCGATGTGCTTGAACAACTACAAAACGTCGACGATTAGCACGACAATAAGTATGAGTTAATCTTCCACACGTACAGTTAAAAGAAAAAAAAAAGATATCCGTAAAAGTTCAGAACTTAGTTTCAATATTGAAGCTTGCAGAGCCGTCTAGCAAAGTAAATATTATAAAAATGGGAGCTGCTCTTGTATTGTGGATCAATAAAGAGATCAGGAAGAGGAGATGTTGCCACAGATTGAAACTTCATAAAAGAAAAGGCGAAGCAACTGTATTTAAAAATGTATTTGATAAAAAGAACAATCTGATCATGGAGCATAAATCATTACTATATTCATTCTTTAACTCTTAAATATTGTTACTGTATCCACTGTACAGTGCTATTATAGTGCATCATTTTAATTTTACTACATGTTGTACGTACCGTGTTGTTTTATTTTATGTCTTTCATTCCCATTGGTCATTCATTTTGAGCATCTTAAAGTATTTCATGATGAATAACAGTTTATTTTTTAAGTATAGTAAAAGTTCAGTTCTTTATGCAAGAAACTGCAGCGTATGGTTAAAGAATGCTTTAGAGCAGTTTGAGGGGTGTTTATAAGTGTCTAAAAGTATTTGTTACGCTTTAAAAAATTTGTATTCACATATTTTTCCACAACGCGAAATTTCGACTTACGCGAGTAGCCTTGGAACGCATCCCTCGCGTAAGTCGGGACTCGACTGTATTTTAAAGACTACCAATCATAGGTGAGAAAATAGCCTTTCTGCTTTAAAAAAAAGCTTTAAATATTCATTTAAATTGTGGTTATACATTGTATATGATGGCAGAAATTAGCCAAAGGTAGTCATATTATGCAAGGTAAATATATTACTAATTATAAACAACAAAAAGTAGCATAAAAATACTAACACAAATTCCTTTTGTTTCGACATACCTTTCTTATTATGCCCATTACTAGGGCCGAAATTAGCTCCATGCCACCCCTAGGCAGATTTGAAATCTCCCGCCCCCTTCCTCTCTAACAGAAGCAAAAACTCAAAAACACGCAAAAAATGTGTTCCCGAAAAAAAAATGTAAAGCTTACGAAAAAATAATGATGTTTCACATTAAGGGGTGCCCTAATGGGAGGTCACAGCGAGCTCACAAAAAATTCCTTATTCGGCACATTTTGCTGCTGATTCGGAAAATTTGGAGATAATATTGCAATATATTCTTTTTTCTTTTTTCAAATTTTTTAAAAAAGACTTTTATTTTAAACGGCTGGCAATAATTTATTTTCAAACTGTCTGAATTAAAAAATACATATTTGCATAGAAGTATGTTGAAGTATTTTGATGTGACTTTTAGATTTCAAATTTGACTCAAATTATTGACGTTAAAAACTAAAATATGAAAATTGTCCCAAGGTACAACACTCTCCCCTACAGTTAAAAAAAGTGATGCAGCGCTCACCAAATTGTCATCCTAAATTTGGTGTGCCATCCTAAAATTGTCATCCTAGCTGGCACAAGACAACAACTAAACTTGACGCAGCAGAAATGTTTTTCTTATTACAGAAAAACTTAATAGCTATTATTCGAATTCATAAATTGAAACACGTAAATGGTTTTACGTAAGTTTAGTTTTACTACTTCAATACATCTGAAACGGTTAAATTTCAAGAAAGCAAAATCGGAACAAGAGCCTTTCTTCCCCCACTATCTTAACTTTCATTCGTTTAAAATCATCGTTTGTTTCATCATACTGTCAAATTTCGCTTCCTAAATATAAATTAACTAGTGATACCCGCACGGCTTTGCCCGTAATAGAAAATTAAAAGGTCTTTTGGTTCGCCTATATATCTACAAATAATGTATGGTGAATTTTCTCGCCAATTGGCTTGTGCCCATGTTGCGGTTCCACGTTATGATAATTTCGTAATTTACTCGTCCATCTTATGATAATTTTGTTCTTAAAATTGCAATAGAAAAAGAACCACATCGAGTTTTCGAAAAAATCTCTTCGAGGTGCACACTTCCATGCTACAAACTAACTTTGTGCCAAATTTCATGAAAATCGGCAGAACGGTCTAGGCGCAATGCGCGTCACAGAGACCCTGGCAGACAGAGAGACTTTCAGCTTTATTATTAGTAAAGATGACTCCTTTCGAAAAGCAGTTCTAAAACGTAAATTACTAATACAAACTAAATGCCTAAACACATCTATACTAATGTTTATTTCAATACGAACACTCTATTTGTAAATAAATGCAATTCGTCATAAATTCTGAAGTAAAATAATTTGTACATTTAAGTTTTACATTTTTTGTTTTAAAATTCTACTCGTAATATTTTAACTGAGGAAGAAGGACTAAGTGACAGTGATAAGTGCTAAAAGTTCATCAGCTTTGCCGTTTTATAGATTAGTTAACTTTTTCTCTTCAAAATTATATGGACGCATTAACTAGACGAATTTTCTAATCAAAAGCAGGCAATACACTTAATTAAAATCAAGAATCTCTAATCTTAAATTTTTGCTCTTTTAATTCCGTAACGACTCTAATGATAATTAAATTACTTTTTCCTTTATTACTACATTAGATTTCGACTTTCGTCAATGGTTTCCGAACCTGAAAAATTTAATTAAGCCCTGAATAAAATTTTTCATTATGATTTCCTTCCTCAATAACATTTCCCGTACAACATTCAGCTGCGCAGTAATTTCGACTTTTTCTTTGAGAAAAAAAATTGTTTCTTGTTACGCTGTGGCTAATTAATTGAATTATCATAAACTTGGCGTAATTTCACTAATGAAATTTCGGAGCGGGTCAATAGAATGCTTAAATAAGTCATAAATTCGAAGTTCATATATCAAGTACAGGACCAATCACGTCAGCTTTTAAGGTCGTGGTTCTGAGTACATTGTTTTGATTTTTTGAGCAGAGTTTATTTTTGTTTCTCCTAAATACCTGTAGTCCCTATAAAGTGGTGGGATTGTATCTCCAAGTCGTTTGATCTTTGTTTTAACTTAATGTTATAAAATACTATTAATTAAATCAAAACCATTTCATTTTCTTTTAATAATTATAATTTTAGATTAAAAGATTAAATTACAATTTGGAGTAGTTATAGCTGATCATCAAAGTAATCAAGAAATAATGAAGGATTATTCAAAAAAATAATTTTTGTTTGAGCAATCACGATTGCTTATTGCTTTCATTTGACTGTTTTGATGCGCTATCATATTATTTTCCCGCCAGCACCCTCTGCAGCATCACCGTTGACCGCATCCTCACGATGCTGCTCCAGAGAAAACCGTCTCCAGGTTGCGTTCATATCCTAAACACACACGCATACATACACAACTACACACACACACACGCATACACACATATACACACAAACACATACACGCACATATTTCTACACACACATGCACAAACACATACACACACGCATAAATACAGACACCTACACATACACATACACACAACTACCCACACATTCATGCCTGCACACAGACACAAACATACATGCCTACACACACATACACATCCCCTACACACAAACACACATACCCCCCCCCCCACACACACAAACACTCGTGATTGCGAAAAACATAATTTGAATTCAAAATGACAAAATTCAAATTAATTTTCCTTTTTTTCTTTTTTTGCACAATTTCAAGCAATTGCCAAATTTTACTACTTATTTTATTTTTTATTTTTTTGCATACAAAGATTAATTCTTTTTTTTTTACTTTGAAAAGACAATTTATTAAAACTGAAATGAATTATATTTTACAGTTAGTTATTTCACTAACAGTTCTAATTGTATCATTTAAAAGTTGCATAAATACGCCTATTGTAAGGTTTAGGGGTTTGTTAAAATTAGTTTTGCTATTTTTCATAAAGATTTTAAAGTTTAAATTTACGATGTCTCAAAACTGCTGTTTTGGAATTATTGACTTTTACATGACTGTCGACGATTTATTAGTACGTACGTCACTAAAAGTACTGTGTATTATTGATTCATACATTTCTAATTTTACATTACATATACAGGAATTTTGACAGTTAATGACTGACTAAATCAGTTTTTTTTCTGGTAAATCAAGTGCTTTTATTAACCAGTCTCTAATGTTAAAACAATTTTTTCAACTCCTATTTTCTACGCAACACAAGAGAAGCAACACAATGAAGCTCTTCAGACGTAAAAAATACTTCTATGTTTTGAATTCAACCAAAGATATTTCTGGATTTTTCTCCTCTTTTCACTTTAGCTAAAATAGTAGATGGAAAAACAAAGCTTTGGAAGGAGCATTCGTCTTTAGCGGCCATTTATAGACGGCCGTTATATATATATATACCGTTGATTTATCTATACTGTTACAAATTCTGTAAATAGTAATTATTTTTGCGATTAATTTGTCGTAATCTAGCCAAGTTTGGCGTTTATTTAATTATCTTTCATCTAAAATTATTGTAGTAACGTAACCTGTAAATAGTTTCTTGTAATGAATATACAGCCCCCGTACATTCGGCTGAAGTATACGGTCCCCCTCATTTCTGAATGATAAAATGTGTGAATGGAAGAAAATAAGAAAGTGTAGAACGGTGTAGCATTTTCTGGAATAGTTGAGAGGTCTCTTTCGATGTCTATAAATAGCCGTTACGCATGATAAAAAGTTAGTCTCGATTGAGAAGTTGTACTGAGAGTGTATTAGCTCTGTTTATTGCGAGGCATTTCGCTGTGTTGTTTTTCGTATTTGGATGCAAATACTGGTGTAACCGTTGAGTTTACGATATTGATAGTTATTTGCTTAATTGCTGATGATTAATTTAGCAGTTGTTAACGATTTTTCCTGTACATAGTGTAAATAAATCTCCTGTGTTTTTCTCAAGAACTGTGTCGTCCTTTCAAGAAAGTTGGAAGTCGCACCGGATCCGTAACAATACTATTAAAACCTGTGTGTGTGTGTTTGTATGCTACCATATCTCTTCCGCGCCGACAAGGTCAATCAGGTCAGTACTGGTACAGTTGGATACAGGACATCCAGTGGGAGCAATTCCGCCGCCTCACCCCTTTAAACCTTAAGGAACTGGACATGCAGTCCTGAGGATATCCTGACACACTGAAAAGCGTTAAAATTATCAATTGTCACCCGCCGCAGGTGGCAGTGAGTCGCAGATCTCCCTAGTTTGTACGTACCTGACGTTAAGTGCCTCGCGCGCTACCATTCTTTGCTACCATTACGGTACAGCCCTTACTGACGTCACATAATCTAAACTTAACTATCTGTATAATGTTGGAGCTCGCAAAACTTGGGAACGTGTGATGGCAGAGCGGACTGATATGGTTTGCAGTTTGTATATACGTTTATTATTAACTAGTGGTACCCGCACGGCTTTGCCTGTAGTAGAAAATTCGCGGGTCATTTGGTTCGCCTGTATATTTACAAATAATGAATGACGAATTTCTCGCCAATTGGCTATGTTCATTCGCTCTCCCATTCTACGTCATGATGATTTCGTAACTTACTCGTCCATCGTATGATAATATTGCTCCGGAAAGTGTTCTTAAAATTGAAATAGAAAAAGAACAAAGTCGAATTTTCGAAAAATCGCTTCGAGGTGCACACTCCCTTGCTACAAACTAACTTAGTGCTAAATTTCATGAAAATCAGTGGAACGGTCTAGGCGCTATGTGCGTCACAGAGATCCAGACATCTAAGCATCCAGACATCCTGACAGACAGACTTTGAGCTTTATTATTAGTAAAGATAAAGAAGATAACTGTCCGTGGCTATATCATAGTGAATAGAACATCGACCTCAGTCCTGAGTTCGGAGAGCATCGCAGGTAAATACTCACCCAATACAGTAGAGAGAGTGCTCGTTAAATTACTGAGTCTAAAAGCTCTGTGATCGGTTTCTAGCAGCAACCATAGATGCAGTGATTTGGAGAATTTTTCTCCTCCTCCTCAGAACTATGTCTAAATTCTATTGGTGGTGATTGATGGAGCTGCCATCTATCGTTCGCGTTCAAACTCGAACTCTTACTCTTATGCCTGTTTTAGCCCCACTTTCAAACGAATGGCATCATTTTGCTTATTACTCGCTACGCTATAATCAATAGTTCAAAAATATTTGCTTCATTTTTACTTCCTTTTACAAAAAAGGAAGTATTGTATTCGCGAAAAAAATTTCACTCAAGAATCGACCTTAATTTCTATTTTACTCACCCCCCAATGAATATTGAGTTTTTTTTTCGACTCGACCACACGTGGATAAGGGCCTAAGAACGTATAGACAAGCGAAATATCCACTTTCACGATTCCCGAGTTAATTACAACGAGTTTTCTCGTGACGTCTGTATGTATGGCGTATGTGTGTGCGTATGTGCGTCAGTGCGTATGTGTGTATGTATCTCGCATAACTCAAGAACGGTATGTCCTAGAAAGTTGAAATTTGGTACGTAGACTCCTAGTGAGGTCTAGTTGTACAGCTCCTCTTTTGGTTGCATTCGGGTGTTTCTAAAGGGGTCTTTTGCCCCTTTTTGGGGGGAAATCATTGTTAATTTCAATGTAAACTCGAATGGTGTTATAATTTAGCGGACACTTGGTGATATATTACCAGTGTTTTTTTTCGCCAAGTTTTGTCGCCAACTTGGCAATAAAAATGGCGAATTTGTTTTTTTTTTTTTTTTTTTTGAGCAATCATATTGCTTATTGTTCTCATTTGACTGTTTTGAATTCCTATGATTTTATTTTCCCCCGCCTCTCTCTGCAGCACCACCGTCGACCGGCCTCACGATGCTGCTCTCTTGTGAAAACCGTCTCCAGGTTGCTTCCATATCTTATACACACACGCATACATACACACACGTACACACTCACACACCTACACACTCACACACTTACACACTCACACACCTACACACTCACACACCTTCACACTCACACACACGCCTACATACACACACACACTCGTGATTGCGAAAAACATAATTTGAATTCCAGATGACAAAATTCAAATTAACTTTTTAAATCTGATTTCAATTTGGCCACTGTTGGTGATATTTAGAGAGTAAACTATTGAATCACATTAAAATTGCCAATAATGGGGAAATGACATTAAATTGGAGTAAAAGGAAGTCATGTGATGCACACATCAGCTCGTTTAACAGAATTAAGTATTTTTTCTATTTATTTCCAATTGCTTATGGTATTCCAATTTCCACATCTTGATTGTGTACTGAAAGAGCGAAGGACTTGGTGAACCTCTCCATATCAACAGTTGAAAAGTGGAGCGAATTCAAACTGTGGATTGTTGCAAAGATTGGTGTGCACAACCACTTTAGATCATTAGGCCTAGCTCCACACCACAGTGCTTTTTTTTTAACTTTAAAAATAACTCAGATATCGTGGAATATTTTGCCGAACGACCAACATCATTTTTTTTTTTCTCTGCAGTCGCGTAATACTTAAATATGACTATTTTTATGTTTGTATGAATATTTTTAACTAATTCAAAGCGTGTTAAGTAGTTAGGTGCGTTCATCGTTTTATTTAATTTTTCATCCTATTCATAGTACATCTGGAGTTTCAATGTTATTTTAATGCAACGAGTGTCCTTATTACTCCTTTTGTATGCATTTTATTACTAGTTAGTATCAGTTTTCCTGCATCATATATATGAAAATGAATGTTTGTCTGTATGTCATCCATGAACTCAAAAACTACCCGGCAGATTTGGCTGAAACTTTCACCGTTTGTTATTTTTGGTACTGGGAATGTTTATAGACCAGTTCGAAAAAAATCCGATCGATAGTTCCTTTTTTATTCCAATTTAAGTCACAATCCATTGGATAAATACGAATAAAATTATTGGCTGCAGAAATAAATTCGCGTGAAAGATCTCATTGATAAGAAGTTAGCTGTTGCCATTTTTCTTGAGTTTGAACAAATAAATTATTTCTTTATTGTTTTATGGCTTTTCATGCAACGGGGGGATTTAAAACTTTATCTATTTGATATTTTTAGCGATTGATTGATCTTGCAAACTGCGTGAGTACAAAATTTGAGTATAGTCACAGCTTCAATTGATACCTGGACCGATTATTATGAAAATTACTATATATATGTATTTTTCCACGGAGAAGGTGCATAATATGCTCATTGAAGCCACTCGCCACCAGGTGGCACTGCAGAGTAGCAACTTCTGCCCCGTCCAACCGATTGTCATGAAAATCAGTATAATGATGTATTTTTTTGTTGGCGTAGCAACGCGCGTCGGGTACAGCTAGTTGGTAATAAAGCATGCCATAGTATTGTTCGAAGGGCAGTCAAAACCCAGACCGGGCCTTCATTTGTCAAATGAGGCCTACTGCACATGAGGCAACTTTCGAAAAAGTTGCCTGTTAACATGTTGGCTGGCGTTTTTCGTTTGAACTAAGTTGCCTCGTGTCTTGAAGGCCTAAGAATGAAGAACCATCTATGATCGTGTTCATCAGTCGATTCGATCCTTGTTCGAACATTCAAAGCTTCCATTTTTAGCCAATAAGGTGTCTCCGAACAGTCACATTGTGGGTTTAGTTGTAGAACGGAGGTTCCAGTTGGCTCGTGAATACGAGGGTTAGAAATCAATGCAGTAGTTTGATTTAACACTGCAGTTCTTTGCACGGATATGCATGGTAAGTATTGCACTGCAAGCTTGTAATAGTTTCCACATTTTGGTAGCACAAAATTCAAGAAAATTCTAACGCAACTTACAATAAATCTTTACTAATAATAAAGCTGGAAGTCTCTCTGTCTGGATCTCTGTTTGTCAGGATCTCTGTGACGCGCATAGCGCCTAGACCGTTCGGCCAATTTTCATGAAATTCGGCATAAAGTTAGTTTGTAGCATGGGGGTGTGCACCTCGAAGCGATTTTTCGAAAATTCGATGTGGTTCTTTTTCTATTCCAATTTTAAGAATATTTTCCCGAGTAAAATTATCGTAAGATGGACTAGTAAATTGCGAAATTAAAATAACGTGGAACCGTAAATGGGCACAAGCCAATTGGCGAGAAAATTCACCATACAGTATTTGTAAATATACAGGCGAACCAAAGACCTTTTAATTTTCTGTTACGGGCAAAGACGTGCGGGTACCACTAGTTGAAAATAAAATAATTGGAAGAATTCTATTAAGTAAATAAATTTTGAACGGAAATCTCATTGGAGTATTTGCAGTTATAAAACATGCGTATTCGCAAGTTTTTCAAATTAAAACCACTATCCCTTGCCTTTTTTCTGACAATGAATTTTATTTGAAATTTGGTGTATGAAAGCTTGGCTATTCTATTTTTAATAATTAACATTTCTTTAAAAAAAGGAAACAACAGACATTTCTTCATAAAAAGGTAAAAATATTGGTCGATAAAACCCACATCAATTTGGAAAAGATTTATCCATTTAGAGAAGCAATTTAATAATATCCGGTGAATGTGAAAGGAAATTAGATGAAAAATTTCTTAAGTTTTAAGCAATTTATAACTCAATCAAATAAAATTTCATTTAATGCACTAAAAAGCATTTTTTTGAATTTGTATAGAAACCAAAACTGCTTAGCATGAATTAATTCAGCACAGTACAAGGAATTATTATTTTAAATAATAACCATTTAAATTTTAAAGCTTTAGACGTTTTTAACGTCTACGTTTCGTTTCCGTTACTTAAAAAATCAGATACTTCTTCTTTCAATCCGTTAAATTTATTTTACAAAGTATTAGATTTAAAAACAATATCATTTAGGATGCAAAAGCTCTCTATAGCGACATAAATAGGGCACTTACTGAATAAAATCTACATAAAGGCTCTTACTCTAATAACTATTCATAAGTTTGATAACTTTTGCTACATTTCATTGCCATTTTGTTCTTAAATGTGACATTACCTTACGGTATTTTTTATTGAGGAAATGGGGCTTTAACGCTTTGTAGTGAATGATAAATATGCCGAATGTACTTAATAGCGTAATTTAATCAAAGCTATTTTCACTTTTTACACAAAATCTCACGGGCTTTTCAAAACTTGATGAAAATCGCTCTAGCGCTTTAGTAAATGTCTTTAATTTACATGGATTTTTGGCTTTTTGTGAGGGAACTGCTGATTACTGAAAGAGTATAAATTACATGAGATGTTTCGTGCAAAGAAAGGAATTTAAAAAAGAAAAAAACTCTTACAGATTTTTAAAATTTAAAAATTCAGTTGCTAAAAAATAAAAAAAAACCTCACATTTCTCTTTTTGTTTTCTTTATTATTATTTTCTGTACCATAAAAAATTAGGATTAACAGCTGAAAAAGTCAGTTTGAGATAGTTCAAGTGGACTCATTTAACTGATTTGCTTATTTTGATTTTTTTGAACTCTAAAAACCCGTTTTTTAATTTAAACATGTTTGTTTTTTTAACTCACATTCAAAACCATAAAATAAATGCTTTAAAAAAACATAGTTTAATTTCTGAGTGGTTGGGGAACAAACCACTTGGCAACATTAAACTTTAACTGAAAAAAAAAAATCAAATTATTCACAGTCAAGCATCCTAAAACATTGATAAGTCTTGTGAAAATACCTTATTGGCTAAACTAGTTAAAGTTTAATTCGTCTTAGAATGACACGAAGTGGGCATTCAAGAGTTTGAAACTAAAAGAAACGTATACAGTAAACTCCCGATATTCCGCGAGCAGATTGATTATTCGCAAGTCAAACAACAATCAGGAACATATATTTTCGCAGTAAAAAGCAAATACCAGTGGCAGTTTCTGTCAAAAAGCTGTAAATTTAAATTCAGTTGTTTTTATTTTTATTTATTTATTTATTTATTTATTTATTTTTGTGCAATCACATTGCTTATTGTTCTCACTTGACTGTTTTTGGCGTTCCTATGATTTTATTTTCCCCCCGCCTTCCTCTGCAGCATCACTGTCGACCGGCCCCTCCCGATGCTGCTCCTCCAGCGAAAACTGTTTCCAAGTTGCGTCCATATCCTGAATAAACAAGCATACATACACACCTACACACACACACACATATGCACACACACATACATACACACATGCCTACACACATACCTACACACACATATGCACACACATACCCACACAAACACACACATACACACATGCCTACACACACATACATACACACATGCCTACACACATACCTACACACACATATGCACACACATACCCACACAAACACACACATACACACATGCCTACACACACATACCAACACACTCATGCCAGCACACAGACACAAACACACACGCCTACACACACATATGCACACACACATACATACAAGCACACACTCGTGATTGCGAAAAACATAATTTGAATTCAAAATGTCAGAATTCAATTTTTTTTTTTTTTTTTTTTTTTTTTTTTTGCATCGTACATACACTTGTTCTTTATTGTTGTTAAGTTCTGTTGTGCAAAAATACAAAACATTTTTACTATACTGTATATATTTTCACTGTTTGAAGAAAGTATTATTCATCAATACTGCCGAGTTTTTGAGGAAGTGCAATTTTTACCTTATTTGTCCCTCATTTTAGCCTTTTTGCATTTTATCCGTGAATTTTGTTGTGCTACTCAATTCAGGGGATAATAGGGAGTTTACTGCATGTTACAAATCCTAAAGAACAAAAATTTATTTCCTATTATTATTGGCGATGCTACTAACAAGTTTAAAATTGATTTAATAGCATCTTCAGAGTGAAATTTCTTTGTTATTGTCAACAACAGATTTGTTCTCTACACATTGAAAATATTTTGTCTAAGAAATTGAAATTGTATGTGTGGCTGCCCCACGTCTAGGGTACACAATAGCACCTGCTGCCGTGAGATTTGGTTTAAAATTACTTTGGACCCCGGAGGTTTCACCGCGAAGTGGTTTTTTTTTTTTTTTTTTTTTCTAATTTAGTATTAGATTTTTTTTAGTATTAGAAATTTTTAAGCATAAATTTCAAACTGACCAATAAGGAGGTAAATATTTCCCACACTCCATAACATTCTATATCATTCAAACGAGCTGTTTTTCTTCACAAAATGAAATTCATTCCAATTTTCTCACTTTATTAAAGCATTAGATATAAGTGTTTTGAATTTGGCGAAAATGCTAGCTTAGGATCAATTAAAGCACGGAGCTCTAGAACAAAATATTGCTGGAGACCACGAATTTAAAACCAGCTTTTCAAACGAACAAAGGTTGGAGGTTGTTGCTCAGAATCTCACTAGCATCCATGACTGTGAATAAGTTTGCTAGTTTTTTTTTGGATGCAGGAGAAAGGGACTCTTCACTTTTTTTTTTTCCTAGGTTTATTTCAATCAAGTTCTTTCCTCAAATTGAAGCGTGATTTTAATATTCTTCTTATAATAATAAGCTTCTTAATTAAGTTATATTCTCTACGAGAGGGGAGAGGGATTTTCATTTTGTTCTAATCGTAGCGCGTGTTCCAATCTGATTCTTGGGCCGTGGTAGCCCGATCGGTAGAGTGTCGGATTCGGGGCCGGAGGGTCCTGAGTTCGAACCTCGATGGTCGAAGATCCACCGTCGTCATTAAAGGGGACTGGGCGACGTTAAATATGCTCGTGGTGTCAATGTCCTCCAAGTGAAACGATAACTCTGGGGGTGCTAGCACCAGGCAGCTATTAGCTCCTGGTCTAATTCTAAATTCTCATTAACTGTTCGATCCGGTGATGGTGCTGCCATCTATCGGTATAAAAAATAATGGAGGCAAGGCACTTAGTATGCAGTCCTCGACATAAATACAGTTGAAGTCAGTTGTGACTCGGAATCGGAAGTCGGAAATCGGAAATCTGATTCTTCCTAGCAGACGATTTAAATCTCCACAAATCAAATAAGATTGCGACGCAATATTGGAGGGTTGGTGAGCGGTAGTGAGCAGGGAGCAGAGCAAGTTAGTATTTCTTTTTAAATGTCGTGTTCATATAAACAATGCCCCAGTAGAAAGTTTTGTAAAGGCCTCAATATGTTTGTGTTTGTACTTAATTTCACCGTTATCTTCCTTTCTTCTTTTCGCTAGATTCTCTTTTCAACGGAAAACCATTTTATATTGGGTGTTTTTAAGATTCAAGAAAGTAAAATCAAACCTCGAACTGCATTTTAAAGAAACAAAGCAATATTGCTTAAGTTTCAGAATCCATTTTCAAATAAAAACTACATGTGACGTAGCAAGGAAACTTCATGTTTAAATCAATCACCCTTTGAAATTTAAAAAGATGAAGCAGCAGAAAAAAAAATCAGTTTCCATATCTGACATCAACAACTTTTATTAAAAACAACCCCTGTGGGTGAATAAGAGAGTGATGTATGCTTTACTTCAAAAAAAAAATCAGATAAAAAACGCTGAAGAACAAAGAAAAATATATCTAACATTACGCATTAAATTTTCAGACAAAAAAATTACCCCACGCTTGTGAGTTTAGAGGGAGGCAGAGCTAAGCCCTTAAGGGGACAAGGGACCTTATACATTCGGAAAATCAACCAAATTTCACAAAAATTGTTTTTGCGCCAAAAAAATAGAGCTTAGTACCAGCTTTGATAATCCATTTTCATTTTTGCGATATTATGATTTTTACGCATTTTATTTACATTTTTAAAAAAGGGGGCGTGGTATTTAAAGGGATAAAAGTATCAGCTGATTTTTGTTTACACGTTTTTAATCATCATTTTTGGCTCGAAATGCTCCCACCGCATTATTTTTCACTGTATCGCTTCAAAATTTTTTGAGCACATTAACAGTCTTATACTTCATAAAACTGGGCATTACTTTACCCAAATACAAAAATTTACTATTTATCCGCTGTTAGCAAAGTAGCATACGTATTAAAAAAACGTAAAATTCTATTCATAATATGCTTTTTTTGTTTTCTAGTTTATATACGCACATAGATTGAATTCAATGCCCATTTATGTTCATACGGATAAACTACATCTGGAAAAAAAATATTGTTGGTTTTCGTTTACATGAATTGCGCCTGGAGTGTTTTCAATTCTGCCCATGTTGCGTTCCATATGCCTCACAAAACACCTTTTTTAACCCTAAAATTTTTAAATTAACATTTAAAATGTCTAATATTGATATGAAAATATTATTTTTGTTCTATTACTTCAAATACATGGTGTAAAATTATAAAATTGAAAAGTAAAATTCAAAAGTCCCTTGTTCCCTTAAGTGATGTATCATTAAATCATCGAAAATAACAAGGAAACGTCTTGTTTAATAACGGAAAACTATTCGAGGAGCAGGAGATTAAAATTTAACATCAATGGAAGAATGCCTCCGGTTAAAGTGAAGCCTCGACTTCACTGAAGAAATGGTATCTGATAATATTTATTTCCTTAGAATTATTTTAAGTAAAGGAATTTATAAATGGACTCCATTATTGCAAAGTGGTGTAGTGCGTTTTTGAGAACAGTAAAAAATGAATATGCGCTCTTAAACATTTTGAAGAACATTCAGTAAGATTTGATTGAAATGTTCTACGGGTTTCTTAAAATGCATATCTTTATCTTTTCTTTACTAAAAATAAAGCTGAAAATCTGTCTGGATGTCCGGAAGATGTCTGGATGTATGGATATCTGTGACGCGCATAGCGCCTAGACCGTTCGGCCGATTTTCATGAAATTTGGCACAAAATTAGTTTGTAGCATGTGGATGTGCACCTCGAAGCGATTTTTTGAAAATTCGATGTGGTTCTTTTTCTATTCCAATTTTAAGAACAAAAATATCATAAAATGGACGAGTAAATTACGAAACTATCATAACGTGGAATCGTAACATGGGCACAAGCCAATTAACGAGATGCGAAATTATCATAACGTGGAACCGTAACATGGGTGCAAACCAATTGGCGAGAAAATTAACCATACATTATTTGTAAATATACAGGCAAACCAAAAGACCTTTTAATTTTTCCATTACGGGCAAAGCTGTGCGGGTACCACTAGTGCAAAATAAAATGAAATAAACTTCTCGTTGTTGACTTGTTATCAGCAACTCAGTTAAAAATTGATTTTTCAACTGTACTCAATAATTACGTTCCTAATTAGTTTATCTAACAACATAAATATAAAATACAAGTAATTCTTATGTATACAATAGCGAAAATTACTGATCGCGTAACGCTGTGACGTCACCAAAAATGAAACACGCACCACAACATGCGTGACGGCATTATTTCATTGTGGAAGCACCAAAAACCATAGACTAATAAGAGTAGACGGAGCTTTCCCAGACTTGCTGATGAAAAAATTGGTTCTCATGGATACATCATGTGACTGGTGGGAGACTTGGCGAAAACTTTATCAGCATGGTTGCTAGATGGCAACATTATCTATAGTTTGGCACTCGACATGTATTTTAAGACGTAATGTGTTTTCATTATAATTTTTTTCCAGGTGCAGAGATTGAACTGTTTTTCTTTTAGTTATGCATTATTTTGACATTAGTAATTAGTTTTTCATCACAGTTTTCAGTAACTTTTATTTCGTTTGAAACTGCTACGTCAGCGTTGGCGTGAACGTAATGGCATAAACGTTTTGCTTTACCGCATAAATGTACTAATCGGTATCTTAAATTGAAATTGTTGTAGGTAAAAATCTTACCGTTTGCCGATTCTTTCTGGGCACTTGCATCTTTAATTGCTTAGAGAGTTATTGAAACTGAATAAAGAAAATGCACAATACTCTCTAACGAAAACTATATTAACAAAATATTTACAACTTAGAATAACAAATTTACAAATCGAACTCCATAAAAGATCATTCTTCCGTGTTCCATCAATTCTATTTATTTTATTTCTCGCGGACGTTGATCGTCTGCTACGATCAACGTCTGCTGTTGCTAGGATATCCACCAGTCACATGGTTTGGTTTATGAGCAGCAAAAGGGTTGCCATAGCTGGGTCTATTTTTATTATCAGTCTATGCCAAAAACTCAGCAAGTTATTTATAATTTGATAATATTTTTTGGCAATATTTGAGAGGCAGAGAAATGCTTTATTTTGACAATGCCGAACTGGATCTGGTAACTTAACTGTTTTTCTGGTAAGACAGAAAGTTTAAGAGAAGAAAGAAACAAAAAAGTGGACAACAATGAACGCTATCTGCTGGAGTTTAGGGTTAATCCACTGGAGTAAGAAACATTTCAACAATCAAAATATCACCACACAGAGAGTTGCTTCATTCAAATGTAGAAGCAATTTTCATACCTTGACGGGCGATTTTCTAGTTATTATTATTGGTACTAATGCAAAAGTTATATTTTCACAGAATTTACTGAAAACAAATCTTGGCATTAGCTATTAGACGTTATTTATGCATGCAAATGCTAGTTTTAAGTCATTTTCTGACTTCACAATACTTCTGAACAGTACAACTTAAAAAAATAAGTGCAGAAGGACCCTGGTTACTTTTGCGCATTGTTCCGGAATTTCACAAATTTTCACACAAATTCCTGTGAAAATCAAGCATCTTTGTCAAACAGTTTCCTGAATTGCTACTAGTTACACGAAATCAGACTTGTCACTCTGGTAAAAAAATATTTTTAGCTTCCAGTTTAAAGATTAACTAAGCATATTTATTAAGTGTATAATCTTGAGTTCGCTTACGACCCTAGCTTTGCAAGAATTGCAGGGAAGTAAGAAATGTGGTACTTACTTGACAGTTTGTCTTAGCTTTGACCATGGATGCAGTAATGTTTTTGAGCTTTTCAGGTAATTCAGGAAGGGGCCAAGTTATTATTTTATACCTACCTAAATTTTCTCTGAAGGCTCTTCATTTGTTCCAGAGACGTCAAGAAGATTCATGAATTCTTCGGAATGATTCCAGTGTAATTTTAGGAATTTTACTGACCTTTAGCGGGAAATGATCCTGTTTTATACAGGATATGTTACTGGCAGAAATTGGGAACACTAGCTGCCCATTATTTTCCAAGAATTTTTCTGGTTTGTTTTTACAACGGGTGTCTAAAAGGCAGCTGTTCCTTGACAGTCTAGAATAACATACACTAATAAATGACGTTCCTGGAAAATAATGGGCAGTTGATGTGCCTATTTTCTGCCAGCAACATATCTTGTAAAAACCAGGAACGTTTTCCGCTAAAATTCAGTAACCTTCCTGAGAGTATTCTGGAAGCCTCCTGAAATATTCAGAAACTAGTGGCACCCGTATAGCTTTGCCCGTAGTAGAAAATTAAAAGGTCATTTGGTTCGCCTGTATATTTACAAATATAGGATAATGAATTTCTCGCCAATTGGCTACGTTCATTCGATCTTCCATTCCATGTCATAATAATTTCGTAATTTACTCGTCCATCTTAGGATAATTTTGCTCCGGAAATTGTTCTTAAAATTGAAATAGAAAAAGAACAAAATCGAATTTTCGAAAAATCGCTTCAAGGTGCACACTCCCATGCTACAAACTAACTGTGTGCCAAATTCCATGAAAATCGGCCGAACGGTCTAGGCGCTATGCGCGTCACAGAGATCCAGACATCCAGACAGAGAGACCTTCAGCTTTATTATTAGTAAAAGATAAAGATAAAGAAGATAAAGATAAAGAAAGAAGATATCTCGCCAATTGGCTTGTGCCCATGTTACGGTTCCACGTTATGATAATTTCGTAAGTTACTCGTCCGTCTTATGATAATTTTTTTCTTAAAATTGGAATAGAAAAAGAACCACATCGAGTTTTCGAAAAATCGCTTCGAGGTGCCCTCCTCCATGCTACAAACTAACTTTGTGCCAAATTTCATGAAAATCGGCCGAACGGTCTAAGTGCTATGCGCGTCACAGAGATCCTGACACACAGATATCAGGACAGAGATCCTGACAGACAGAGGGACTTTCAGCTTTATTATTAGTAAAGATATTTCTGTTTAAAGCCAGTCGTGTCTCCTGAACTTAAGAGTAAACTTAGGCAGTAATAGCATGCACCTTTATGAACGGCTGTAGGTTTTTTACAATGCATAGAGGGTAAACGTTTATCTGGCAAAGGATGGGACGTGTGCTTTTTCAACACTAATAAAATTTTACAAAGTTTTTTTTTTTTTTTTTTAGAAATACGCACACATCGCTCGATGCGGAATAGTACTCTACATGCAAAGCACAAATAAACGCAAAACCGCAATTTTTGTAATTGCGTTAGTCTGGTTCTGAGATGCAGATATTTTCCATCGCAAATTTACTAACATTTACTTTAAAGAAACCTTATATGCATCGCCTATGTCGAAATTGTCTGTGCTCCACATACATATTAAACTAAAATTCAAACTTTAATGTGCATAATGACTGTCTAGACAATGAAATATTTATGATAAGTCGAGAAATCATCTTGCACTCTAACTAATTTGTTGGAAAGTAACTGAAATATATCCATGTTTTTCGTGAAAAATAGGACTAATAATGCAGTTGATGTATAATTCTAACTAATTGCTGGGAGTAGATTTTCTTTCTTTTTTAAAAAAGAAGGAATCAAATATTGAAAAGCTTATTTGCAAGTCATTTCCTTACTTCTTGTTAAACTAAACCGACACTATAAAACTAAAACTTCATAATCAACCGATCTAAAGCGAAGTGTAACCTTAATGTATCATAGGTTCTTGTTACAATTTTATATACTGAAAATATATTTCTTACAAAAAAATACCTGATGAAGAAAATGCATCCAAGGAAGTAGAAGCTGTAACGTTAATCAAAAAATCTTAAAATTGTCCTCGGAAGTTAATAACAGAGGAAATCCTAACCAGAAGCAACAGTTGAAATCAACATAAAAATTTGATTTAAACACTTCAACGGAAACTAATGGGGAACCATAACCGGAACTTCGCCGTTTTTTAGAATGTTGGAACATAGAATATTCGTTTGCATTAGGCTTCATAATGGAAACGTCGTGTATCTAAAGTTATGATAGTATGAAATCCAATCTCCAATTACTACATTTCACAAATTTATCTAATATTTGTTTCTTAATAATCAGTTTTATGTATCTTTTTATTGTGCACCTCTATTATCCACCTTGTGGGGGCAAGAGTGGTAACAACGCGGTAGTTTTGAATTTTCTGAAATATTTTGACATAATGATGTAAATACAGTTTTTAATTTTAGTTATAAATTTGAGACACAAATTAAATGAGATAATTTCAAATGCAAAGCAACGTTTGATAATTGCTGAGTGATTTTTTTTTTTTTTTTTTTTGATAAAAAAATTAAGAAAACCTTAAAAGTAGAAAGAATTCAAAAAACGAAATATCTGCAAGGCTCGTCAAAGTTGTTAATATGAAAAATTTGTCTTTGGATTATAATAAAGCATATAAGCGAAAGAAGAAGTTGCTTTTAAAATGAATGAAAAGTCTCAAATAACTTCTCGATCTTTGTTCAATGCTAGTAACGGGCATAATCGAGATCTCGAGAATTGAGTACTCCTCATATTTGAGTGATCAACACTCGAGATCTTTCGAAAACGTGAACCGGAACGATTGATAATCGAAAAGTTTTGAAATCGAGAACTTTAGCGACGATCTCGAGCAATTGACTTTTCGATAAGTTTGAATCGAGATCTCGAGATGTTTTAATCGAGACATCGAGATGTGATAATCTAGAGCTTGAAATATAATAATCGAGAACTCTAGTTGTGATAATCGAGAACTCAAGATCTGATAATCGAGAACTCGTGACAATCAAGTTTCGAATGATCTTGAATAATCGAGTGATTCGATTATGAGAACTCGATAACGCCCATCACTATTACATGCTGTTGAAGCACTCGTTTAGACTACTGCATTTTAGATAGACTTTTTAACTGGGAAAAAGCAACTAGCCCACTCCGCAAAAAATGGTCACAGAGTATCGTGAAAATAAACAATTTAACTTTGACTCATCATTGGAAATCACGGTTAAATTTGTTTCAGTGCACTTCAATGGTTTGGAAAAGAGAAATCATCTCTTGAATTGATGATAAGCAAAAGAGAAAATATTTTGACTTCTTAAAATATGACAAAGAAAGAGTGATGCCGAATCGAAGTGATATTTACCATTTTCTTTCTTACTGATAGATATTATGCTGCCATACTATGCATAAATGTCGTATCTGTACTTTCTAGCAAAATTGAGTCATTGTTGCCAGGTTCTTCTTTACACTATATTTTGCACAAACAAAAAGTCTGAGATCTTTTGCGCATGGAAATATTTTCTGTGAAATTGGTTTTTGTTTAAAAAATCAGTTTGAAATGTCGAAAAGGTATGTAATAATTAATTTATCAGATTTTTATTGAATAAATTTATTGGATTTTTAAACACAAATTGTTCGTATTCTGTAAAATACGCTCGATTAGTTCTGAATGAACTTCTTGTCACGCGCTTCTAGCTTTAGGCTGGTCAAACTAAAAATGCGATATTCAATGTGTTTCCCTTTTTAGCTTAAGATTGCATAATATTAAAGACTTCCTCATCATAACTTCAAAGTTATTCTAACATAATTGCGTTGTAGAACAGCTTTGAAACTGTTATGAAGTTCCTGTTGAATGTTAAGTTTTCGCTTTGCTTAAAAGACATATATTTTGTTTTCAGAAATCCGTTTTGAGTGTTGTAACAGTCTTAATTAAAAGGTGGTTTTAGCTAGTTTCTAAACGAAATTGTTGGCATTTACGATGTGGGTTCGTTTGTTCTGGAAACATCCCTCTCTTTCTCTCCTCCCCTCTCTCTCTCTCTCTCTCACTCTCTCTCCTCTCTCTCTTTCTCTCTCCCCGCATGCTTTCACACACTTCGAATTTTAGAAGATCAAACTCAGGAATGTAGAGGAGACTGGGGATACTCGATCCCCCTTTAGTTTTTAATTTTTTTTCTCTGCTGCAAATGATTTTTTTTTTAATACGTGAACAAAGGTAGTTTTTTCCTATGTCTGACAGTATTTTTTTAGTTGAAATTAAACAGTCAGTTTTGGTTTAAAAAATTTCAATAATTTCGTAAAGGAATCATGTATCCCCGCATCAAGGGATACATAATCTCTTCATGGGGGATACTTCATCCCACTGAATTATACATAGAATTTTCATTAGATCAGCAGTCTATTAATGAGTTTTAGTTTTCAGCATAATGTTTCAAAAAAGTGACACTATTTCTAGTTTTCTTTATCAAATTATAATAATGTGAACACAAAATAACATTGTTTTAAATTCCTCTAGGACATTTGTAAAAAAAATGTGCACAACTTTAATGAACTTATGAGGCTTTTGATCAGTTATTTATTCACCAATACACTTGTGAACAATATATTTTATAAGTAAAAGTAATAATTTTTTTAAAGTACTAGCGTAATGAAGCTGAAACTACAACAAATAAAAAAATTGGATGACAAGCACAAAAATCAACTTATTTGCTTCCTGTCTTGCAATAATAAAATTAAGAGTTTTATCAATTGAATTCATTTTTGAAAAGAAAAAAGAAAATTGTAAGTATATTTATACTTATTTAAAAAAAAAGAAAGCCTAGCATATGTTTTCAAAACTTGTAAAGTCAAATGCAAACAATTCGTTTGTTGTGGTTCTACTCAACATAACTGGATGTTAGCAACTTAACATATTCATTCTCATTCACGTCTAAGTTACGAAAGTTGTTGTCATTGATGTTGTTACTTATAGCATTCGGGAGCCCGAGCCCGATTAGCAATCCTACTGAATTTTAAGGTAGAGAGGTACGGCTTCCTTTTAATCGAACCCCTATTCACTTGGAAGTCCGATTTGGCTCAGAAAACACGATAGATGGCAGCACCACTTATAGACAGTTGGATAATTTAAAACCAAGCCAGAAGCCGAATAACTTCTGGCTTAGCACTACCCAGAGGTATCGTTTCACTTGAAAAACTTTTAATTATATAAGTGACTGCGATAGTGAGCTCGAAGCGACCTCGAATATTTAAGTAACCAAGAGCATATTTAACGTCCCCCAGCACCCTTAATGAAGACGGTGGATCTTCGACCGGCTAGGATCGAGCCAGGGACCCTCCGGTCACAAGTCCGACGATCAGGCAGAGTAAAAAAAATTGAATTATGTTTATAACGGGCAATTTCAAATAAGTAAAAGAAATTCATCTTGATTCGGAATAAAATTAGTATTTACGAAAATTGGTTCGTTTAGATCTGGATAAACTTCTTCTTATGCATGCTTTCACGCACTACCAATTATAGAAGGCCAAATTAAGAAAATGTAATGTTCTTCGTGTTTCATTTTCGAAATACCTTATGCTTGAATAATATTAAAGACTTGTTCAACGTGACTTCAAAACTATTCCAGCAGCATGTATTTTCGCTTCATCCGTCTGAGTTAGGCAAAATTAAATGTGAAATTCCAAAGTCATTTCGATGTGGAAAAGCTTCTAAGGCCCAAAATATTACACATTATTTGCTTTAAGTGAAAGCGGTGGCCATTTCACCCGTTTCTTGACTTATTTCTATCGCTTCGAATCCTTTGGGGCTCACTACGCTGCAGTGCAACGTCTGTCGTAAAGGGCTCGAGATAAGGCTAAATCATACATAATTAGAGAAAGCTTTTAAGGTCGTTTGTCAAAGTCGAAAAATATTTCGATAACTTGTTTAGGTTTGTTGGTAAAGTGGTAGATGTTTCGATAAGGTAGGCAGTAAATTTGATCATAGATACAGGGGATACTGTCAAGAAAAATGTCCAATAAAAGTTGCAATTCATTAGTTTTGATAAAAATTTAAGATATGATTCAGAAAAAAAATAGTTTTTTTCATTAGTAAATTTATTTACGTACTTTATTTTTGTCTAAATCATCGATTTGTCCATTTTTTTCTCCTTCTGTTTTTACTTTCCTCCTTAGCTTTTTTAAGCACCATTAACATACTTCACTCTTTTCATTCTGATTTTCAACTCTATTTGCTTTTAAAGTACTTTTACATTTGATTTCGTTTTGATATATATATATATATATATTTTTTTTTTTTGGTTTGTTTGATTCAAAATTTTGAAGTTGTCCGTATATGCAAAGAGAAAAGGAAAATATTTGAAAAAAACTTTTAACTAAGAATTTAATCTAAGTATCTATTATATTTATTTCTTTTTTCCAAAGAAATGAAAATGGTTTACATAAAGCACGTTTATTTTTACCCTAACCATCGATATTTTTTTAAAGTTTTCTTTTTAACTAACCTTTGAGAGAAATAATGGACTCTAGAGAGCGTATTATTCACCGTATTTACTTTGCATTTTTTATGTTATACATTAGGGTGGAACGTAAAAGCTGTGAAAAAAAAATCTGATTTTTTCATGTCTCACCCTTTTATTTAATTCCATTTACCATAAAAATGATACATGAAAAAGTTTGAACAATGTACTAAAATATTTAGAAGGAAGCTCAAAGGCCTCAAAGTTCAGAATACATAGCAAAATTACGTTTTCTCAAAACGTAATAAATGTGTTTGAAATTATCTCATTGATTTCAAAGTTTTTGAACATTTTTGTAGATATCGACTGTTTATTTGAAATTAAAAATTTATTGTATTTGCAAAAACTAAAACTATTGTCTCTGCTAGGAGAATACTTTGACTTTTAATAGCTTGTAATAGGAATGACTGTCGGCTTTCATCACGAGTTAACCCACTGTTTTCCATAAAAGCAATTTCGCATTTGATATGACCATTTATTATTTCTAAGACTTTAATTATATCCTTTGTCTGTTTAAAGTAATCTTCCTTATTCAATTTTTGTCTATCCTGTAATTTTTTTAAAGATATTGAGCTAAAAAGGATTGTTAATAGTTGCAAATGTTTTTTTATTTACTTTTTTTAATTTTATTTATTTATTTATTTTTTAAATCGTTATCTTCTTTATAGGTAAGTACAAAACTCTCTGCGGAATAGTTTGCACAAATATGTACTAAAGATTTTAAAACTCTTGACATAGTGACACCTGCATGCGTCTATCTATTTTTAATATTTTTATTCAACATAATGCTCGGATACTTTAGATAGAGTAAATATTAACAGAAAAATTAAAAATGACTATATTCTGATGGAGAATTTGTTTTCACTAATTAAATTCAGCAATAAAAATTGCCTTCCATTAAAACGTATTTTCTATCTTAGAGCATTTCGTATAATGCTCTCATAATTTATAATAAATATGTGGTGTTTATTTAAAAAAAAATTTTCCTAACATGTATTTCATAAATATACATATTCCCTACTGTTGCTTATGAAATTAAAATACCTTGTTGGGAAAAGCAGCTGTTTCAACATTAATGATTAACATCCATTAATTAATTCTATTGAAGTTTTGCTAAAGTAATCCTTTCAAATTATGTAGTTATTAGAAATGACTTTAAATGAAGAAAACTGAATAATTAAAAGAAAAATACTGTGCAATATTTTAAAGTATATAATCTTTATTTCTTAAGCTTTTCACTTCAATTCATTTTTATGTTTCCAAAATGATTTAGCTTATTTAAAGTGTACCCTTGATGGATATTTATTGCTGACATCAAAGACTTGGTAATTTTAATTGAATTAGATATTTATTTTATTATAAAACACAACATGACTTAACTAAGAAGCATACTTAATAATATTTAGAGCAAAATTTATATTGATATACTTAATTAATATGCAATTTTTAAGACCGAACAGAAGCAAATATTGCTTTCAAATTTATATCTTATGGCAAAAAAAAAAAAAAAAAAATACAACTCCACCAAACATCTCACGTTTGTTAATTAACGAACCATCAAAGTTTAGAAAAAGGTGTTCATATAAACTACTACTAAGATTTTTTTTATTTTTCATTGCATTAACTATTATATTCTATAAAAGTTGAAACCAAAAGTCGACACATTGTATTGCTTTTATAATGGCCCTTATACGCTACAAATTCCCAGTAGATATAGTTTGTTACTTACACTAACTATATCCATACAATTTAGAAATTTATGGAAGTTTAGCATAGTTAACTAAAGTGGAATGATATCAAGCGCACGTACTTATTCTAAATCTCAACTTTTTAAAAATTATTTCCGCACATTTTGAGCGTTTATTTCCATATAACCGCCGAATTACTTTAGCTGATTGCGTGACTTATATTCACTTATATGAAAATATGTGTATTTAATGTGAAATTAGGCGTTGTGATGCTTATTTCTAAAATATAACTGATTTATTCTCCATTATCTCAATTTCATGTAACAATTTTGCGCGTACAGATAAAGTAGTAACATCGAAATAGAATTTACGAACTTTTTTTCAATGTTGTTTGCGTTTTCTTTATTTTTTTATTTTTACTTTTATTTATATTTTTCATTTCAGTATTCTCTTTGAAATACCATTATACATTAGGTAATTAAAAGAGGGTACTATTTAAATAAGACACATTTTTTTCCCACAAATGCACATAATTTTGAAAGAAAACAAATAGGACAATATTGGGTAAAGTAAAATAGTTAATTTAACTTAGCTTTGTCAAAATGAACAAATAGGAAATTTGTTTTGAAAATACATTGAAAATACATGAAGAAAGAAAAAATTAGAAAATGTATTTTACATTAAAACTTGCATTGAAGCATTATTTTTTAATTTTTCGTAGCAAATTTGTGCCTTAAAAAAAAGTGGAAATTTTTCTTTTTTTTTCATGGTGCAAAGTGAATAAATCTAATATTTTTCTTAACAAATATTTTCTATTCGATTGTAAAAATATTTTCGATTGAAGGAATAAGTAAATAAAAATATGAATAAATGCTATAGAATAAGAACAGATAATGAAACAGTAAACCAATAAATAAACTACTTTACTGGCCATTAAAATTGCTACACCAAGAAGGAGTTGTCAGAATGAAACAAAATTTTGCACATGTGATGGCAACATAGACTAGAAAACGATTACAAAATGAATGCAAAATTATCATTTATTACTGGAAAAATCCCACATGAATGGAGGTTAACCCTAGAGAAGTCGCATTTCCTTTTGTTACGCTAGTGCTCGCGCTTCGGTCTTTTCCCCGCAGTAGCGATCCGTGAGACGAAAGCAGAAGAAAGGAAGTGCCGGGGAGAAAATGACACCTGACTAGGATGGCGCGCTATTGGTCTAAATGACCAGCATACATTTCCAAAAGCTATGCAACCTTGAAATACCGAAGAAAATTCTCAGAACTAAGTGTGTGGGCTGGGGAGAGTCTGACCTTCAGCTACACAGATGGGCCCATTATTAGAATAAGGGGTTGTGGGATAGAGCGAAATATCTGACAACGGGCGGGGAATCGACCGAAGCGCGACTTCTCTAGGGTTTAAGTACCCTGTTGCGCCACCTCTAGCGTGAATGTAAGAGTCGATACAGTGGAGCATTGAGGCACAGCAGTTTCGTACGATGTCCTACGTCCCCTCGTACCACAGTTGCTGTAAACGCGCCACTAATTCGATCAAACTTACAGGCTGTCCAATTTACCGTCTCAAGTGATCCCAGATCTGCTCGATTTGTGACAAATCAGTGGAAAAATCCCACATGAATGGAGGTTAAAGTACCCTATTGCGCCACCTCTAGCGTGAATGTAAGAGTCGGTACAGTTGAGCATTGAGGCACAGCAGTTTCGTACGATGTCCTACGTCCTCTCGTACCACAGTTGCTGTAAACGCGCCACTAATTCGATCGAACTTACAGGCTGTCCAATTTATCGTCTCAAGTGATCCCAGATCTGCTCGATTTGTAACAAATCTGCATCGCACAGACCAGAGAAAGTGATAATGTGAGAGAGGAATTCCTTTGACACCCTTGCTGTGTGTGACCGAGCATTGTCATGGCTCTTGAGAGCCCCGTCGTGAGTGCTAACACATGCGTATGAGTTTGATCGAATCAGTGGCACGTTTACAGCAACTGTGGTATGAGGGGACGTAGGATATCGTAGGAGACTGCCATGCCTCAATGCTCGTTTGTATCGCTTTATACATCGTACATTCACGCTAAAGGTGGCTTAATAGGGTTAAACCTCCATTCATTTGAGATTTTTCCAACCATAAATGATCAATTTACTTTCATTTTGTAATCACTTTCTAATGTCAATTTTGCTATCACGTGTGCAAAATTTAGCTTCATTCTGGCAATTTCTTCATGGTGTAGCAATTTTAATGGCCAGTAGTGTAATTGATCAATTAATATACACTCTCAAAAATAATTCCTTCAATTGACGGAAATTCTCTTGGCAGCAGTGCTGCCGGACTTTTCACGATTTTTAACGGATTTCCGTTTTTATTTTCTCCTGTCAAATGAAGAAAGTTTCGTCCATATTTTTCCCGTTGTGGGAGGAATATTTTCTGTCATTTGACACTTTCCCCGTTTCTTTTCTTATCTGTTAAATGTGGGAAATTTTTCGTTGTTTGAAGAAACGTCCGTTATGGTCGTTTCTGTTCCATGAAGTCAACTTTTCGTTATTTGAAGAAATGCTCGTTATTTTTGTTTGTTACACGAATGATTTATTTCGTTGTTTGAAGAACGTCCGTTATGATCGTTTCTGTCACACAGATGAAAGACAATTTGTTATTTGAAGAAACTTTTTTTTTCTGTTAATGAAGTTTTTTAAATATTTTTTTCAGGTACTTTGAAGCTGTATTTTTTCTTAGTCCGAAACGTCGATACATCAAACCACCAAACTCCCAAGTAAAATTTTAGACCCCACCCCCTCCCCCGCGAAAAAACTCTCCAAAATCATTACAAACTTATTTAAAAACAACTTTTAATTTTTTTAGTTTTACAATATGTTGTCAGTCGAAAATTTTCGGAAACGGCAACCCAAAATTTTCGAATCAAATACGCCTCTGAAAATTCCACAAGAAAGTTCAAAAGTAGATTCCTTATTGCTAAATGTATTTATCAAAAATCTATTTTTGTCACCTGAAAGCAGGTATCTTATTACATAGCGGTTTCAAAATGCAGGTTTCTTTCATGAAAGACGACAAATGGTGAAAGTTTCAAATTTTCATAAACTTCATAAAAATTTTAAGAATATGAAAATTAATTTGTGAAAAATGGCCATTTCGTGTAATGAGATAACCACTTTCAGAGGCTGAAAACAAAATTATGAAAAATTGATTGTATGCTGATCAACTTGAGATTTACTCACTCTGGTATTTTTCTGAAGTTCTATTTAAATAAGAACCTGAAAAATGCACGTTGTAAAACATATATAATGGATCCAAAATGTGCTTAGTATTGGAAGAAGATAGATTCGTTTAGTATCACTCAGTAAAATACAAAAAGAAAAAGAGTTTAAAAAAATGTAGAATTAATTTTATTTTTATAAGCATTTATACATACAGGTAATATTAACAACATCAGCAACAATTTCATTCAATGAAAAATGAATCTTTTGCAAATGAATAAAAAATAAAATCTCTTGAAAATTCAATTAATTTTATTTATATTCTTGTATCAACTACCATCTTTATGGATATGAATAATTGACTAAAATAAAGAATTGAAATTGACATTATATGATAAAATTTAATTGATTTAATTATGTTAACCATAATTGAGACTAGATAATTTAGAAATGGATTTACACCCCAAATAAGAATATAGTTTCTTTACTTTTTTTTTATTTGTTCAAAGAGTATATGATATTTTGAACAAAATATACAACAGTCATTTCACATAGTTTTCCAATCATAAAAATTACACTAACTATATAAATAATAAAGCTTAATTTAATTTTTGATATTATTAATTAAAATTTTAATTTCTGAAATTAAGGTTTACAACATAAATGTAAGCTTCTATACATAATTTTATGAATAAAGAAACGGGAGAATAGCCACAAATTTCAAATTAAGACATTCTGAAGATTATGTAAAAATATTACAATTTTGAAAAATAGACGAGAGCAAAGTATAAAAATGACCAGGCAATTTTTTTCTTTTTGCTTGCTTGTTTGAGCAAATTACTTCTTAGTAAAGTACCTTTAATCTATACTTCGGTTTTATATTGTTTTTAGCTTTATAGTGATATGACAACACAGCCCATATAGTTTGAATCTTGATCACAGTAGTTTTCAGTGCAACTGAATTTCTTTTCGCGAAGCAACAAATTTGAGATAATACATGTTTAAGAGTAACTTAAAGTATTAAAAGTATTTTACATCCATTAACTTTGAAACAGCAATGTAGATTTAGTTGTAATAGCATGTAACTAAAAAAAACTAATCCCATAATAAACACTGTAAAGTAATACAGAATTATCGGCAATAATTTCCAATGTAGCAAAATTAGCATTTAGATAGCGACTTTTGACATCAATATGTTTATTCATCCATATTTACTAATTCATTAGCATTTCTTCAATTAAAATGTTTAGTCTGTCTTTTAATTTTTAAATGACTAATTTTTTTTTAGCCAAATCAATTTTTCTGCCAATTTTATTAGTTTCAGCAGTGAACAAAATGTTTTTCACAGATTGTTTAAGTAAGAAAAACCTATTTAAAAAAAAAAAAAAAAAAAAAACCTTAAGAGTCTTGACTAAAATCTCAAATATTTTTTTGTGAGTTCTGTGCCCCTCAGGATATTTTTTTAATGCAGTAATTTAAATAAATTGACACTTTAAATAAAAGTATAATTTGCAAGGATAATTGTATATCAAACCATTGATGAATGGGGTCATTTCCTAAATTTGAAAGTATCTTTTTTTCTGAAAGAGCATGTTTAAAAACATAGTATTTGATCATTTTTAAAATAATTTGACAAAGTTTACTATTTTTAAAAAAATTATTTAAATTGATGCGCAGACTCAATTTCAATTTTTACTCTTCTGCCCATGACGTAACACATGATGAACTGCCATTCGCACAGAGCATAATATTTAATTCGCTTCTTTACTCACATGTATGGCAAGGATATGGTTGATAGCAAGCGTAGAGCGCAATATTAAATTTGCTTTTTGGTTATCATAACGTGGAATTGTGGTAAACAGCAAGTGTAAGCATTCATAGTGCCAGTGAAGAATGCGCATAAGTTGATCATTTGTGACGTCATAAAGACCATGCCTTGTTTGAAAAATCGGACATTAAAAAAATTAATTAAAAAATAACTGCTGGGAAAATGAAAGTATTTTCTGGGTCCATGCTATTATTTATTTTGCACATTCTATCAACTCCAGTGACTAAAAGTATTACTTTTGACTGAAGAAAACAACCCCACTGTTTATTCAATTAATAACAACATTCCCAATATCAGCTGGTCTTAAAACTTTTACTTAAATTTGCATTGATAAGTTTTTGTTCAATAATGATTAAGGTGCAGAACATTAATGAAGAAACTATTCTTAAAATGTTTCAAATACAGTATACTCTCGATATCACAAAGTCAAAGGGACTGTAAAAAAAGTTTGATATACAGTCGGATCCCGCTACAACGCAATCCGACTTACGCAAAATGGCTATAACGCGAGTTTTTCATGAGTAATGAATTTTTTAGCTCGAACACAAATTACTCGCCTGCAACATGAAATTTTTCGGAAAAGAGCGGCGGAGAGTTAGAATGGACTTCGTTGACACTAAATATTGGTTTTGTGAATGGACTTTCATCCCTTTAGCATCACTGAAAGCGGAAGTTCACCCACTGTATTAGTCTAAACAACGCTTTGCTTTAGTTTATACAAATAACCGCTCCTGTTCTTAACTTCTATTTTTTTTTCCTTTTACATATGAACGTTGATAAAATACATTCTGATAACATTCTGATCGCGCTGCATAACCCTTCTTCATTTTTTAAATTATTTAAGTTTCTCTCCCCCATTAATCATTGATTTTGTGCTAAATTACAGAATTTTATGCCAAATAATAACGCTTTTTCTAAAGTACAGAAAAAGTTGGTTCTTTGTAAAAGATACTGCAATATATAGCTAATAAATGGTTTGAAACATTATGAGGGGTGTTTACAAAGGTTTGAAACAATTGGGCATGCTTATAAAGAATTACTAAACATACCTTGTTCCACAACGCGAAATTCCGACTTACGCGAGGTGTCTTGGAACGCATCCCTCGCGTAAGTCGGGACTCGACTGTATCAAGTTTTCGAGATAACAAGGGGATAGGGATAACATAATTTAAAATATTTTAAAAATTAGTCACACTAGTTAAAATTAAGTGGAAACATATAATGAAAGCTTAAAAAAGGACACTCTAAAGAAGTAGCAAAATGTAGTGATTTACCACAACTGAACTGATCAATGATTTGGATTACTAAGTTACAGAATGGTTTCAAACGAGTTTCGAGTGCTACGGAACAAAAGAAGTTAGACAAAGGGTTGCACCATTCCCTGCGTCTCTAAAGGGGTTTTCCGTTCATCTCCCGTTTTCAAGGAGGTGAAAATAAGGTCAAAAGGTCCAACGAAATGGCATGAGAAGAGGGCAAAAAGTTTTAGATACGTTTCTTGGACTTAAATTTTCTGAATCCCCCAGGCTGCACAATGAAAGTGACAGTAGATAAGCTTCTCCTAATCACTCGTAACCCTTGAGAGAAATAATGAAGGGGTGTGAAACTTTTGGAAACATTCCTTGAGTGGCTTCAAGACAATAAACTGCGGTTTTTCCGAAAACACGTAACACTTTTTTACTCTTGGTTCTTCTTTCCCGGTTTATTTCTGCAAAGACACTGAAAGAAAAGAAAAGAAATTATCACAAGACAAAAAAACTAAACAGAGAAGGGTGCAGCAGTATGCCTGCTGTTTGTTTAACAAATTCTTGCCCTTTTCCATACCTTGAGTCAATTAAAGGTGAGCATTTTTGAAAATAAGAAAATATTTGAAAAAATTGGCTTCTATTTTAAGTGACTTAAAAAACTTGAAGGTAAAAAATGTTAACACATTTGCAACCGTCCATAAATAATCAACATTCCAAAAGTGATGTAATTTTGTTGTGTTTACTTATGCATTTTTAAAAAACACTTAAAGTAGGTTACAGTAATTTTAACATTATATGGGAACTGTTCACATGTGCCCTTAGATGTTGTTCATAGGATCCCCACCGTTCACCTTAGAACAAATTGCAAAAGTGTAAAAGCTAAATTTACTAAAAAAAAAGGAAACATTTTCATTAATTTACTTGAATGTTCATGTGGTCAGACTGGTACTGAGATCACTCAAACAATTTTCTAGATTTTTTTGCAAGTCAATTTGGTACTGGCGAAAAATTTGAATTCTGAAGTCTCACATTTGAGGTTTCATATGCTAGTGATTAATCTTCTGAAGTTACATCATACCACATGCAACTTTCGACTGTAAACAAGACAAATAAAAAAGTTTGAACCAATTTAAGCAGGAAATTTTCCTTTTTTTTCAAAAAAAGTGAGGTGAAGTTATGAAAATTGTAGGATATTTAGTATAAATTTGAAGGTATTAGGAATTATAGGATTTTTTTAAAATTAGAACAATACCTACACCTGTAATAGTAATAAAGATGTACTAGGAGATTGAAAAACTGTTCCATAAGAGACAATGACAATAAAGGGCTGGAACAAATAGATAAAATTCTACTGGACAGAAGTTTTTTTTTTCTACAGGGTGGCGACAGGAACTGTGAAAAAAAGTTCCCTGACTTTTCCCTGATTAAGTTCACCAAATTTCCCTGATTTATGTTACCAATGATAATGGGTTTCTTTCTTTGCTCTACTTGAAATCCATTGTATGTTTGTATAAAATGCAGTATTTTAAACGTTTTAAGTTGTTGAATTAAAGATATATTTTTAAAAGATGCTACTTTTTAAATAAAATTGTTTAAAAAAAACATATCAAGTCAAATTTTTTGGGGGAAAAAAAACCTACAAAATAGTATATTAAATTTTTCTATATGGAAAGAATATAGAAAATTAAAATAAAAAAACTTTACTTCCAGAAACCACTTACATAAGAATTTTAAGAAGAATAGAAGTAATGTAGTTATTCTTATATAACTAACTGACATATTTATGCAAAAAAGATGAAACCATTCGACATCCATTCATAGGGAGCTTTTCTCTAATCAAGAACATAGGTTTTAATGAATGAATACAGCATTTGAACAATAAAAAAAAATAAAGATATTTACTTAAGTACTCAAGTTAACTCTATTTCAAATGATTTCAGTATGTAACGAAAAAAATCTTAGATTGCTTTTGTAACAAACAACTTTGAAATGAAAGAAAAAAAAAAGAAAAAAAGCAATTAGGTAATTTCAAAATATATAAAAGAAGAATACAACTTGGTTATAAAATAAAAGTATCATTTAAGACTGAAGAAAAGAAAACCTTTATGATCTGTGGTGACTGCAAATAGTATAACGGCGAAAAAAAAAAAGTTTTTTTGATTGAAAGTTCAATTTTAGCAATTAAATTAAAAACACGAAGCAATAACTTTTAAGCTTTTGTAGTATTAATTCAAAAACCAAAGATTTCTTCTTGAAATTGCGATTACAGTATGCTAATTACTTCGAGACAATGGAATAAAGGCAAAGGAGCTAAGGCATTAATGAAGGCTTCCTCTTTGCCTGTAGGGTTGTTTATTTTACGTAGCATTGAAAGCGTGAAAGGAAATTTCAAGCAAGGTAAAATAAACAACCTAACAGACACAGAAGCAATCTTAGGAAGTTCATCCTGTGGTTAATAAGTAAGATTCAATATTTTGACGTTGAGGAAAAAAGATGCGCAAATATGCGGCAGTGTATAATTGCACCTCATTAATTTTACTTTTTTTTTTTTTTTGAACAGATAATTGGCCGAAAATGCATAGGGAATTAGAGAACTTAATTTTGTAAAGCAAAAAAAAAAAAAAAATTCTTGATAAAATCAATTTTCCCTGATTTTTTGTTATTTTTTTTAAATTCCCTGATATTTCCCTGACTTTTCCCTGATTAATAAAGTTCCCTGATTTTTCCCTGATCTCCCTGATCTGTCGCCACCCTGTTCTATCATATTCTTTCAACAAAACAAGATTGCAAATTTCTTTTCTAAATAAATGTTAAATGCGTACTTAGAGAATGCGCTTTCTTTTACTAGAAAGGTGTTTATTTTTGGATGGGTCTTGGTAAATACTTCCCAAACAAACATAACCAAATATTAACTATAACTTACTTAAATTATTAAAATTAAGTCACACATGCATGACAATAACATACCGCTGAATGAACTAATGCAGAAAATATATTACTTGCATGTATTGATGCTTTCCATCCAAAAATATTAAACTATTATACTCTTCTGAATTTTAATATTGTCCCCTATAAACTAACAAAAAATGCATTTTGCTAAAATAATGCAAGTGATGATTTCAAAAGTTTTAGGACACATTTTTTATAAAATTTTAGTACATTTTATTGACAACAAATATCAATTTTTTTTTTTTTTTGAAATTTAAATGTAATTCATTAGCTTGATTTTCATTTTGGATTAAAACGTTTCAAATTCTTGAAAACTACAACAGAATGCATTCAATCTTTTATTATTTAACAGTGACACATTATGAAGTAGAAACATATACCAGTAGAATAAATGTCTGTTCAAGTGCTTCTTTTCTTACCTTGTTATTGTTTCATCAAAGTGAATTAAAGAATGAGAAAGAAATATCCTTAATAAGGAAAGATTTAAAGTAGGCTGCAAGCCCAAAATTTTATGTATACTTAACTTTTATCAGATATGTCCCTGTAAATTACAGATAAATCATTTAAAGATGCAAATGAATAATTGTTTATTACTGCAACTAAAACTAAGAAAATCTCCGCTTTCAAAATTTTATCTTGGAGAGAATTTGGCGCAAAAGCTTTGAATTGCTTCATTACAACTAATTTGTTTTCAGTAGAGGACGAAGAACATGGAATTAAAAATACAGCTTGATTTTTCAAGCTACTTTCAACCTCTTATGTCTTGCCACCAGTGGTGTTCCCATTCGGTATGCTCCACATACGCTATATACTCTCAAACATTTTAAAAACTTATAGCTTATACCCTCAAGCTTCAAAAATTCTCACATTATGACATATTATGTATATGATCGCATACACATATTGTGCATAACTGATTACTGGGAGTATACCCTCAAAAAATTAATGGGAACATCACTGCTCGCCACATCAGCATGAGACAGTACCTGTAAAAATCCTTGATTATCAATATTGGAAAGATAGTGTATAAACAGAACAAAATGCTTTAAAGTGATCCTTTTCTGAACAGCACCAGTGCTGATCTTGCATACATTTTTGTCTGCTTTTTCCAACAACAAGAAAGAGAATTTCTTTTTCCGTGGCATTTAAATAAAACAAATTACTATTTACAATTTTAAAGCAAAAAGTTAGTGACTAAATTTAAAAATTATATGTGCAAGAAATAATCCAACTTCACTGAACAGAAACACAAAGCAAACTGACTCTCAGTACCAAAAGAACAAGGTAATGCTCAGACCACAACACAAGATAAGCACTATAAAAATAAAATTACTTCCCATTTGGGGGCAACTCATTTAAATTTTGATCTAAATATATTTTTTGATCCAAGTGTTTATAGTTGGGTTCTAACTCAACTCATTATATTTATTTTATTTCAATAAGCTATAATACTCTTCACTCCCCTCCCCTCGACCACAAAACTGCAATTTGAGAGGAGGAGGGAATACTCCCCCATTTTTCATTTCTTTTGAAAAGAGAAAAATTAAAAATATCATATTCTAATTTTTTGCAGAAGAGAAACGACTGCAAGAGTTACAAAGTATATAGATAAAACAAACAGCTTTATATTGAGCATATGTTTTGGTTAACTGCATCCCCCCCCCCCTTTATCAGAAAAAGAAAACAGCAGCAGCATAGGCTTTTCTCTTTTTTTTAGAGAAAATTTCTTAGGTTCTACCAAGTTTATTTTATCCTACAATATAGGCATATCATCATGAAAAGTGTCATTTCTGGGTTGATTTTTTTTTTTTTTTTTTTTTTTTTTTTTTTTTTTTTTTTGCGTGCAAATAGGAAATAAAATGAAAATTTCAAGATTTTTAGGAGAATTCCTACCCTTGCACTAAGTACTTGCAGAGCAAGATAATAAACAGAAAGTAGTATAGCTCCATTCTACATGTCAGGTGCGAGAAAAAAATTATTTCTACTTAGTGATTTATTACCTGAACCTATCTAACAATAAGAATACTTTTTCCTGAGTTACAGCAAAAAGTATATATCTTTAAAAACTGCATGTCATGTAGAGACTCCCAACTGAAGAGATTTTTGTTCATCAGACTGCATATTACACATGTTCTATCCAGTTCATACAGGGTGTATGAGAGCCGTTTCAAAAAATTAAGATGCATTAGCAATTATCAGAAAAGAAAGAAAGAAAAGAAAATACATTCACATATTATTTCCTTTTTAAGTCTATCTAGCTTTGAACCGCCATATACATAGGATGAACTCACAACAATGTATATTTATTTCTAACCCTGAATTGAATTCTTTCTTCTTCTTTTTACTGATATTTAAAATTTTCTCTCCCTTAAATGTATTAAACGGTAAGATTGTTGAAACTGAGAAAAGGGGGAAGGAAATTTTGTACCGGCAAAAAGTATGAAACACCGAATTCTTGGGGAAAATTTCATTGTTCTCATTTGATTCTTAACAATTAGAAGGGTAGTAAAATCGAGCTCAGGTTCTATTGGATAAAAACTCACAAAAAACTGACGTACACCATTAAATTACTTTTTTCTCATTACAGTCAACTCTCAATAACTCAAAGTCCCAAGGGACAAGCTAAAACCTTCAAAGAATCGGTAGTTTGAGTTATCGGAAGTTCTTTTCTCAGTCTTTTAAAGAATAATTTGTATTTTCTTCTTCAGGAACAGTGCATATTCGATAAACTATAACACAGATAGTTGGGGCAAAATTAAATATAAGTGCAACATAGAAATATTTTTACAGAGAGAATAATTAAAAAGATACTCTGAAAAAGGAAGTTAGTTTCGCCTGCTTAGGCTTTTTATTGCATTTTAAAATGTCATTAAATTTGTATGCTGTGGACTCAATTTTTTTTTCTCTTGATCAATCTTACTGTCTTCAAAAGTCTTTTTGTTCTCAAAGCAGATTCTTTGAGTCCTCCAGAAAAAACTTTTTTCAATTTTGGCCAAAATTTTAAGTCTCTCTAAGACTAGCCAGCAATAAAATTTTTAACTGTCAGCCACAGCAAAAAATATCCGCTACTTTTCCTCACACAATCTTGCAACACTACGCGCTTTAAGGAGCAGTACTCAGGGTGGCGACAGAAACTGGAAATAAAAGTTCCCTGACTTTTCCCTGATTAAGTTCACCAAATATCCCTGATTTACGTTACCAATGACAATGGTTTCTTTTCTTTGCCCTACCTGAAAAGCATTGCATAATTTAAAAATTGCAGTGTTTAGAACGGTTTAAGGTGTTAATTAAAAATATATTTTGAAAAGATGTTCCTTCTTTTGTTTTGGTAAAATAGTATAATAAATAATCGACAGAGAAATATTGTTGGAAAGGAAATCCAAAACAAATACTTCCAGGAACCAGTTAACATAAGAATTCTAAGAAATTATTAAAACCACTCTTAAAGAAATATCTGTAATCTGAAGTGACAGTGAATAATACCATGGCAAAAAAAAAAAAAAAAGATTTTCAGTCAAAATTCTATTTTAGCAAATAAATTAAAAATGCCAAGTGATAACTTTTAAGATTTTTTCAGAATTAATTTAAAAAATAAAGATTTTTTCTTGAAATCGTGATAACAGTATGCTAATTACTTCAAGACAATGAGTAAAGGCAAAAGAGCCAAGTCATTAATAACGGCTTCCTCTTTGCCTATAGGGTTCTTTATTTTACGTAGCTTGAAATGCTTGGAAGGAAAATTCAAGCATGGTGAAATAAACAACTTTACAGACATAGAAGCAATCTTAGGAAGCTCATCCTAAGATTGAATACTTTGACCTTGAGGAAAAAAGATTCACAAATATGCGGCACTGTATAATCACACCTCATTAATTTTACTTTTTTAAAACAAATTGGCGGAAAATTCGTAGGGAATCAAAATCCTTCATTTTGCAAGGAAGAAAAAAAAAATTTTTCTTCATTTGATCAACTTTCCCTGAAATTTTGTTATTTTTTCAAAATTCCCTGATATTTCCCTGAGTGATAAAGTTCCCTGGCTTTTCCCTGATTTTCATGAACTGTCGCCACCCTGGTACTGTATAAATAATCAACCTTAAGCAACTGGATAAACAAAGCAATGAGTTAAAGATAATTTTTTTTTTTAATTTCTTACTTCGACTGCATTTTTACGCCTAAAATGAAAACTAAATTTTCGTAAAAACTTTTTACGAAATTTTTTTTTAAGCCATAAAGTTTTCCCAAGAATTGCTCACCAAAGATCCAAATGAAACATTTTATTTTAATTCAAGTATATATTTGTTCAGAGTGACATGCATTAGCATTTGAATGAATTCAATGTTGTAACCCAATTCTGAAATCCGACCAAGTCCAAAAAAGTAAAAAGTTGCTCATAACACAAATGGATCATTGACAAATACTATGCTCCAAGTCCGAAATTTTACATTATTTCAGAATTGGTGCATTTGAATTTGATAAATTCCTGATCCGGCAAATGAGTGCTGATCTAAGTTTAATTTTACTCTTGGAAGATTGGGGAAACACCCAAGCATTCATAATTGAGAAAATAGCGGAAGGGAAAATCAGTGTGGATAAGAGAAAAATAAGCAATCCATCATCTCTAAGGACTCGAAAAGTAAGAGGTATCAACTATTTGTGACATCAAAATTGAAATTTAAAAAAAAAATAAGTTGTGGCCCAACCCAGAAACACTTTTGACAAAACTAATGACGAAATTTTTTGAAGTTATTTATTGAGCTCATATGAATTTTGGTCACAAAAGAATAAAATTAGGTCACATTCAGTGGCGAATCCAGGGGGTGGCTATGAGGCTGCAGCCGCCCCCAGACTAGAACTAATTTTTTTTCCTATTAGAATTTTTTTTTATTGTGAATGTATCTTAATGTAAAATAATAAAATATATAATTTCTTATATCCATCCTATCTTTATCATTTTAATCGTTTTCCCTCAGGTTTATACACTAATTTGCTATAGTAATAGAGATACTTGTTTTTCCGAAATTTCCTGTTGAATTTCGGAAATTTTCCCTGCCTTTTAAAAAAATTTGTTTCCTCAAAAAGAAGAAAGACAGAAAACAAATTTCAGACCTCTAATTAATGCGCTTAGTGTCAATTCTCAGAATTTTATCTTCGTTTTCCCTTTTTGTAACTATTAGTCCACGATTTTTCTTACTTACATTTAGTGACTTGCATTTGCCATGGACAATTTTCATAATCAACAAGAATTGTTATTTTTGCCTTCAAATTGCTTAGAAATAATGTCTAAAAATTTTATTTTTTAAAATTTAGTTTAATTTAATTTTTTTTACTGACATTTAAATTTTAAAATTTTACCACTAAACACCAAATTTTAGATAATTTCAACTGTGACTCAGAAAATTTCATTAGCCCTTGACACCTCCTGAAAAATATTTTTTTTTCAAACGACTTTGTTTACATCAATGAACTTTTGATGTCAAGGAGACATACATTTTTAATGATCTCAGCCGCCCCCAGAACTAAATCCCGAATTCGCCACTGGTCACATTAAAACATATTTTTTCACTATGGACTATTGGAAATGCTTTTCTAACTGTAAATATTCAACAAACATCATTAAAGTTAAATTTTAACTCATTCCATTCATAGGTTAAGTACCCTAGAGTTAAAAATGACTCTTCTGACATCTATATGGCTTAGAGATGTAAGGAGTATTTCACCTATCTTTTAAATATGAAGTTGGACTTGGGTCACTACTAATTTGCCAAATTGCGAATTAATGAAATTTAAATGCACAAATTCCGAAATTAAATTTCAGAATAGGGTTGTTTCTATCAGTCAAAAGTACTACGTTTCATCACTGAAGTTGATAGAATGAGTAAAAAAATAATAACATGGAGCAAGCAAAATCTTTTTTTTTTTTTGAATGGAAAATTTTCAATTATTTTTTTAAGTGTACAATTTTTGAAACAAGGCGTGGTCTTTATGACGTCACAAATGATCAACTTTGGGGCGTACTCCAGTTAGTGGTGCTGATGCTTGCTGTCTACCACGTTTCCAGGTTATGATAATTCAGAAGCCAATTGAATATTGTTCTCTATGCTTGCTATCAACCATATCAGTGCCAGCAAATGTGAGTGAACATGCAAACTAAATATTACGCTCTGCGCTAATGCAGGCCGAGGACTGCTGATGGCCTTTGAAAAAAGTGAGAAAGGTGACAAATTTGAAAACAAAGGTGACTAAAAGGTGACAAAAAAGTAACTAAAAGGTGACCAAAAGCAAAGTTTGTTAAGAACTCAAAAAACAGAAAAGGATTATCCCTTTTTACTGACTTTTACCAAAAGAGCCTATATATTTCTTGTAAAGATTTCTTTACAATTTTGGAAATGAATATTATAGGGCTAGAAGTAGTAAAATAAAAATTTTAAGACATTTTCAAAAAACTTTCAGTGTAAACTCTATGTATCCTTTATATATATATATATATATATATATTTAATCAGCATAATAAAGCTTGAAATTGTGAAGTAAAAAGCAAGATGATGCATTTCTTGAACATATAATTAATGTTATTCAATCACGTTTTTACTATTGTTTTTTTTTTTTCTCTTTTTTTTAGCTTGTTGAAAAATTATCAGCATTCTTTCTTTTTCCTTAGTAAATACAAAGCATAAATATTAAATCGAAAGTTTTGACAGTAGAGAATAACTGAGAAAACCAATTTGAAAAATCAGACTTTAACAAAATGATAATTGTACTTACAATGCAAAAATAAAATGATGAAAATATCATTTCATATGCCTGAAAATGTTCGTGTTTTTTCTTTCTTGTTTTATTTATTTTTTATTTTTTTAACAAGCTCTGAAAATATTCCATGACATGTCCTTGGAGGTAAAAATTGTAGTATTAAATCAAGTTATTAATAATTACAAATACAAAAGTGATGACCAGCAACAGGCTCTGGGCCCAGCTAGACTGGTCCTAGTCAATTTGCAATCCCCAACTTATCAGGCTTAGGAATAAAAAATAATGCCGAATAAGCAGGAATGCTGTCATGGTCTCTTCTGATTTGATCAAAATAGGGGTGATAAAGATAACGATGTGAGGATACTTGATGTGAGGGTACTTTTGTTTTTTTTTCAATCGGGACTCATTTGTTAGATGCGTTGGTTGGCTGTTTTTTTTTTATTTATTTATTTCTTTTCTTTTTTTTTTAAACATAAATTTATTCCTTATTGAATCTAGGAAAATAATACCGCATTTATCAAAAATACTGTCGTAGTGCATTTTGTTCCAAATAGGTTTACAGCAGTTTTTTTGTTCCAATTCAATAAATAAATAAACACTAACCACCACTTAAAAAATCTCTGGATTATAAAATCAGCAGCTTTTTGAAATGAATGTGGAAGAACCAAATCCTTACATTCCCAAACCATGTTCAAACCGTACTTTAATAAAATCAATCTCGCCGTTACATAAAATAAAGCTTTTGGCTAGCATTTGCTTCTAAAAGCTTTATTTTTACTGGAACTAGCCATATAAGGCATTGAAACCTAAAAAAAAAAAAATCGGAGATTCTCTGAGATGCACCAAAAAAGAAAATTTTAAGAAATGTTTACACAGACCAAGTTCACTTCGCACTTGCGCAGCAAAAATAAAACCCAAGCTAACCATTTCTGTGCAAACACAAAGTGACACTATAAACACAAACCAAAACTTTTCACTATTCCGCGCTCAAAGAAGACATCGAGGCACGCCTCCTTAACCCATCACCCCCTTTTTCAAATCAAACCACTTGTGGCTGCTTAGTCGCTTCTTTCGAAGTCAGTAAAAGTAAAACAAGCAAGTAACGCGCCTGGCTAGAGATGAGCGTGAGATTCAGAGACTTCAGATGATGTCATTTGATAAACATGGAAGAGAACTTGCATTTGATGACCACTCACTCAACAAAGTGTGTAGAAACAAATTGCACAGCTGAACTTTAGTCGAACAACACTCTATGGCCAGAAACACGATAGGAAACGAAATGGCGTTTAGACAAGACTTGCGGAAAATGCGTCTGACGGTCGAAGGGGGATAGAAAGACTGGTTCTGCTCATAGGGTGCAATTGCAAGCAATAAAAAAAAAATTCCCGGATTTTCCGGTAGCATAGCTATTTTTCTAAAACAACAACAAGGTGGGGGGGGGCATATTTAATGCTACTTTTTTAATTAATTTCACTGTTAACATTCAGATACTTTTCAAGGATTTAATTATTTAAAAAAAAATCATAAGACATTTCAAGAAAGGTGAGAAAGGTGACAAAATCTGCAAAAGGTGACTAAAAGTAACCAAATTTTCTAAAGGTGAGAAAGGTGACTGACTCCTCGGCCTGTAATGGCATTTCATCATTTGTGATGTCATGAGCAGAAAGAAAAAAAAGAAAAAAAATTGAATCTGCACACCATTAAAATAATTCTTTTTGAATATTAAACTTTGCAATTATGTATTTAAAAAATGGTCAGATCCTATATTTTTAAGCATGCTTTTATAGAAAAAAATACTTTTAAAATTTCAGAAGCAACCCCATTGGCACATTTACTCATGATCCATTCATGTTGTGGGCATTTGTTTTCAGACATTGTCCAACTTTGATGCTGGGTTCCAACATAAATATAATATGAACTTACCAAAAAGTCCCGAGAAAGGTGTTAAGAGGACAATTTCACACATCATCAACATCGGGAAAATCTAAAACATAGATTATCAATTAATATGTAAATAAGCAATTTTTTAGCACAAATAGTTCTTGATAGTTTCATTTTAATATGAAATTGTTTAAAAAATAACTCATTTTTTCAAAGAAAATTATGAGTTTTTAATAGAGATGTACTTGGTCAATTCGCCAAATACTCATACTTAGGCCAAATTTTGATGAGGTACTCAGCTCAGTATATTACATAGATTTCTTTGCCCCCCCCCCCCCCGACGCTTCTGTATGAATTTTTAAAAATTTTAACATAGTGTTATTTTATTTTAGAGCATGCACCCTCCCTTCGCGAGGGTGCTATGTATGCCACTGACTCGGCCAATACCAAGTAGTTGTGAAAAATAAAATATTGTTCAATACACATTTTTCAATTAATAAAAAAGTACAAGTATTTGTAATGACAAAAAGAAAAAAATGTCTACATCCATAAGCTTACATTTTATGAATTGAAAAAGCATTCTTTGTAACGCCAAAACATGTGTCAGGAGTGCTCCTGAACATCTGTGTTTTTAACATTGTTTTATTGCTTAAAAACATTATTCATGTTTGGCGGATGATTAGAACTATAATAGATTCATATAATTCATATTATTTCCAACTTGATTAATCATCTTTTATTTATTTAATTATTTTTAATTAAAAAAAACTTTTTTGTAAAGTTTTTGACATAAACATAATATTTTAAATAAAATCAAATTTTAGCTGGAACTTGTTTTGCAAACTATTACATGGAGGTCTATATAGCTATTCATATGAGTTCAAAATTTATCACATGTATGTCAATCGTTCATTTAAAGCATAATTAGTACTTGACGGAGTACTCTGTACTCTACCAAAACGATATTTGGTACATCTTTATTTAATATTTCCTATGACTGTAAAACTTCAAAAATTAAAATGCTGCAAAATTTAATGCATACTAAGTGTTTCCTTCCATATATTATTGATCACCTTTTCTATTATTTACGAAATGAAGATATGTTTTCGGGAGCCTATTTTATAGACAAAATGAGCAGTTAAATTGACTTTTGAACACTTGATAGGATAATATGAACTTATATTTTTCTGGTTAATGTTTCATACTTAAATGAATTAGTTACAGTAAGGTTAATATATCAATGTGTTGTAAATCGAGTATTCAGTGCGTCTTTGATTTAAAATCTATAATGATGCTAAAATCATATATATTCAGTTGATGTTATTTCAACATTACATTACATTACATGGCTTTTTCATAAATTTGAATATTAAAAACAGCTAGCAAGGAACTTCAATGCAAAAAGGAATAATCAACATATGGCCTAATGGGGTTGGATATTAACCCCATAAAAATGTTTCCTTAACATTCTGAAAAAATATCACTGACACAAATAGTAAATGTTTTATAACAGTGGAATTGTTGGCTGAAATGGATCTTTTCTTAGTGTTTTAGCTACATTTTGATTTTTATTTAAAATGCTATATAACTTCATAATTAGTATTTCTATTCCAATTATTACTTCATTCGATTACATAAACAATTATTGTTAATTTGAGCTTTCACCTACATATATGCATTATTCGTTTTACACGCAAATTTCTGAAACCTAGTTTTGAAACCAAAAATAATGCTAAATGAAATTTAATTCATTTGAACTCAATTCATTTCAGATTAATATCTGGTTTGATTTCCAACTGCAATTTTACTATGACAAGAAAAATCTTTAGTTGTTATTGAGGAAAAGATATTAAGTGTTGATGGCTTCTAGCTGCGAAAGCGCACCGAAACAAGAATTATATTTATTCTATCTTCCATAAAAAATTTAAAAAACAGAAAGTTTCTCTTGTTAAAGCCTTAATCACAAAACGGTAAAAAGAAATTTGTATCAGCTATTCATTTTCAGCAAGTCTAAAAATATTATAGTAAAACACCCTCGCTTGAATTACCTTGCCTATCCTAGCTTGGTAGGGGGGGCACCACCGGGAGGGCACATCCCAAGAAACCAAATAAATAAATACAAAATAAATTATTAAAAACTGTGATCAAGTCTTTTAACAGTTCAATATATTTTTGAAATGTTTTGGTACAAATGTGAGAAAAATTTAAAATCATCACATATTACTAAAGCACATAAGCAAGGAATGGGGGGGTGGGGGCGGAGTCAATGTAAAGTTAAGAGACACAGGGCCGTAGACAGGGTGGGGACCGTCGGGACAAATCCTCCCCCGAAATTCTAGGATACATATTTTTTAGATTCTGAATTCTAACTATGCTGCCGTTTAAAAATTAGTCACTAAAACTTTCCTTTGCTTAAGTTTATTTTCCCCATTATGTTTTCGTCCAATACTTTTTTATTATGTCCATACGTTTTTAGCCTCACTTAACCATTTTCATCTATTCAAATACTCTCTTACTCAGCCTGAAAATAATTTTTAATTAGCCGCCTGTAAGGCGGCTGGAGCATCAAAGAAGTGGGAGATCAAAGCAGCTATTTTGTCTTTTTTTTTTTAATCAAAGCATCCGACCTAAATAAAAGATGTCTATATCTGATCAATTTATTTATTTTTTGGATCATTTTTTAAATTTTTTTTTTCAAAGAAGTCTTTTTTTTTTTTTTTTTTTTTTTTTTTTTTTTTTTTTTTTTTACACCTTGGTCCATCACAGAATGTTAATGACTCTTATTACGAATAACACTTTTAAAAGAGGGGAAAAGAAGGACATTTTTAAAACATCAATAAGAAACATAACAAATTTACATGATCAAAACTCATTTTTAACCCAATCATACTTTTGATTAAATGCTTGATTTTGGTCGATTTTAATAAATTAACGAGTAAAGGATTTATGTTTTTTGATGCAAAAAATTTTACCTTCTAGTTGATGCATTTGTATCCTTTAAGCCCGAAAGTTATTCTAAGAGCCCCCTCGCAAGCATTTGTAATAGCGAACATGTAATAAACACTGTATGATACATTATGGACCGTATGTTTACATCCGTATAAGTCTTATTTTGTTGAGTTGGGCAGTCATCAGATAGTGGCCTGACAGTGACAGAGATCTTATACAAAACTATCATTTTTATCTGATGAATAATTCTGGTGTAATATAAATTATTAGACATTAATCAACTAAGTTGTTAATTAAAATAATTATTTGATAATATTTTTTTATTGAGCAATTAAAATTGCTAATTATTTTCATTTGACCGTCCGTAATGTTGTGGTTCCTTTTTCAACCCCACCGTCCTCTGCAGACGCAACTGGCCCCCCCGGTAGATGCTTCTCCTGATCGGTGGTGCCCATGTCCTAGACACACGCACGCTCACACACATACACACATACGCCTTTACACACATACACACACGCAAACGTGCATACACACAGGTCTATACACACACACAAGCCTACACATATTATACACACGTAACCGTCCAAGAGGAGGGACAGGCTTGGGGGGACAGGAACTGTATCTAGAAACAAGTGAGTGGGGTAGTAACCAATGAGTAGGGTCCTATCGCAACTCGTGATTGCGAAAAACATAATTTGAATTTAAAATTTCAGAATTCAAATTAATTTTATTTTAGTTTAATTTTTGCAAACAACATAATAAACATATTTTTTTTAAAGCCATTTTTCTCCTGTATTACATGTCTCGAACCACATTTGCCTCCGACCATGTCCCTCCCCGAAAAAATATCCTGGCTGCGGCCTTGAGACACTTGTTTCCTTGCTGATATAACTTATTAGTAAAATGAGTTTCTAAAAATCAGGATAAAAACTCCACACAGCTACCCAGAAGCGTTTAAACACAAGTTAAAAACTTTTAAACAATAATAATAAATAAATAAAACATTGAAATAAATAAATTCAAAATTTAAGTAGAAACATTGAAGCAGTTAAAAACAAAAAACAATCACTCTTTGAGGGGCGGGCAGAGCAACTTAGTGGGCGTTTAGGGGCCCGACTGATTTTTGGCAGGGGGACCCAAAATTTATAGAGCCGGGGCTGTGAATTTAAAATGAAAATAAGAATCAAATTCTATGATAACAGAATATTTTAAATTTCATAACCCAAGCAAAATATTTTTACATCGATAGAGAAATTTAAAAGGTTCGTTCAAACTACTTATTTATTATTTCAAGTAAGATAAACGAAGATTTCTTCTTTCATATAGTTAAAGTTTCATAGTCCAGGTTAAAAAGAACATCACTCGACTAGCATACGAATTTGTATTATCATTTTCAACAAATGCAACTTTGTATTAAAACGAAATTACACTGCTTAATTGAAATTTTTCAACAAAAAACCTTTCTCAAGGCTTAATGGAAAGTTTACAAAATGAACATTGTCTCGCTACTGTAAAATCAATTTACGTAAAGACTATAATATTGAAATATCGTGCTCTCAACCACAATTTGACTTCCAAACAAGTCCCAAGGTTTATTTCTAACCTTTTTCAGTAAAAAGTACATTTGTTGGCTTTGCATGAGCCCTGTTATGCTCCTGCTCAATATAAATGGAAGCTTTGTTTTGTATACAAATTTAAATATGGCGGCGTTTACTCATCTGCGAAATTAACTTTTTTTTTCAAGCTATATTACGTACTACTTTCCAGTAAAAAGGAACAATACATATTTTTGGAATCAAATCTAAAATAAGTACTCACCCATTAACTAGATTATTCATATTGAAGGTACTTCTTGAGGTCACAGGACTTGCATTCACTTTTACACATGGCCGTTGTCAGGTCTTGGTTTTGGCGGGCAGTCGGCAAGTGTAGAATTTAGAATGGTAAAAATGTCAACTACGCATGCGCGCGCCCATTTGACAGAGAGTTTTCGTTTCACCGGAAAATGATAATTTCTCGTCGAAAAATGAAGGAAAATGTAGCGTAAAGAGAAGGATTTTTTTGACAGTGTACGATGAGAAATAAATGATTTAACAGTGAATAAGTTAGAAAATAAGTGAACGAAAGAATAAATAATTGAATATTTAAATGAAGGAATGTAAATGAACTAATTAATAAAGGAATACGCAAGTGAATTAGTAAATGATTGAATGAGTAAACGAAATGAACTATTTCGCTTTAAGTGGTCTAAGGACCTTTAACCTTCAAAATTTTCGATTTTCTGGAGAAAAAAATATATGTTATGTATAATTTAATTCTGAACAATTTGATACCTTATTTATTACCATACGCCAAAAACTTTTCAAGTTATCGTAAAAATGCGTAAAACCCACAGAGATTTATGTTAACAGCAGCTGTTTAAGTCCCTTTTTCTCAGATGCCGATTTCTTCGGTTTTCTCGTTTTGCGCGCATGATATCTCAAAAAGTTTCTTATATATTTCCGTAAAACTTTTCTTGCATGTATGCCTGGCATATTTTTATGATCTGAACCTAAATTTCAACTAAAAATGAAAGTTATGTATTTAAAAATTTATATTTTTTTTGGCCAAAATTTTGGAAAATTTCGATATTAAACTTATGAAATTTAAAAAAAAATAAATAAATAATTTTTAAAAAATAAACACATTTTGGTTCAGGTCATAAATATAAACCAGATAAACATACATTAAAAGTTTTATGGAAATATATAAGAAACTTTCTCAGATATATCATGCGCGGAAAGCGAGAAAACCGAAGAAACCGGCACCTAAGAAAAAGAGGCTTAAACAGCTGCTGTTAACATAAATCTCTATGGGGAAAGTTTACGCATTTTTACGATAACTCGAAAAGTTTTTGGCGTATGGTAATAAATAAAGCATCAAATTGTTCAGAATTAAACTATGCATAACATATATTTTTTCCAGAAAATCGAAAATTTTAAAGGTTAAAGGTCCTTAGACCCCTTAGCCTAACCACTTTGCCCCGAATGCAGAAAATTTTAATATTAACTAAATAAATACTTCACCAAATATTAGTAGGTCTTTATTAATATTTAAAGTGTTATTAGCACGAACTTTATCATTTTGTAATGACAAAAATAATTTAGACTTACAACAAAAAATTACGTTTTAGTATCAATTTTTGAAATTTGCTTGCATTATCATATGCTTTGATCCTCAAAGGTAATGTTTATCTAAATAGAATCGACTACTACTGTTACTAAATATTTAAAATATTTCCAGGTAGGTGGCCCTATATATTTCATCATTCCACTTTGCCATTCCCTTACTAATGCTGTGCAAAAACAAAAGATTAATAAGCATTTCTACATTATATTTTACTCTAGTGTCTTGGCCTTTATATTTTTTGAGTACATCATGATGTTAAGATTTTTTTTTTCTTTTTTTAGCACAATTTATTTGTGAAGTCATTTTTCTTTTCCTACCTCAACATAAGCAAAAAAAACAATTAGAACGTCTAGTACTTTCTTTTAAAATATTTACTCAAATTTGCGAAAGAAATAAGTTGCATTTCCATCAAATTTAAAAGCCAATTTGAAGTTCTACGATTTGGAAACATGGCAGTAAGAAATTAAGAATAAGCAATATAAAAATTAGGCAAAAAAAAGGGTTTCTTACCAAAAATCATGTAGTTTAATATTAACTAAATAAATAATAACGTAATATTTTGTTGTAAGTCAAAAATTATTTTTCTTATTTCAAAATGATAAAGTTCGTGTCAGTAACATTGTAAATATTAATTAAGACCTATTAGTATTTGGTGAAATATTTATTTTGTTAATGGTAAGATTTTCTGTAATTTTTAGTTATGTATCTCTACTCGAAAATGAGCTAAAATGTGTCAGACTCAGAAAATAAATTTGGGATTCAAGCATCAGGTCAAAGTCTAACAAAATTGAGACCTTCCTTTTGATTTTCGAATTAAAAGTTCTTCTTTCTAACATATGTTCAAACAAGCTTCGGCAACTTCGGCCAAACCGATCTTTGCCTAACACATTCGGACCAAAAAAAAAAAAAAAATCCTACAAACAAATGTGTTCTCGAAAGGGAGGGGAGACAAACAGATGGTAAAGTACACATTTTCCTTATTTTATAAGGAATATATCTTTTTGAATTATTTATTCTGTAATATTTATTAAAATACTAGCTGTACCCAACGCGCGTTGCTACGCCAACAAAAAAAATACATCATTATACTGATTTTCATGACAATCGGTTGAACGGGGCAGAAGTTGCTACTCTGCAGTGCCACCTGGTGGCGAGTGGCTTCAATGAGCATATTATGCACCTTCTCCGTGGAAAAATACATTTATATAGCAATTTTCATAATAATCGGTCCAGGTATCAAGTGAAGCCGTGACTGTACTCAAATTTTGTACTCACGCAGTTTGCAAGATCAATCAATCGCTAAAAATATCAAATAGAAAAAGTTTTAAATCCCCCCGTTGCATGAAAAGCCATAAAACAATAAAGAAAGAATTTATTTGTTCAAACTCAAGAAAAATGGCAACAGCTAACTTCTTATCAATGAGATCTTTCACGCGAGTTAATTTCTGCAGCCGATAATTTTATTCGTATTTATCCAATGGATTGTGACTTAAATTAGAATAAAAAAGGAACTATCGATCGGATGTTTTTCGAACTGGTCTATAAACATTCCCAGTACCAAAAATAACAAACGGTGAAAGTTTCAGCCGAATCTGCCGGGTAGTTTTTGAGTTCATGGATGACATACAGACAAACATTCATTTATATATATATATAGATTTTTTACTTATTCTTACTTTAGGGAATTTATAAGTAGATTATTCTATTCTCATTCTCTTATGTACTAGTTAGTGAAAAATAGCTTCTAGTCCGATAATCTAGTACGCAAATAAAATTAACTATGTGTAAGCTTAAATTATATTTTATGCACATAAGTTCTAGCCCATTTCAAATAAATTGCATGTCTTGAAAACATAAAAAGTTCTTTTAAAATTTACTTAGACTAAAGCACTTGAATTCGTTTTACTATAACGAACACAGATAAAATTTTCTAATTTCGAGATCAATATTACATTTCCAATTTCAAAAGTACATTACGGAAAGAAAGTGGCCTTGTCTCCATCTGCGAGTAGGTTTTATGTTCCATTAAAGTAGTTTTCGAAAGATAGAGTTTTCACCACAACCCTAATTCATTTTTCCCATAAAGGTATCCTTTTGTATGCAAATGTTTTATTTTTTTTCTTTCATTTCCAACTTTTTTTTTTCCAATTGAAAACTTTCAGGGTTGAAAACTTTTTTTCTCGAAAACATACTGCAGATTTAAAACATTTTCTTTTTTGTCTCTCTCTTTCTCTTTTTGTTGCGTAAAATAAGCGATATGATGAAATGGGGTTGTTTTCTTCAGTCAAAAGAATTACTTTTTGTCACTGAAATTGATAGAATAAGTAAAAAAAAGCCATGGACAGAGAAAATACTTTTATTTTCCCAACAGTTATTTTTTAATTAATTTTTTTAAATGACCGATTTTTCAAACAAGGCGTGGTCTTGATGACGTCACAAATGATGCTCTTTGGCGCACCTTTTTACCACGTTTCCACGTCATGATAATCAAGAAGCGAACTAAAATTGCGCTCTACGCTTGCTATCAACCATATCATTGCCAATACACGTGAGTAAAGATGCGAATTAAGTATTTTGCTCTGTGAATTGCAACACTGAATGGCATTTCATCATTTATGCTGTCATCGGCAGAAACGTAAACAATGAAAGCGAACCGATTTAAGTATTCTTTTTAATATTAAACTTAAAAAAATTATTTAAAAATTGATCAGATCCTTTGTTTTTAAGCAAACTCTTTCAGAAAAAAACACTTCTAAAATTCGGAAACGACCCCATTGCTGATGTAAAAAAATACAGGAGTTTGTAATAAGTTAAGAAACAAGGTAAATGTGCGAAACAAGGCCAAACTAAGGTTCAGGTTCTAATATCTCGCTGATTTTTAATCGAGCTTCAATTTTTGCACATGTTTCAAAAATAATTCATGAAATATAAGAAAAAAAGCCACTCCATGTAAAATTTAAAGTGTAAATTATGTTTGTGAGCAGTTGAACAACAAATGGCGAATTGGCCTTATTGCTTTTGCGAAACAAGGCCAACCTTGGGTTCAGGGTCCAATATCTCGCTCATTTATAATTCAGTAAGCTTCAATTTTTGCACATAAATCAAATTAATTACAAAAACTAAGGAAAAAAGCCTATGTAAAAATTCAAGTTAAAATTATGTTTTTCAGCAGTTAACAACAAATGACGAATTGGCCTTATTGCCTGTGCAAAACAGGGTCAACCTGAGGTGCAGAGTCTAATATCTCACTCATTGGGGCTCTAATAAGGCCAACCTCTGAAAAAAAGCCAAAATGTATTATCTAGTTTTTTTTATGTGAAATTCTCTGTTGTCAATTTGAAAACTTATAAACCGCGCTTGATAAACTAAAAAACATTATCAAAAATTCAACATTTAAGTTAATTGAAAGCAGAAAGATCAATCGTCATATTCGGGGCACTAATTTTTTTTTTTTCTGTTTTTTTATTTGGTCATACCTTAGTACAGTTCGTTCACATATGCGCAGCATTTGCAGCACAGTACCGTATTCTCCAATTGATTCTTCGGTGTCTTTAAAACGGTATTATAGCTCTAATAGTACCGATTGTGACGTTATTGGGATACAGTCTGATTTACTACGGTTAAATCAAATTGCAGGAAAAAATGACACAGCGAAATTTTTGCTTTTGGATTTCGTCAACGGCAAAAAACAAATCTTTCAAGAACAATTAACAACATTTTTTACTAGTAAACTACAGTGAACTATAAAGAAGAAAATTTACTGTAAAATAAGATCAGCCAATTTCAAGAATAATGATTTCCACATTTTTGCCCCTTGATAAAAAAAAATAACTTGTTGATAAAGTTTTAATATCGGTTACTTTTTGATAGCGATTTCTATTCTTCAAAAAAAAAAAATGGGGGTTGGCCTTATTGAGCTACATGGCCTTATTTGGAGCACCCACCTTTAAGTTTGTTACTTCTAATAACTTCTTAATTTGTTACTTTATTTATTCGTTGTAAAATCTAATTCATGAATTAGGGAGATTCTTTCTTTTAATTAAAAAATGATTTTTAATATCTATGTTTACTGGCGAAATATCAGAGTTATCTTGTACCTTGTATAGTAGTCAGGATTATCAAGCAGTCTTTTACATAATGTTGAAAAGATTTGCCGTATTGTGCATCATATTCATGTAAAAGTTTTGCCCTTCAAAGATTTGTTTTAATTGCGCTTGTTTCTGCGAAAGTTCTTTCCAAACTTTCTAAGAAAAATTTTTTTCTCGAGATTTATGATGCATTTTTACTTCCTTTTACAAAAAAGGAAGTATTGTATTCGCGAAAAAATTTTCACTCAAAAATCGACCTTAATTTCCATTTTGCTCACCCCCGAATGAATGTTGAGTTTTTTTTTTCGACCGGACTACACGTGGATATATGACCAGGAACGTACAGACACCCGAAATATCCATTTTGACAACCCCCGAGTTAATTAACAATGAATTTTCTCGAGACGTCCGTATGTACGTATGTATGTGCGTATGTGTATATGTATCTCGCATAACTCAAAAACTGTATGTCCTAGAAAGTTGAAATTTGGTACATAGACTCCTAGTGGGGTCTAGTTGTGCACCTTCCCTTTTCGTTGCATTCGGATGTTCCTAAGGGGGTCTTTTGCCTCTTTTTGGGGAGAAATCATTGTTAATTTCGATGTAAACTCAAGTTGTGTTATAATTTGTCGGACAGTTGACGATATATCGCCAGTTTTGGTCGCCAAGTTTTGTCGCCAACTTGGCGAAAAATTTGGCGATATTTTTTTTAATTTGGTTTCAATTTGGCCACTGTTGATGATATTTAGAGAGTAAACTATTGACACACATTTTGCCAATAATGGGAAAATGACATGAAATTGGAGTAAAAGGAAGTCATGTGATGCACACATCAGCTCGTTTTTCACTGACATAACCTTACTTTCTAAAAAAAATGATTACACAAAACTTGAAATTTTGATTTCCACAGATTTCCACAGTTGTCCTTTCTTTTCTCATCAATAACAAGCGCAAACAAGCGGTTATCTTATTTTTAGCGTAATGATAATTAGTCTATTTTTGCAATATTACAATTTAAAACTTGTGAATATCTCTTTAATGGCAAAAATTTGATCGAAATGTCCTACTATTTTAAAATTTCATCCTACGACGCTGAGGAATTCAAACTGTCCTGATGTAGACTCCACAGTAAGAGCAAACCACAACGATATGCAAGCTGTTCGACAGAAAGACTAATATCCAATTAAAACGAAATGTAAAACAACCAGCAAAAACAAAACGTTCAACTTTTCAAACATACATTCTACTTTGACTGACTTCATCTAAGACTATTCTTTGAAGTGTTGTCTTGAAATATGAAACATGAAACTTAAAACAAAATAAATTAACAGAATGAAATAAAGACGTTTAAAATGCGTTGCAAATATCAATATATTTTAGGCAGTATCATTTTTGCTTACCTTTCAAATATTTTTATTTCTGGTTATAACAGTTTTGATGAAGGATTTTTTTTATTTTTCCTAATTTACGAGCTCTATCTCGAAGAAAAATGAGGATATTTTGCGCCATTAAGCAACTCTTTGTAAAACAAAAAAAAAAGTAATTTAAACATTTTTCATGATTGAAGTTTACAAAAAAAACCTGCAAATTATTTTAATAAAAAAACAATTTAGGCTTTAATGGCTTTTTTGGCAAATTAAAAGCGCAATTTAAAGTAGTTTTCAATTATTTTTTAAATATTTTTTCTAAATGTGCTTCTGTACTTTTTTTTTTTTAACTAAGAACTAATATATCTCTACACCTTCCTGAAATAAAACAAAATGATGTTTTAACTTAAAAAAAACTCTTTGCATTTATTGATTTTTACAATTTATGGCATTTAGAAAAAATAAATCCTTTTAGTTAGATCCTCAGCCCATAAATTGTTGAAACGCTCTTTTATGATTTAAAAGCCCTTTTACGCTCAGCTGAACGGCTTTGTGTTTTAAAGTAATTGATTACTTAATATAATAAAAGAAAAGGCTTAGATATTTGAAAGAAATTCATTTGAGTTTAAAGAATCCAGGTTTTGCAAGAATGGCAAATTGTACAAATGCATGGAACACCTAAAAGGTATGCATTACACAAGTTTTTAGTATTTTTTCATACAAATAAAAAATAAAATCAATGCTACCGCAAAGAAAAGAAAAGAGTAATTGAATAATAAAATTAAAGAGAAAACTTGAAGAGCAAAAATATGGCATTGGTGCACGTAATTTTAAAATTTGTATTTTAATGTAATTAATTGTATTATAATAAAAAAGCCTTAGATATCTGAAATATATTCATTTGAGTTTAAAGAATGCAGGTTTTACAAGAATAGCAAATTGTACAAATGCATGGAACATCTAAAAAGTATGCATTACACTAGTTTTTAGCATTTTTTCTTTACACAAATAAAAAATAAAATCAATGCCACCGAAAAGAAAAGAAAAGATGAGAGCAATTAAATAATAAAATTAAAGAGAAATACTTGAAGAGCAAAAATATGGCATTGGTACACGTAATTTTTAAATTTGCACTTTTAAGTAATTAACTGCCATATAATAAAAAAAAAGGCTTAGAAATCTGAGAAACATTCATTTAAATTTAAGCAGCACAGGTTTTGCAAGAATAGAAAATTGTATAAATATGTCTAACTGCAAAATTGTATGCATTACACCTTATTTAGGGCAAAACTAACCTGGCAGCGTCGTAAAGCTGTAATTAAGATCTACGTAGCTTGATAATGCTTTCAGGTGAAGTTTGTCCCAGTTTTAGTTTTTAGTATTTTTTTTTCTTTGTCATTGAAAAATGAAATCAATGCCACCCCAAAAAGAAAAAAAAGAAAAAATAAGCGTAATCGAATATTAAAAATTGAAAAGAAAAATAAGGCACTGGTGCACGTAGCTTTAAAAACGCGCACGCCTAGATACGCACACACACCGCTATACACACGCGCTTATACACACACACCTACACACACAAGCGCCTATACACACACACGCGCCTACATACACACTCGCACGCCTGCATACATACACACACACACATACTCGAGATTACGAAAAGCATAATTTGAATTCTAGGTGTCAAAAATTCCAATTTTATTATACATATATATATATTTATATTTATTTACGTTTTACTTTTTGGGAAAATAGCCTTAAAAAAACACCCAAATGCTAGAGTTCAGGAAAGCTAAAAAAAGAGTTCTTATTTATTACCTGTTTTAATCCTAGAAATTAATAGGTTCTAAAAAATATATGCTTTGAATTTCTTACTGTAAAATGTGTAGAAGTTCTGAAATCAACTAAATTGGACAAAGTGTGTCCGCGTGGATTCAAGAAAAGTTTCATTAACAAACATGAATTTTTTTTAAAGAGTAATACTGAAACGACGTCAATCGGTGTTCATCAGTTACACAAGAAGTTGAGTTTTTGCATAGTGAATGCAAAACGTAATGATTGTTGTTGACCTTGAAGTCTTTTTTTTTAATAAAAGTTTCCTTTTACAAAAAAGAAAAGTATTGTATTCGCGAAAAAATTTTCACTCAAAAGTCGGCCTTAATTTCCATTTTGCTCACCCCCGAATGAATGTTGAGTTTGTTTTTCGACCCGACAACACGTGGATATATGCCTAGAAAAGTACAGACACCCGAAATACCCATTTTGACATTCCCCAAGTTCATTACAACGAGTTTTCCCGTGACATCCGTATGTATGTATGTGCGTATGTGTGTATGTGTGTATGTAAGCGAGATATGTACGTATGTATCTCGCATAACTCAAAAACGGTATGTCCTAGAAAGCCGATATTTGGTACGTAGACTCCTAGTGGGGTCTAGTTGTGCACCTTCACGTTTGGTTGAGTTCGGATGTTCCTAAGGGGGTCTTTTACACCTTTTTTTAATTTCAATGCTAACTCAAGTGGTGTTATAATTTGTCGGACACTTGGCGATATCTCGCCAGTCTTTTGGCCGCCAGGTTTTGTCGCCAATTTGGCGACAAATTTGGTGATTTATTTTTTTTTAATCTGGTTTCAATGTGGCCATTGTTGGTGATATTTGATATTTAGAGAGTTAACTCTTGAATCACATTAAAATTGCCAATAATAGGGAAATAAATCTGTGTAAAACGTTTTTTTTTTTTTTTTTGCTTCGGTTCGCAAGAAACTTGGGGTGAAAATATTTAGTATTTCCTTGCTTACTCCGAGGCGCTATTATTATTAAATTGGCGTAAAAAGAAGTCATGTGATGCACACATCAGCTTGTTTTCCTATATCTTTTTAAAAATGTCTTTTATTTTTGATTTGATCTCTTTGATTCTTAGGTAGCTTAAAACTTGGTGTGTAGACTAAAACCGAGATCATGGCCTGTCACACAATAACTAAGTCAAAAATAAATCAGATTTAAGATAACCAAATCTCTGTTCTCCAGAGTAATATCAATCTGTTTGGCAGAGGCTACTTTTATTAATTATAGTGTATCAAAAGCAAAAATATTGTTTGCATTTATTTAAATACACCTCTTTTCCAGTTTGTAATAATCTTTATGTAACAAACAAGCTGACTAAAAGGCGCTAATATAGTGGGCTGTCAGGAGGAAAAACTAATTAAAGTTTTTAGTGGATCTCACAAATGTGTCTTGGTTGAGTCAAATTAAGAAGCAAATTTAATTAAATCATTAACATTTATTAGTACCGTAAAAATACAACGTGTTAGCAAAAAGCTTCTAAAAAATAAAGTATTCTTGTAGAATCCTATTCAGCAATAAAAGTATTGCAGCGAACAAGAACAACAAACAATTATACCACAGGTGCTCCTAAAAGTTCATCTTGATAACAAAAAAACATCCAGTAGTCTTGAACCGTCTTTAGCCAGGTGATTCCATTCGAAGTCTTGAGAAGTTCACGCAAGGCCGGCCGGCCTAATTCATTCGGCAGGTGGATCAGATTAAACACGATTCCATCATCAGCAGGATGGTAATGCCCTGGGCAGCTAGCCCACTACAGGAACTTATACATGAGGAGACATCTTTGCTGTGGAAGCAGGGAAAAGAGAGATCGATGGACGGATGTCCGCCGCTTAAATACCACCTCGATGACGTTCCACACAATTTACATATTCTTTCTTGAAAGTTCGATGAAATCCTCCAAAGAAACTCGAAAATATTATTGGCAACATTTAATTTCGTTGAAACCGTTACATTGACGAAAAAGATTGGGCCGTGGTAGCCCGATCGGTAGAGTGTCGGATTCGGGGCCGGAGGGTCCTGAGTTCGAACCTCGATGGTCGAAGACCCACCGTCGTCATTAAAGGGGACTGGGCGACGTTAAATATGCTCGTGGTCTCAATGCCCTCCAAGTGAAACGATACCTCTGGGGGTGCTAGCAGCAGGTAGCTATTAGCTCCTGGACTAGTTCTAAATTCTCATTAACTGTTCGATCCGGTGATGGTGCTGCCATCTATCGGTATATAAAATAATGGAGGCAAGGCACTTAGTATGCAGTCCTCGACATAAATACAGTTGTAGTCAGTTGTGGTTCGGAATCGAATCGATTCTTTTCACTGTGAGTTTTAACTGAACCGTTAATCGTGCACCGTGCGGTTTGTTTACATTTTTTACTACGCATTCAGGAATGAACGAAAGTTTTGGGACTGCATTTAACTGGTGCAGCGTCAAGATATGGAGAGTCCCCTCACATAAAAATAGGTAAGTATTATTAATATCATTTCCCCAGCACCGGAAAGTCAAGAAAAATAAATAAAAATTTCAAATATTTTGATTGATGAGCTTAATTGAACTTTTTTTAATAAACTAAGCACGAATAAGGAAAAGTACTTCCACTTCTGCGAGTGGTAAAAATGTTTGGATCGGAGTTAGTTCGAAAAATATTAGTTGTGTGATCATCGTTTTGGTAAATTTCTCTGAGTTCTGTTTTGATGTTTCATGATTATAAACAGTTGACTTTTTCTTTAAAGAATGAACATTCATTCTTTTGTGACACTCGTCAATATCACAGTGTCTCATGCTAACTTTAGAATGTTACTTCTTGAAATCTTGAATACTTATTCTTTATTTGGCTCCTTATTCAAAAAAAAAATCATAATGAAATTGTTCAAGCTTCGTAACATTAAGTTTAACTGTAGGTGGCGCAGTTGGGACATCGATATATATTGCATGTCTGTTTAATTTGTCTGTCTTGTTATTTTGTTTCTTCTGAGTTCTTGTACTTAGTTCATTTAGCCTTGGTTCGAACGTTATCTTTTGAATCTTGAAATCAAATGATTAATTTTAATTTCTTTAGTATTATTTACAAAAGTTTTAGTTGCTTTTAATGTTTTAAGTAAAATAAAGGACGTTTTTATGAACTTTTTTGAGTTGTGAACTGAATTGCAAATTCTCTGAAAATAGCACATGTAGTTACGATACAGAAATAAATATTTCCAAATTATTGATAAGCATTAGCATACAAATTTCCCCGCCGACAAAAATACCACTCATTTTCACGAAAATCGACGCCCTCATTAAAACTTTCGCACAACAAGCAACAACGTTTGCCAAAATCAAAACCATTTTCCGAATTATATTCATTTCGCGAAAAATGCCGTGTCTCCTTCCATTGTGCCCCTTAACGAATATAATTCGAGAAGCATGAAATCCAATCAGAAAGAGCCGTCTCTGCTTACAGAGGGCTGAGCAAACGGATGCTCAATCGAATTAGGGAAGGCTGTGCTCGGGATTAAAGGGTGCAGGACTCCCCATGTTTAGACAGCTTTTGCCCGGAACGGATGGGTTTGAGTTCATTAGGTAAAGTGAGAACTGGCAGATAGTCGAAGTTAACTGGGATATAAAGTTATCTTCGAAATAAAGTGAACGCGAATTTTATTTCGGATTCGCTGCCGCTGCTATGGAAACACATTTGTTGGGGAAAAGAATATGACGAGAAAAGTTTAGTGTAACGTAATTTTTCACGAATGAGCGAGGTATTAATATTTGATGAGAGTGGTGCACTTGAATCCAATTCTTTAATGTAGTTGATGAAATAACGTTTATGTTAGCAGTTCCTGTTCTCTTGTGTTGTTTCTCTATAAACTTATTTTTCTATCTGCAGCTGTCTTTTTCCTCTTTAGTTTTCGATAATTATCTTTATTTCTCTTTCAACGATTTTTATCTCTAACATTCTAATTTCTTTTACATCCCTTGTTAAATACTTTATTTTTTTTATCTTCCTCCCCGTTTTTCTATCTCCCCTTACCTCAATTCATCCTATTTCTTCAACTAATTATCTCTATTAAATATCTCTATTTCCCTTCTAATGGTTTTGTCTTTGACATTCTAATTTATTTTACATCCTTTATTAATGTACTTATTTTTATATCTGATTTCCCGTTTTGCTCGTTTTCTATCTCCCCTTGCCTCAATTTATCCTGTTTCGTCAGCTAATTATCTTTATTCAGCTAATGATCTCTATTTCCCTGTCAACGGTTTTATTCCTTAAATTCAAATTTATTTTACATTCTTTGTTGATTTCTATATTTTTCTATATTTTTCCCAGTTTATATCTCTCCCCTTTCCCCAACTTCTGTTTCTTCTACTAATTTTTAAGATGTGTTTTGGTTCTATAAAACTATCTTATTTTGTCAATCATGCTTTCATTAACGAGCTACAAGTTTACAACCGCATAGCTGGAGCTAAGGCAGAGTTGCAAGCAAATACCAAACAGTTCATTTCGGCATCGATGGTGTTAAGTTTTGCCTTTGTTAGGTATCTTCAACTTAGAATAAACATAACGGAGCTTAGGTGGAAAGTTTTCTCATAGAAGCTGAGATGATTTTCACACTTCCTTAAAAAAAAAAATAATAATAATAATAATAATAGCGCAGAACTGAAAATTTAACAAATAATTTTGTCTATTCCAGACCGAAGATATCTAACAAGGGTGTAACTTTATTTAATGAACTTCATGAACAAGCTGTTTTGCATTTGCTTGTATTGTTTTTACTATTATTATTATTGAGTTTTAATCTCACAATATTAATTTTATCTCATTCGATATATGAATCGTTGAGAGCAAACAATGGTGTAAAAATGTTTTTATAATTTGTATTAACGCAATCAGAAATTAGTTTTAATCTCTTACTACCCTTTAGCTGAAGCTAAGGCAGAACGACAAGCCAATGCCAGACAACTCGTGAGGACGTCCAGAGATTGAAATTGTGTTAAGAACCATAAGCCTCGATTAGGCATAACAGAGCTCAAGGCAGATACTTATCTCCTAAAAGCTGATATTATACTCACACTGGTAACTAAAAATTTAGTACTACACCATTAGAATGTCCACTAAATGGTTATTCCAGACTGAATATCCGAAACAAAGATGATACTGCAGTTTCTAGAGGCCGTAACGAGTTGTTTGGCACCTTCTCCTTCTTGCAATGTTTTTGTTATTATTATTTTTACTTAGTTTCTTTTGATTTCGTTTGCTTTTATCTCATTTGATATATTTATCTGCCTTTGTAGTTCACAAGCGATACCCGTACGGCTTTGCCCGTGGTGGAAAATCAAAAGGTCATTTGGTTCGCCTGCATATTAATAAATAATGGATGATAAATTTCTCGCTAATATGCTATACTAATTTGCTGGTCCATGTTATTGTAATTTGCTCGTTTATGTTATGGTTATTTACTCGTCCATGTTATGGTAATTCGCTCGATATTGCTGAAGAGGAACTAACTCCACCAATGATGGCTTAAAAATGGAATAGAAAATGAGCAAAATCGAATTTTCGAAAAATTGCTTCGAGGTGCTCACCTCTATGCTACGAACTAATTTTGTGCCTGATTTCAAGAAAATCCGCCGAACGGTATAGCCGCTATACAATAACAGACATCAAAATATCCAGAGACACAGACATTCGAAGACACAGACTTTCAGCTTTATTATTAGTAAAGATTATGAATCTTTTATCTCATATTCTATCCACTTAAACTACCAAGAAAATACGAAAACAACTATGCATCAAACTATGATTACACGTAGTTGGACTGCGCTGTATGCGTATTCAAGTTTTTGGATCGTGAGTACTCACGGATCATGATTTTCTTTCCTATAAAAATTTCGTAGATTTTTTTTGAGCTATCACGATTGCTTATATTTGAAACAAAACGTTTTTTAAACTAACTTACATAATGTTTGAGAATAATGGTGTGGGAATTAACTATGTATATGTATATGTATATATATATATTTAAATTTGTCAGAAAGTAATTACGAAAATGTTCCTAAATTTATTACAAATAGCATTCGTAAAATGAGCCTCAGTTAGCGTTAATATGTATTTCTTCAAATGCTTTTTGAATGTCACTAATAACCTCAATTATTCTATAAACATAAAGCATTTATCAAATTACTGTAGTAAAAACGTTGTTTTTCATTTTAGCCACTAATAATCTGGGACTACTCGCCAAAAAGCGACTAAATAAAAAGTTTCAACTTAAAATTTTAGTATCATTCGCACTACATCTGAGTTATCCATTGGAAAAAATATTTTAATAATAATTTAAATTAAGCTTTGATTGAACTGATAATTTTCATTTTCAAGTAGCAATTTAAAAGGTTCTTTTTGTTTAGTTACTATGTTTTGGTTTACGAGAAAAATGGCGACTAGGAGAAAAATGGCGACTAATTAAACTTGTAAGATGGTTAATTTATGCTTTAATCAGCAGTTTGACTTTGCAATTATGAAATGTCAAGCGAATATATTTCTAAGACTTACTTTCCTTTAAATTCTACAATGGGACCATAAAGACAAAGATTTTCACCGCTGGTACGCATACCCCTCGGAAATGTGCAGAAGTCTGCAAGAGGTACACGGTTAACCTCGGAAGAAGAATACAAATTCATAAGGATTTTTCTGGAGTGTAATTTTTCCAAAAGATTGGGTAACATAGGAAGGTGTTTCGAAAAGTAAGGTAAAAAGCCTATATAGAATAAGATTTTTTCAGAAATTACAAAACTATTCACAATGTAAGGAAATAAAGGTACTGTTTGACCACGGATTGTATGTAATTCGGCAATTTGCCAAGAAAAGACGATTTCATCTGATCGAATCTGGCAGGGAAGATGGGAAAATAGCGATGGGATATTGATACACGCGTTTTATAATGTCACTAGTGCCTTATTCATTTATTGCATTCTCAAAAAAAAATGAGGGGAAACAAAAATAGTTTCCATGGAAACAGCAAAAAGAAAATTAAAGATTTTCATTTCGTTCAGGAACGTAAAACAAAATGGTAAGCTCAAAACTTTGTTGTGAATAAATAAATCAATTAATTTTTGTCGTGAGAAAATAGATCGAATATACTGTAAATTTAAAAAATGCTGCTGTGAGTAAATTTTCATTTTTATTAAACTAAGGCTAAATAATAGAGAGGCAAAAGTGCACATCTGGAACAAACCAACTAACATCCCTATAAACTAATAGATACGTCCATTTCCGCCTATAAACCGGATATTAGCCTTTCCATGTAATCGATGGTCAAACAGTACAGATTTCTTCTATTCATATTTGCTACACTTATCGATGCATTTCAGAGTTGGCAAAAACCCGGGTTTTTTTTTTAAAAGCCCATGGACCCAGGGTTTTTTGGGGTTTTTTAAATAAAACCCAAAAAAACCCAACTAAAGTTGGGGTTTTTTAAAAGAAATGTGGGTTTTTTTGTCTTTTTTTAGGGAAAATGTGGGGTACTTGTAGCATATTGTAGCATAAGTATATGGACAAAGTAAAAATTATCTTCGGGTAAAAAGCTCGAAAACTAGTTAAAATTCAGAGTTTTCTGAAGAAAAGTATAAAAGACGAAAAAACCCAAGAATGTTAAAGTTTCAGATTTTTTTAATTTTCATTATTACCAACAGTTAAGGCAAAGTTACTTCTCGAGTGATAAAATCTATTGTTCGTTTTTAATTACTACATTTTTTTTTTTTTTTTTTTTTTTTTTTTTTGCATTTTACTTTATAGTATTTCATTTTGTTATGCAAATATGCATTTTGTTATGCAACTGTAGAACCTCAAGTCGTTTAAATCCCTTTTTACTGAATTCCAGCTTAATCAAGACATTTCTTTGAATTTTATGTTGCCTGTTTTTCTATTTCTGTGTACAGGGTAAGAAATATTAAACTTTTTTGTAAAATAATGAAAATACTGTACCTGTTCTGTTTTCTGTAGACCGTTTGAAAAATCTGTTTATTTCTAAAAAAATTACCTTGTGTTTATTCGAGATTTGTGACGTGTTGGTTAGCAGAAAATAATTTACATGAAAGCCTTTTAACTAGATTAGTTTCCTCTATACAATCTACAAATATTGAGAAAATCAGACGTGACAGGACTTGATCAAGATAAGTTGAGTTATTTATTGACCAGTTAAAGAAAAAAGTTAAATACATTTATTTAAAATCTTTGAAGTATATTTTTAATGCCGTTAAGAGTTAAGAAATACTATTAAAGCTCAAAATTCATTTTTTGTGTTCATTGTCTGTGGTGAAGAACAAATAAAAAAGAAGTTTAAATTGTAAAAGTATTTAAATTAATTAATTTTTTTAAAACTTCTCACAAAATTTTAAAAAACCCAAAAGTAGGCTAAATAATGGGTTTTTTTAAATGGGTTTTTTCAAAAAAACCCATTGGGTCCAACCCAATTTGGTCCGATTCGGCCAACCCTGATGCATTTACTCCAGCGGTACACCAAATCATCGAAATCGACATGAGAATTTCGAAGTTGTTAACATCTTAAATCTGAAAACATCTTTTCAAAAATCCATGATGTGGTGAAGTATGATGCTTTTATGACGTAGTTTCACTCATCCTTTTGTTATTTGGAAATTTTTGAACAGTAAAAGTTTAAGAATGAAAAATTAAAACTCTGTTGGGCCATTCTACGAAAAAGTCAACCCTTTGTCCGCACGTGACGATTCATATATTTCATTAAAAAGTAATAATTTTTAAGGGTAATGACGATTTTTTTTTTTTTTTTTTGCTTAATAAATTGCACATAAATTTGTAATTTTTTTAATGGAAAAAATTGTTCATTAATATTGTAAAGTACTATTTTTAATGAAATATATGATGCACGACGTGCGGGACAAAAAGTTGACTTTTTTCGCTATTGTGGGACTGTTGAGGTCAGTGAACTGGTTTTTGAATGTGGGTTTATTTTTTCGATATTCAGTTAAAAATTTGATTTTGAAGGATTTTTCTATTGGGTTTTGTTTTCTTTATTTCTTCAACGTTTGTCTTTGTTCTTAGATTTGGGTAAGTAAGTATCTTCAACTGTAAGTAAATAACTTGATTTGTCGAATTATTCAGTTGTGATTGTTCTATAATATGTGTAATAGTATTATTAATTTGGCGAAACATTTTAAATTGCAGAAAAAAACCTCTTCACTCGCTAAAGGGCAAGGTTCCTGTTCGCGGTTGCTTCGCTCGTTAAGCGATGAACTACACAGTTGAAATTCTTTCGGTCGGGCATTGCCGTGCGGGCACTGCTAGTATATTACATGATGCGATACTAATTAAAAATAAAACATGCCATACATAGAGCGATTCTTTTATTATATTTTACACCATTCATTCTTTGTAAAACAAGTAAAAAGCAGCTCATTCTAATACGATTTTTATCTCTCATAGGCAAATGAAATATGATGCCTGCCAAACCATTTGACCGCGCGATTTCTGATATAAAATATCGGATTGGAACATATTATGTAAGAATGGGTTTGACCCTTCCCCCTCCCTAAGTAAGGGTATGTAGAGATTTTTCTAATCCCTTTCCCCCTCGGAGCTCTTACGTAATTAATGAATTGCCCCAAATAGCTTTTAAATAGAACATTTAACGCGTAAATTTTTAATACAAATATATATATATATATATATATATATATATATTTGTATTAAAATATATAAATAAATAAATATATATATATATATATTTTAAATCAACTGTATCTTTAAAATGCTTGATGTATAAAAGCGAAAGCATGAATGAATGAAAAAAAAAATGCGGTAAATCCCTTATTGGATTAATTTCCATCACTATAACTTCGTGAGCTAAAACTTTAACGACTAGCGACCGGCAAATTAGAATTCTGTAAAGAATCTAAGTTAGCAAAATTATCCTTCGTTATCAGTTTCCGTTAGTAAAAATTTCATTAGATCAATAACGATCTGCATATGAAGAGTTGAAGAAATAAACGAAAACTTCTGTAGCGTTGTTCATAGCCGAGATGAAATGCATTGTTTATTTAAATGGAAATTGGGATTACAATGAACTAATTAGTAATGCTCATTAGGGTAGAAAATATGTACTGAAATAAAACATGACATAGCTAATTACATAATGAAATACGTATGCGTATTCATGTGAGTTATCTCAGTTTCATTGTACTGTAGTTGATAATTCTTTCTTTGAATTTGAATTCCTTTCATCTGAGTTAAAAGCGTATTAGTTAGCACGAATGTCTTTATTTTCGTTTTTATTTTTAAGGAACATGCATTTTTATTAACATTCCAGCATTCCATGAAAAGAATAATATGAAAAAAGCATTTGTCATCAAAATTTTAATAAATTTTCGCTTGTTGTACTACATTTCTTAGAGAGGGAGAGAGGGAGAGAGAACTCTCTCTCTCTCTGTTTAATTATCTATTGTAAAATATTGTTTAATTATCTATTTTAAATCTTTTCTGCTAAAAGTGTCGCTCCGATTATATCGACAGTTTGTAGACAGTACCATGGATGACGTGATAAAGAGGTTCAAATGTATTAACATATAAATGAATACATAGCATTTACCAAGAATAAATGAATACATAGCATTTTATCAAGAACTACCAATGGTCATGGTCAATCCTGTCATTTTAAAACTAAATGAAGTGAAACTTATTTAACAATAGAAGTTCTCGGAGTTGGAGTAAATATATTGCAGTTTTCTTGAAAAGTCAAGAGATGAAATATTCATTGTGGTATGTACAACTTTCAACGAGTTACCTCAATTTTTTTTGTGGGGGGGGGGATTCTTATTTTAATCGACACAGTAATTGTAATTACTTTCCAGTCTCCACTAACCTCTGCTGCAAGGTTTCGTTTTGTTTATCTTAAGTTGCTAAGACACATAGTAGTACACCAGCGAGAACCCACAAACATGCTGCGGCTTATATCCTATGGTGAAAGTAAAAGCTTCGGTAATGAGCTTAATTATCCAGGATTTTATAGAGTGACTCTGTTAACTTGATGCTTGACCTTAGACGAGCTACTTTATATTTCAGCTGAAAGATCATTCTGAAAGATCAGAAATTCTCTTTGGTTGTTTCAACATCAGTAATCGTTATCGCAACTAATCCGGCTTTTTTCACCCCTTTTTTTAACAATAAAATCTAAGACTAATCGGGTCGAAAGTCAACTTATCAGAGCCAGACCCTACCTTCCCTTTACGAGATGAACCGAGCCGCACCACGCTAGCGGACTCTGGCAAGTGTGCTAAACATGGATTGAGCGTGACGGGGAAACTACAATTGATTTTGATCCTAGCCTCAATAAGTTTTTCTCACATCGTCAACGCCTTCAGTCGGAATTATGAAATATTTGACCAAAAATGTTGATATTTGGTACACAGTGTACTATGGTAAAGGGTATCTTATAAACAAAATTTTGAGTTTGTAGGAGAAAAATTGAAAGAGTTATGGCACGTTCAGTATTCCAAACTTATATTTTTGAAATCAATATTCCATATACGAAAACGATAAAATACCAAACAAACTTCATTATAAAATGTTCTACAAACAATTATAAAACATAATATAAGATCTGAAATGATTAATTAAAGATTATATATTTTTAAAAAAATCAGGAAAAAAACCTCGCTTTTCAGATGAAAATCCATGGTTGGAAAAATGAGCCACTCTCTATCTTTCGATCCTTGTTCCCCAAACAAAAAATTATTTCACAGATTATAATAAGCAGAATGTAAAGAGTCAAATGCAAAAAAATCAACTAATTAAATCAATTGTTAAATGATTAGCAGCTGTTTAAAGTGGTTGTCCGGTATATCGGACACCAGCTCTGAAGGGGTTAATGCACTCCTATTTGTGCACTCTTTGATTGTTCTCAAACGATTTAAGCATTTTTCAACTACGTGTCAGACGCTAGAGCAGTCAGAATTTACTTTCTGTGGGTGGGGGGAGGGGTGAGTATTGTGTAATAACCGCCCTTATATGGATATAAACTGTCATACTAGAACCGGCAATACGTATTAAAACCTAATGTTCTGCTGGGTCAACCTTTAAATTCCCTTTTGTGATGCCCCTGGGATTTTCTTCTTATATTGGCGCCATTTTCAGTTTTCGATTTTAGCGCCACCAGCATGCCTTCCTTAAGCTAACATTGTGCGAAAGGGGGGGAGGACTTAATGAGATAAGAATCGAAAAAAATATATATATAATTTTACTCATAAATCTTTAGTAGGGTCCTTTTTTTCTTTTCAAATAAATTTTCCATTCCAGTTCAAGAATTGAGGCAGTGAGAAGCAAAGGGATGAAAGTGAAAAAATTAAAAATTTGGAGATGACCAGTACAAATGGTAGGTGAACCTCTCCTCTGTCTTTGGGCAAGAGAAGGTACTAGTTGCCCTGGTAGATGCTGCTACAAAGCATGATTTAGAAAAACATTCAATGAAATCCTACCTAGGACCTTATCTTGAAGAGCGTCCTCGGGCAAGAGATAGTACTAGGTGCCCTGGTAGGTGTTGTGACACAGCATGATTTAGAAAAAAAAGTTCAATGAAAGCCTACCTAGGATCTTATCTTGAAGAGCATCTTTGGGCGAGAGATAGTACTAGGTGCCCTGGTAGGTGCTGTGACACAGCATGATTTCGAAAAAAAAATTTAATGAAAGCCTACCTAGGATCTTATCTTTAAACGCGTTGTACTCAAAACTTGAAAATGTGTACTTACATCTCTTTGCTTCTCACTGCCTCAATTCATAAACACCCTGCACATTAAGAATTTAATATTAGTTGAATAAATAAAGATTTTTTTTAACACGCTTTTATTAGCTTCACCTGTATGTATGTATGTATGTATGTATGTATGTATCTTGTAACGGAATCTTGCAGCTCAAATTTCGCCCACTTCCTGCGATCGGATTCTTTTGAAATTTGGCACGCTATCTCAGAGCCGATGACAATGCAATATTCTATAATCAAATTAATTAATTACCTCTTTTAATTGTTAGTTTCCTCCAATTTTAATCAGTATTTGGGCATAAATCCAACAATGTGAAAAAGGAAAATTTTTTAAAAATACATTAAAAAATGCTCGCAAAAATTATTTTAAAATATCTACAAAAACCTTTAATTTTTCTGCATCAGACAAAATTTGTCCCAATGCTTCAAGGTAATTAGAACATGAAATATAATTGTTTTTAACTAATTTCATGCCAAAATTTAGGTGAGCCTTCAATTGGAAATTCATTGCTGATCAGACCATTGTTGAACAAAACTTTTATTCAAATGCATCTCAAATTTTCAAAGTAATGTAGATATGATTTCTGCACACATACGTCGATATTTTTTCGTAAAACAAGTTGAACTAAAAAGAAGAAAATAAAATAATAATTTAAAAACCTAAACAAACACGCTTTCGTAGCAAAATAAACTAAAAAGTGAAAAATAATCTTTGGGTGATAGTAGTCGACCAATCACTTAATTTTAATGCAGTACAAAAAAGTGTGGGGGGCTTCTTATCAGTTGTTTTGAATTTCTTCCATTTGTTGTCCATGCAAAAATGTAAATAGACAGCACCCCACGCTTTTTTGTATTACATTAAAATTAAGTGATTGGTCAACTACTATCATCCAAAGATTATTTTTCACTTTTTAGTTCATTTTGCTACGAAAGCGTGCTTGTTTAGTTTTTCAAACTATTATTTTATTTAAATTTATGATGCATTTTGCGTAATCAAACAATTTTTAAGCGAAACCACTTTAGTTCCATGCACGATAAATAAATATTTTATTAAAAATGACGAAACAAATTCACCATATTTCACAATAACCGCCTTGCTTAAAACATAAAACTGCATTTTTCATATCGCCGTAAAAATAACTGCCTTTTAAAACGCACGCTAATGCCCAATTAGCGATTTGAGTACGCTATACTCGCATTATAACGGCCTGTTGAGAGTAAAAGCATCCAGAATTGAATGATTCTCCTGAAGATTATCTTTCCTATTCTGTTAATAAATACCATTTTTTATTTCGGTGGTTGCAATTGGGTATTGAGTAACGATGTGTAATGTATCTCCAAAAATACCTGCTAATAATTTTTAGAAATAATTTCAGTTCTGAGAATATGTCTGTGCTTAGTATTAATAGCAATATTTAAAACAATTTATCGTTATTTCTATTAAATTTAAATGCATTTGAACTGTATCGTACTGTAAAATGGCGTTTTTTAATCTTCACTAAAATGTACTCATATCAGATATTTACTTTTTCGGTGAAAAAAATATATGATTTTTCGGACAAAAAAACATGAAAAGGTAAAATTTAAATCAAATAAGCAGACACGGTGCAAAAAATGTATCTTACAAATAAATACTGAAATTACAAAATGAAGCTCCAATAATGCAAAAGCTAAATTTGTAGTTAAGGTACAGATGAAAAATATTTCAAAGAAATGACAATCAGTAAGATTTTAGCCAAATCATCTCTCTTATTTTTTCTTTCTACTCAATGTTAAAATGCATGCATTCATCATTTGTTTAAGTCTATTTCACTCGAATGCAAGTGTTCAAACTAGATTAAACATAACAATGAACGGAATCAGAAAACTCTTAAAATGCAATTATAAAAGATTTTTCGACAAAATATAAAACAAAAAATCACTTTTTCAGTTCTAATTCTTTATTTGTGTCATTGTTTGTATTTGTGAATTGTTTTAAGAAAACGAAGACATAAGAATAGTTCTTAACTTGGCAGAAATTTACTTTTCTATTAAGGGGTTGTCCACAAATGATATCACGCTTTGAAGGGGAGGGGGTTCGGGAAAGGGTGAGATTGTGACAAGGGACAGGGAGGGGGTAACAAGAAGTGTGACAGTTTGCATTTTTATAAAAACAGGATAAAAATAACATGACATGTGACAAGAGGGAGGGAGAGAGCAACAAGAAGTGTGACATCACACATTTTTATAAGAACATGATTATGACTTTATTGTTTTATGACGATAGCGTGGCATGTGACAAGGAGAAAGAAGTGGGTAACAAGAAGTGTGACATAACACATTTTTATAAGAACATGATTATGACGACAGCGTGGCATGTGACAAGGAGAAAGAAGTGGACAACAAGAAGTGTGACATCACACATTTTTATAAGAACACTAGCTATACCCGACGCGCGTTGCTACGCCAACAAAAAAATACATCATTATACTGATTTTCATGACAATCGGTTGAACGGGGCAGAAGTTGCTACTCTGCAGTGCCACCTGGTGGCGAGTGGCTTCAATGAGCATATTATGCACCTTCTTCGTGGAAAAATACATATATATAGCAATTTTCATAATAATCGGTCCAGGTATCAAGTGAAGCCGTGACTATACTCAAATTTTGTACTCACGCAGTTTGCAAGATCAATCAATCGCTAAAAATATCAAATAGAAAAAGTTTTAAATCCCCCCGTTGCATGAAAAGCCATAAAACAATAAAGAAAGAATTTATTTGTTCATACTCAAGAAAAATGGCAACAGCTAACTTCTTATCAATGAGATCTTTCACGCAAATTAATTTCTGCAGCCGATAATTTTATTCGTATTTACCCAATGGATTGTGACTTAAATTGGAATAAATTAGGAACTATCGATCGGATTTTTTTCGAACTGGTCTATAAACATTCCCAGTACCAAAAATAACAAACGGTGAAAGTTTCAGCCAAATCTGCCGGGTAGGTTTTGAGTTCATGTATGACATACAGACAAACATTCATTTTTATATATATAGATGATTATGACGACAGCGTGGCATGTGACAAGGAGAAAGAAGTGGGTAACAAGAAGCGTGACATAACACATTTTTATAAAAACATGATTATGACAATAACGTGACATGTAAAGAAGGGGAGAGCAAGGATGTATACAAGGGAGGGGTGATGGGAAGCGATCATCCCCTCCTTGAGCCGGGATACAGAAACTTTCTTCATGTATATATTAAAGTAAATTTTACAATTTTCGATGGGGTTAGGAGAAAGGGAGTTCTTCCTCGGAATTCTTCCGGAATTGAAGTCTTGAATTCGCAGTCGTAGCCTTTCTGTTATTACTGTGGGATAGGCACCAGAACTTTTGAAATTTAAGTTTCAGAACCTCAATTTTACTCGATTTTAGATGATATTTGAGATACGTTCAATGCACTCCCCCTGGATATTTTTTGGAAAAAACACACACCTTTGATAACGTAAAGGTAAAAGATAGAGTTCATTACACCCCTTCGAAAAAAATGTAGAAATTGAAGTTCCAGAGAGTAAAGAGTAAAATCGCCCCCATTTTTGAACATTTTCTGGATCCACCCTTAGAAGGGGGGGGGGGGGGGCAGGAGGTCAAAAATGTTTTAAAAAAAACTGTGACAGCATTTACGGACAGCCTATAAACTATAATTTGGTAAATTATGGCTTTAGAAAAGTTATTTGGATCACCCCATGTCAAACCAAACAAAAAACAGTTATTCTCATTCTGACCATCTTCAATTTTCATGAAACTTTTCCGAAATCTCCATTCGAAGAGAGCCTGACCTCGATTTCCTGAATCAAACTTTAATAACTGAGGGCGAGTTTACCATTTATGGTGCTTTTATTGATCACTTATTTTAGATGCTAAAGCAGAGTAACAGTGAGTACAAAGTGGACCTAGGTTGATAAATTGTTAACACTTTAAATACAATCTCTACATAGCATAAAATGAAGTCTCCAAAAAGCGTCTGTGTGTTTGAACTCGCAAAACTCGAAAACTACCCGGCCGATTTTACTGAAATTTTCTCAGTTTGTTCCTTTAAGTCCTGAGAAGGTTTGCAGACCAGTTCGAAAACAATTCGATGAATAGTTCTTTTATTATTCTTGTTTAAGCCCAATTTTCACATAAATTCCCGAATATGTGGGTGAAAAATTACTCGCAAATAGTAATATTATATATAGTTGGAAAGAGAAGAATTTTCCGCGTTCTACGCAATTTGTTCCAATGCTCTAACTTAATTGCGGCGGGAGTTTTTTACACTTTTAGTTCGAATTTTTTTAAGCTTAGAAGAAATTTAGGCACTACTTTCTTCATTAAATCCATCAAAAAAAAGTGAAAGAATTGTCCCACAGTTTTCTTTTTAACAGCATTGGAAAGAGCTGCTTTTTTTACTCCAGATCTAACTCGACCTAAGGTCGAAGTTTTAATCCTCTGTCTGAATTAGGAAAAAAGTTACAAGCGAATTAAATGAAGTTCAAAAATCTGTTCTCGATTCAAGTTTTTAACCATTTTATTTTGCGTTTCCACGGTAACGCTTTTTGAATCCATTGTTTATTTCCATCTTTCTCATTTTCAATTCTTAAACTTATTTTATTTTGTGTTTCCATGGTTACGCCTTTTAAATCCATCTTTCTCATTTTATTTTAATTTCTTAAAAGTATTTTAGTATCTGTCGTTCTTGTTTGGCGAGAAAATTTAGCATGATGGCTTTTTTTCTTTCATTTAATCCTGGTTATTGAAGATACTTCACTTGATGCAATGATTTTTTTTAAGGTAGACCGGGCAAAGCCGGGCAACGCAGCTAGTAATTTATAAATGAAAATACCGAAAATGCAGGTAGCACACGTGCTACCTCTAAAATGAAAGTTATTTAGTACTGACATTATTACTATTAATGCTACTTACATAACTTTTCTTGACTATGAAGTAACATGAAATAAACATTTTAAAAAGCAAGATTTAAATTCTAATCGATTAGTGAAAAACAATTACTTTGAACTTTTCTCCACAAAACGAATTCTATATCCTCAAAACCTTTTAAGGTACCGAAAAGCAAAGGAACGTAAGTGGACTTCTGAAAATTTTGAGTAAAATACGTGTAACGTTCAAACCGTATGTAGGCTTTTATTGAAAAGTAGTTTTAAATCATGCTGTTTATTGGCATATCTCAGGGCTACAATTATCTTCTCTTGTTCAAAACAAAATATACTACTCGTACTAGGTATCTCCAAATTTTTATTTTTGGCACTTACGCCCCTTTGCCTGTAAGTGCTTCAATTGAGAAAAATAGCTTTACATAGTCTTTTAAAAGCTGCTGTCGGCTGCATGAAGTAATAATGTCTGCGTGCATGTTCAAGTGGTTTTATTTCAATTTCCTATTGTGCTACATTGCAGCTCGTTAACGCTAATTTCTGAAGGCAATCTTTATTTCGCTAAAATTACATTTATTCGTAATAAATAATAAATTATTTCTTTCCTTTAAACGGTTGCGAAATCTTTTTCCCTTGGAAGTGCAAATAAATTTAGATGCATAAATGGAATTTGTTTTAACAAGTTATATAACTATCAACTCTTAAAACTCTAATTTGCTAAAAAGTATTCTTCTTTTGTTAAACTCGTTTAAAATATTTATGCACGTAATGCATTAAAGCTGCTTAATAGCTGCGAATAGTTTTAAAAAATTATTTATTTAGTATGTCTGCCCAAATATCCATTTGTACATGAAAACGAATTTTTGACTCCATTCTAAAATAGTAACCATTTTTTAATGTACATTTTGAATTTTTGAACAAGTGTTTGATAGTTTTAAGTTTTATTCTGTAATTGAAATGCAAATAAAGCTTCAATTGATTTCTAAAATGTTCAAGTTAAAGGAAAATGCAAAGTTTCTGCAACGATCTCTGTGTGATTTTGTAATCGATTTAATTAGGAACGGCTACGTATTGATTATTGAAAACAGGATAAACATTCTGAAAGAATTGATTGTATCGCTTTATTCCAACGGATATTAATCATTTTATTAAAAAATCTAAGCTCTAATGATAGAAAATTGCATTAGTGAATATGCATGTAGAGAACACATTTTTGAAGTTAAAATAAACATTTGCAAAATGAGTTTCAAGTCCGAATCGATTAGCTTTATTCGCGCTTAAAACGCACTTGTAAAAATTTGAAGCTTTCATTGTAGTAATTTTATTTCATTTCTTTTACTATGCTTTTCAAAAATAAATATTTCCAATTTAGAGAATGGAACTCATATTAGGTATTCCTTTTTTCCGATTGCCAACTTTTTTGGCTTTGTATAGTACAATAATGATACTACAACACGAACTCATGATGACTATATACAAGTAGAGAAATTTATGTATTACTGCATTAAAGTCAAGTGGGGTAAAGGGGGTCATGGGGTAAATTGGGGCTAGATTGAAAAGCACTTATTATCTCCTTTTTAATTAAGATATTTAGTTTTGTCTTTTTTTTTTTTTTTTTTGGAGACCTATATTGAAATTACAGCAAGTATTTTTGGTTTTGTTTTAAAAACTGGCAACATGCTAAGCGGTAGAAAAATATTTTTTTTTTTATAATCGTTCCATACGGAACGTAATTTTATGCTGTTGATAACCTTCTTTCTAAAATTGTTATTAATTGGCGCAAGCTATAATTTTTAGTACAAACTAAAAGTAGGGTATTTAGCGATTAGATCTCTATAGAAAAGTAAGGATTAATTTGAAGATTATATTTATTATGGGATATTTTCTTAAGTAGAGTAAGTTGCGGTTATCATTAGGCTTAGCTAGGTTCTGCATTTCGTTGTTTCTTTTTGTCTCTGAGTTAATGTTTAACAAAAATTAATACTCTATATTTTGTAATAAAGTAATAAAACACAAATTATCTCATTTTTATAACCTTAAGAAGTAGGGGAACATGGGGCAAAGTGAAATAGAGGGGCAAAGTGAAATGTTGGAATATTTTCTCTGCTTTTAGCTCAATCTATCTGGTACTATTTTAACTATGTAGTACCATATGTAGTCTATTCCAGTCAGCAAAAAAATACCGCCGAAAGTTAAAGCGTTTGGTAATACAGTCATTTTTTTTTTTTTAAATGATACTCATATTGTAATATTTTGTTGTTAGTCAAAAATTATTTGTGTAACTATAAAATGATAACGTTGTTGTTATTAACATTTTAAATATTAATTGAGACCTCCTAATGTTCAATGCAGCATTAATTTAGTTAATATTTAGCTTATTTGTATTTTAAATAAATGGTACAATTAGTCAAGTGCATACGGGGAAAAGTGGGTGGGGCAAAGTCAAATAGTGTTTCATTTACTCATTCAATCATTTAATTTGAATCACTTACGTTTTCTTTTATAATTCCATTCATTTATATTCCTTCATTTAGTAATTCATTCCTTTCTTCATTCATTCACTAATTTTCTTAGTGATTCATTCTTTTACTCGCTCATTTATTTTTCTTCATATATAAATTAATTTACTCATTTAATTATTCGTTTATTGTTTCATTATCTTTTTATTTATTTATTCAACCTTTTATCTACTGATTCTTTTGATCAAAAATATGCTTTATAATCAAATAGAAAATATTCCATTAGAAAAATACTTTATTTTTCACTTTGTCCCATGAAAAAAAATTACCTTTTTTTTTTTTTTTGACTCAAATTTACTGCCAAAAATAAAAAATACTGTTTCAACGCAGGTTTTATTATAAAATAAAATGTTCTTTATTTATGTGCTGTAATTTTCAAAACACATTTCCTATTTGTTCATTTTGAAAAAAACTTAGTCATCTTAACCATTTCACTTCGCCCCACATTCCCCTACATTTAACTTTAAAAAGTCAATTTCTTATAGAGTTTCATTGTATATTTATCGTTTGTAAAGTAAATGTAATTTGTAGTTTGTAAGTATAAATGTAATTTAGAACAAACATTATAGCAGGTTATAGGCGTTCGCAGGGTCTTAAGTTGGTCTGTGGCTCGTTGATAATTTTCTCACTAATTGTTTATGCGCCTATAGCAATCCCCAAAACACTGCGTATTTTTCTCTGTGTACTTCCAGTGGTTTCATTTGGAACTGAGCTTCCATTGCAGCAATTGCGGAGGATTTCGCAGCACCAGTAATCATCCTTATGCAGTATTGTGTACACAATCAAGTACTCCAGTTGCGCCTTTACTGGCCATTATGGTCACTTCACCCCAGGATTCCAGGACCGCCCTGATATGCACTAAAAAAAAAAAAAAATCCGAAGCTTTACTGATTATTTTCGTGGAACGTTGCGGGATTTCACGGGTTTTCACCTATTTCCCCGTAAAATCAAGTATCTTTGCAAAAAAGTTTCCCGAATTGTTTCAAGTTGCATGTACGCAGACTCCTCAGTGACAGAAAAAATTATTTTTAGTAACCAGTTTAAAGATTAACTAAGTGTATTTATTAAGTGTGTCGTCTTCAATTTGGTTATGGCCCATCCCGGTTGATTAAGCTCCTAATGAGAGCGAATAAGTCTCTGGATAGCCGTAGCTTTGCAAGACAAGAGTTGCAGGCAAGGGAGATGTCTGGTTCTTGCTTGCAATTCTGCCGTAACGCGTAAGCCATGGTTACATTGATATTCTGGAACTTTCTTAGTAACTCTGAAAGGTTTATAATGAATTGTATTAAACCTACTAAATTTCCCTAGAAGGATCTAAACAGTCTTTAACTGGTGAGATCTGCATAATCGTCAGAAAGATTCAAGGGTAATTTCAGAAAGGTTACTGGTTTTTAGTGAAAAACTTTCCTGGGTTTTGCGAGGTATGTTACTGGCAGAAATTGGGCACATTAGCTGTCCATTATTTTCCAGGAATGTTTCTGAATCGTTTTTACAGTGTATGAGTTGTAGGTTGTTTCAACAACATCTTGATATGATCCCCAAGTTGTAGCTGTTAATCTCTTGAGTAATCTTGTCCTTCTTAGTGCTTTTTCTAGGAAATGAAAAACTTAGGGTGGTCTTACTTGGCTCAATTTCCGTACAAAAAAGTATGAGTATTTATTTCGTTTTATACCGAAAAATACAGTAAAACCATTAAAATATGAATGCTACAGTTTTAAGTATGACTCAAAGCTATCTTGGACTGCTAGAAATTGCCTATGAGTCACCTCTAGTACATATCAGGCAGTGAGCAGCAAAGGGATGTAAGTGGACATTTTCAAGTTTTGAGTTAAACGCGTTTAAAGATAAGGTCCTAGGTAGGCTTTTACTGAAGAGTATTTCTAAATCATGCTGCCTAACAAAACCTACCACATCTGTTCGTATTGCTACAAATTCTGTAAATAGTAATTATTTTTATGACTAATTTGTTGGAATCTGGCTAAAGTGGGCGTTTATTCCATTATCTTTCATCTAAAATTATTGTAGTTACGTAACCTGTAAATAGCTTCTTGTAATGTACATACAACCCCCTAACATTCGACTGAAGTATACGGTCCCCCTATTTTTCATTGATAAGATTCGTGAATGAATAAAAAAAAGAAAATCGAGAAGCATTTCGAATTTTGTGGAAACTTCTCTTCCGAGATTTATAAATAGCCACGGCCAATGGCGGGGGTCAGTCTCGTTTTAGTTGTTGCTTTGGAAAGTGCGTTTTAGCCTTGCGCTGTGTTTTTTGCGTATTTTGATGTAAATACGTGGTTGACCGTTGAGTTTACGGTGTTAATCGATATTTCCCTAATTGCTATGGTTAATTTAGCAGTTGTAACTATCCTTCATGTACATAACTGTAAGTAAATCTCCTGTGTTTTCTAAAGAACTGTGTCGTCATTCAAAGAAAGTTTGAAGTTGTATCACGAACTCTTAAGAGTATCATATCTTACCCCAAGTCAGAGGACAGGTTCACCTACCATTTGTACTGGTTGTCTCCAAATTTTTAATTTTGCAACTTATATCCCTTTGCTTCTCGCTGATGCCTCATATATGCCTTTTTACTTCCTTTTACAAAAAAGGAAGTATTTTATTCGCGAAAAAAATTTCACTCAAAAATCGGCCTTCATTTCCATTTTGCTCACCCCCGAATGAATATTGATTTTTTTTTTCAACCCGATCACACGTGGATCCATGCCTAAGAACGTATAGACACCTGAAGAATCCATTCTGACGATCCCCGAGTTAATTACAACGAGTTTTCTCGTGACGTCCGTATGTACGTATGTATGTGCGTATGTGTGTATGTATGTATGTATCTCGCATAACTCAAGAACGGTATGTCCTAGAAAGTTTAAATTTGGCACATAGACTCCAAGTGGGGTCTAGTTGTGCACCTTCTCGTTTGGTTGTATTTGGATGTTCGAAAGGGGGTCTTTTACACCTTTTTGGGGTAAAATCATTGTTAATTTCAATGTAAACTCAAGCGGTGCTATAATTTGACAAACACTTGACAATATATCGCCAAGCTTTTGGTCGCCAAGTTTTGTCAAAAATTTGGCGGCTAATTTGGTGGTTTTTTTTTTTTTTTTTTTTTTTTTTTTTTCAATCTGGTTTTAATTTGGCCATATTTAGAGAGTTAACCGTTGAATCACATTAAAACTGCCAATGTTGGGAAAAATTATCTGTATAAAACGTTTTCTTTGCTTCGGTTCGCAACAGACTTGGAATGAAAGTATTTAAAGTGTTTTTTCGCTCACTCCGAGGCACTACATTATCTTTAAATTGGAGTAAAAGGAAGTCATGTGATGCACAAATCAGCTCGTTTGACAAAAACATGAGGCATTTTCCTGGCTTTCCTTTCAACGTGCTATCGAATAAAGTAAGACTTCATTTACATACTATCTCTAATTAGTTATTATACTTTATCTTTTATTTCGCTGTAGATTCCAATGAAATAAATGTATATTTTTCTTCTGAGTGAAGAATAAGAAGTAGAAAAAGTTTTTGAAACATATAATGCTCTCAACAAATTAGTGATGTAATTCATCAAATAAAGCTAATTAATTGTGTTCAAAAAACGATGTAATTTCAAATTAAATGAGATGAGACAAAAAAAGATGCACCTAATACTCCCAGAGGAAACCGTTACTAACAATTTAATTTAAAAACTAATTCTCTGCCGAAAGTACCCATTTAATTTCATCTACTCGGGAAATGTTTAGGAGTAATCGAAAGCATTCCGTAAATAACTTAGGAAACAAGTAAATGACGAAAAAAAAGGACATTTGACACAACTTTGTTTAATTTATTTAGAAAAAAATCCAATCTAAATTAAAATACAGCATCCAATTTTTCCGTAAAAGGATTTGAAATTTATTCATTTGATACCATTAATATCATTAAGCAAAACATTTCTCCTTTTTTTTCCTCCAGAATTTCATATTTATCTTAAGATAAGTTATGTTTGTTCATAATAAATGAGCAATAATTCAAATTCAGCAAAGTAAAAAGAAGAGTTTAGGAACAATTCATTAAAAAGATCATTTTTTTCAAATATTTCTTCATTAAAAGAATGTTAGGTAAATATTTCTATGTCTCAGGATTTTTTGTTGCTTTGAAATAAATGAGCAAAACTGCTATTTTATTTACTAGTAAAAAGAAAAAACAGGTAGTATTTTATTTCAAAAATGCTCCATCTTTTTTTAAATGCATTTCTTGCAAAGAATGATAAGAAGTGGATATTATAATTATGCGATTTAAAATTGCAGTTGAAGGGATTTCGGAATTATGTATGCAAGTACACAATCTTTTAGTCGCATCAATGTTTTATGAAAAGTATGAAAAAATGTCAACTGTGCATTGTATCAGCAAGATGATTAAATTTTAAAAATGAACTAAGCAGTACGTGTATACTTGAAATAAAGGAAAATTTTATTAAATGTTTAATAATCTTCTTTAGAATTAACATTTCAACTGTGCATTGTATCGGCAAGATGATTAAATTTTAAAAATGAACTAAGCTCTACGTGTATGCTTGAAATACAAGAAAATTTTATGAAACGTTTAATATACTTCTTTAGAATTAACATTTCAACTGCGCATTGTATCAGCAAGATGTTTAAATTTTAAAAATGAACTAAGCACTACGTGTATACTTGAAATACAAGAAAATTTTATTAAATGTTTAATTTACTTCTTTATAATTAACATTTCAACTGTGCATTGTATCAGCAAGATGATTAAATTTTAAAAATGAACTAAGCAGTACGTGTATTCAAAAAATCAGTAATCCAACGTCTGTGCTTTCTGACGTTGGATTACTGATTTTTTGAATTTTCAGCACGAAGGTATTTATTCGTTATTCAGTACGTGTATACTTGAAATACAAGAAAATTTTATTAAACGTTTAATATACTTCTTTAGAATTAACATTTCAACTGTGCATTGTATCAGCAAGATGATTAAATTTTAAAAATGAACTAAGCAATACGTGTAAGCTTGAAACACAAGAAAATTTTATTAAATGTTTAATATACTTCTTTAGAATTAACATTTCGGTTTTAGAAGATACATTGAGCTTTAAAGCACCAAAATGGAGAGCTCTGTTGAAATGCTTTTCACTTTTCATACGGGAACATTCAGTCACCCAAATAAAAAAAAAAAGAGAGAATCATTAAAATAAGTAAAACTCAAAAAGCACCTTTGCTTTTCCATATGATAACAACGAAAAGTTGCCAAATTAACATTTATTAACGGACAAGGCAGCGCAGGAAAGTTTTACAGCACAAAGAAAAGAAATCACAGCCTCGGCATTAGTGGGAATCGAGCCCACGACCTCCGATATCACACACAAATAAGCGGGATAAGCCACTCAAGGACACCCCGTTGAAATGATATGACAAACATATTCGTGGCATAGCGGTAGAAAGCCTCGGTTCTGACAGCTGCCTGCGCAAAGTAAAAAAAAGATCCTGGGCTCGATTCTTGTCGGCCCCCTAGGAGTTATTTCCCTTTCTTTCTAAGTTTCATTTTGACTTGCGCTATCTGTACCATAAATACTCACACACACAAAGTAAAATGCATATACAGTCGAGTCCCGACTTACGCGAGAGATGCGTTCCAAGACTCCTCGCGGAAGTCGAAATTTCGCGTTATGGAAAAATATATGAATACAATTTTTTTTAAAGCATACCAAATACTTTTAGACACTTATAAACACCCTTCAAACTGCTCTAAAGCATTCCTTAACCATACACTACAGTTTCTTGCAAAAGAACTGAACTTTTACGGTATTTAAAAAATAAAAAACTGTTATTCAATATGAAATACTTGATGAATGACCAACGGGAATGAAAAGCATAAAATAAAACAACACGGTACGCATACCCTGTAGTAAAATTAAAATGATGCACTATAATAGTACTGTACACTAGGTACAGTAACAATATTTAAGAGTTAAGAAATTAAGATAGTGATTATTTATGCTCCATGATCAGATCGTTATTCTTATCTAATACGTTTTTAAATACGGTTGCTTCGCCTTTTCTTTTTAACGTTTCAATTTGTAGCAACATCTCCTCTTCCTGATCTCTTTATTAATCCACAATACAAGAGCAGCTTCCATTTTCATAATATTTACTTTAGTAGACTGCTCTGCAAGCTTCAATATTGAAACTAAGTTCTGAACTTTTACGGATATCTTTTTGTTTTCACTTTTAATTGTACGTATGGAATATTCACCCACACGTATTGTCGCGCTACCGTCGACGTTTTGTAGTTGTTCAAGCATATCGAGAATCTTTTTAAAATTTTTTGATCAAAAACTTTCTTTTTCTTCCCATCTTCAAAAACTTTAGCTGAAAGTGGCACTAAGGTGCCATTATGTTTCATCAACATTTATATTTAAAATGAAAAGAATAAATAAGTAATAAATAAGTAAGATGCTGAGTAGTTATTTGATGCACTAGACTAGTTTGGTGTAGGAACTTAGGCTGTCAGTGATGCTTAAAGGGATGTAATAACACTCGCGAAATCAATATTTAGTAGCCAATAACGAAGCTGTTACTTCCTTCCAAAAGAATCCGTGTTGTGGGCGAAAAACTCGCGTTAGCTCTAAAATCCGTTACTCGTGAAAAATTCGCGTTATAGCCATTTCGCGTAAGTCGAATCGCGTTGTAGCGGGAGTCAACTGTATTTAAAATTAAAAAAAATGAGGGAACAAATGCCAACTGACATCTGTAATAGAGACATGCTTTGTATATCAAAGCAAACGATTTTGCTCAATTTCACTCCAATTATTCGGAAACAAATTGACAGAAACCATTTATCATTATTTCTTAAATTACAACAGCAAAACATTTAAATAAAAACGTGATTTCTTTTTTTAATACTGAGCAGCAAAATAATTGTCCTGATACTTTCTTCCAAAGTGTTTTCAGTAACTGCAAATTGCAATGGTTCTAATACTGCAACTTCCACTAATAGCAATGCTTCTAAATTACTTCGGTAACTATAAGCTGGCGGCGATAGTCTAATGGTACAACTCTCACTAATGACAACACTTTCCCTTTTGAATTCAACTTCTAGAGCCATTGACATTAATGGGTAAATCTTCTGACTGCTTCGTACTTATATTTTGCTACATTTCTCTATTTTTGTATTAATATTTTTTACATTACTACAAAGGTTTAACAGCTCTTTTAAAGCATGCTTTAGCTCCGCATTCCTTTTCGGAAATTCAACGTTCTTATAATTGCTGTAGCCGTTTTCCAATAAGTTTTTGACTTTATGTTTTTACTTTGTTTTATATCTAACATATAGAACAATGCATTGGTTTCTTGAAAATTTTCAAATTTCGAGAGATTTGCTTGTTTTGAGGTGTGTTGGGTCAATTTTTTCGATTTTTGGAAACTATCTGTCTGTGTGTGTGTGATCGTGTTTTTAAGCAAAAACTGCTGCATGAAACCGAACGAAACTTGGTACACGTATGAGCCCCCATATGAAATGGTGCCCATTAGTTTTTGGCGCCAAGGGGGGAAGAGCAGTCGAACGTTTCTTCCGTTTTACGTGCTTGCTATATCTCAATAAGTAACTGGCGGAATTCAAAAAAATTTGGTCCATGTATTAACCTTAAAAGGTACAGCTGCTGATTCAATTCTGGTGCCAATAGCTTAAAAGAAGGTTGAGCAATTGAAAGTTTTTCTTGGTTCTTGTGACTGCTGTATCTCGAGAGGTATTGAAAGGAATCAAATGAATGAAAGACATCCCGTGTAAAAAAACTTTTTCCCGATTTTTGCGAAAAATTAAAGTTTAAAGCGAAAAATTTAATTTTAAAGCATTATTTTTTTTAACTTTTACACGCAAATGATCTGAATCCCAGAATCCTGTACTTTATTTCAGGCTTGATATTATGATTTTTGTTCACCGTAATTTTTGAAAGAGACAAAACCAAAAAGGAACCCCAAATTCGGTGTTTTTACTCAATATAATACAGCTGCCATAATCAACAGCCATAATACCTTTTTCAACTACCATTATTCTTTTCTCTCCTAGGAGAAGTATCACAAAAACAATTCCAAGTGTTAAGTATTTTTTCCTAATATTAGCCCCCAATTGCGTGATTTCATTGCTTCTTACCAAACAGATTTCAGAACCACGCGAAATTGAAATTATTTAAGTTTACGGCGTGATAATTTAAAAAAGAAAAAAATCATAAAATGATGAAAAATGAATATAATTTTTAAAGTTTCAGTTGAGGAACGAAAGTTATCGTTTTGCAGAAAATTTTAATGATTGTTTCAGTGATTGTGTTTAAAGTATAAATTTTCAATAGAAGTTCTTGTTGTTAACATTTTAATTTAATTCTTAAAAAATCATCTCAATCAATCGAACATGATTCATTTTTTTATCAATAAACTTAAAAAAGTAAAGTTTTTTTTTCAACAGTCATTTTTAGTTTAAATATATAAGAATTATTATTTTGTTAAATACTTATGTCCATTACATACTGTACACAGAATTAGTTCAAATCAGGAAAAATAGTTTTTTTTAAGTAGTTTTACAGTAAATGTGATAGGATCAGCTGTATACATTTTCTGCCCAGGATAATCGAATTTTGCTAAAAATATTATTTTGTTTTGCCACAAGAAAAGAAACAAATTGGCTTGTAATTATACATTTGATGAATCTTTCAATATATTATATGCGATTGTTGATTAGATTTACATTTAATGGAACTTCTGCACTCGTTTCATGACTTGTTCTATGTAACTGGCGGTCGGGTTTATATTTGAATGGAAATTTTATTCCTGCTCCGTAGCTTGTTCTTAGCAACTAGTATAGTCCAGCTGTCGGTAGTTGGCCCTTGACTCCGCCTTATTTCAGAAGCGTCCACCTTCATGAAGGGTGGATACGCAGAGGAAAATTAAAGATCGGAATTCACAATGTGGTATTCGTTCTTGAGACATCACCTGATAATTTAAGAAATTAGCCAAAAAGGTACAACATTTCAATTTTGTACGGTCAACGCATATGTCCCATTGGATACTGGACAGGTCATATCTCTAGTAAGTGAGTTTATTTTGATTTTAGATCTTTCATCAGCCATTGGTTAGAGAAAATAACTCCTCCTGTAATAAATTTTAATCGAAAATTAGCGAGAGTAATGTTGCGATTAAGAATGCAAAGCTTGTCATTTTTACTTTTTACATGAATCTAAATTTTAGAACAGGCAGTAATAAAATGTATTTAAATAATAATTTGTTCTACCTAAAATGTACTTAAAACTTATTAAAGTATAAAACTTACAAAGGCACTTTACAGATTATCAAATTTAATAAAGTAAGCAAATATTAAATACAGAACACTGGTTCCAAGGACGAATTAAAAGACTCAATTTATTTTTCTCTTATGAATACAGAGAATAAAAACAAGGTATACGTTAATCTTCTTAATTTTCGAGAGAAGGATAGTAACAGCCTTAAAAATATTTCGTTTTTATAACATGTTTATGAATATAATACTAACGCGTTTCCTTTTTAATGTGATTCGCCGGATTAAGGCTCTACTGTTAGCAATAGTTTAAAACAACAGACTAACAACACTGAAATGAAAAATATCCTTTGTTCAGTATTTTAAATTTGATACAGGTACAAAATCCACCTCTTTAATCGGATTTGAGATAAAACCATAGGTGAGAGCGTTAAATCCTTGCGTTTATCTTTTACTTTAAAAATGTTTTTCGCGTAAAACAAAGTTGTTGCTTACTGGAGGTTTAAATCCACCTTTTGAAACACAGTCTTTGTTTAGTGTATTCATTTTTAAAATTTAACCTGTATTTGCTTTTCTAGCATTTCAGTATTGAAACATGTAGCTAAAGGCAAGGACGGACACAAGGGATGGGGGCGATCGTGAGCCAAGATGTAGGAACTCTCTTTCGACATATTTTCGATACTGAAGTTCCAAAACCGTAATTTTAGACGAGCTTCAATGATTTTACGAAAAAGAGCGATCTTCCTCTGAATTTTTTTCAAGTTTTTAAACCTTGAGAACGCAATTGTAGCGCATCTCTTAACACTTTATTACTAGGGATGGGAACTTTGTTCAGGAAGTTTTTCGAAGTACCAAAAACTCAATTTTAGACGATCTTAGCTAATCCTAGATTAGTTTTGTGGGTCTGGAAATTTTTCCAATTGAAATTTAAAAAAATCAATTACAGGACACCTTTGATGGCCTTAAGGCAAGGGATGGGGTTCAGTGCACCCCTCCGGAAGTCCAAAAAACGAGCTGATGTGTGCATCACATGACTTCCTTTTCGGTCAATTTAATGATATTAACTCCTTGGAATAAGCAAGGAAACACTAAATATTTTCAGTCCTAGTTTCTTGCGAACAAAAGCAAAAAAAGAAAAAAGTTTTACACAGATTTCTTTCCACATTATTGGAAATTTTAATGTGATTCAGTGGTAAACTCTTGAAATATCACCAACATTGGTCGAATTAAAACCAGACTTAAAATTTTTTTTTTTAAAAATCGCCAAATATTTCGCCAAGTTGGTGACAAAACTTGGCGGCCAAAAGCTTGGCGATATATCGCCAAGTGTTTGACAAATTATAACACCATTTGAGTTAGCATTGAAATTAACAATGATTTCCCCCCCCCCCCCAAAAAAAACCCTTAGGAACATCCGAATGCAACCAAAAGAGAAGGTGCACAACTAGACCCCACTAGGAGTCTACGTAACAAATTTTACCTTTCTAGGACATACCGTTTCTGAGTTATGCGAGATACATACGTACATACACGCATACGCACATACATACATACGGACGTCATGAGAAAAATCGTTGTAATTAACTCGGGGATCGTCAAAATGGATATTTAGGGTGTCTGTACATTCTTAGGCATATACCCACGTGTTTTCCAGTCGAAAAAAAACTCAACATTCATTCGGGGGTGAGCAAAATGGAAATTAAGGCCGATTTTTGAGTGAAAATTTTTTCTCGAATACAATGCTTCTTTTTTTTGTAGAAGGAAGTAAAAAAAACCTAATTTGAGACAATCTTCAATGAAGGAAGCGGAGGATTGGCAGTTTATAAGAGGGTTAAGTATTAAGAAATCAGTCTCCCTCTCCTTGAATACTTTCTGGATCCGTCCTTGGCTAAAGGCCACCTACGCACGAGGCGGTTATTGGAATCAACTTTTCGGCTAAGTTGCCTGTCAACTAGTTGGCTAGTTGGCTTTTCGTTGTCTTCACACGAGGCAACTTAGTTGAATCAACTGTTCTTCTAATAAGCCGAATTTATTCAAACAGCTTCTCCTCAATGCTGTCAAAATTGAACTGAATTGACTCTCAACTAGTTTACTCGTGTGTAGCGTGAACGCTTGACAATGGTCCGATGAGTTGAATCAACTAAAAAGTTGACACCCTCATCTGGATGAGAATGGTAGCGGCACACCAGACGCAGTTGAGTGACGCGTGAAAATTGACAGGCGACTTCTTTACTTTTCTACCTCTGGAACCAACAATGGCACTATACAGTAGACCCTCGTTTTACGCGGGTGTTACGTTCCTTGGAAATGCCGCGTAAATCAAAACCGAGTGAATTAAGACTAAATAGTGTTAAAATAGGGGTTAGGTTCGAAGAAAAAAAAAATACTTCATTCTAGTGATGACTAATTGAATAAAAAGTTTAATGTGTACTTATATCAATTTCTATGCGCAACATGCATAAAGAAAACACAAATTAATTTAGTATTTGTGAAAAGAATCTGGCCATGCAGTCAAAAATTTTTCTCTGTAGTTCTTTGCAGAGCATTGACGCAGCCACGATCATTTCCATGATAGAATCTTCCTTCACTAACAAATCGGAAAGATCATTTCTATTGTCAAGGAATGGTTCAAAATTTTCAATGTTAACGTTTTTTGATTCTGTGCCATCGATGTCAGTATCCTCGTTGCTTTTGTCCTCCTTTGTCACTTCTAAAAGCTTTTCCTCCAGTGGGTTATGAACTGTGTGAGTTTAATAACTTTCCTTCTGGAAAGAGCTCTGGAACCAATCGCATAAAATGTCTCTAGTGGTCCAAGTTCAATTATTAGCACGCCAAAATGCAGTTTATTTCGTGTAATATGAAATCTTTAGTAGTATGGATTTTGAAAGAGGGGAAAATTTTATCTGTTTGCATTGCCGCATCTGCGTAAAACCGAAACTCATCCGCGTAAAACAAAATAAAGGAGTCAAATCTTAAACCGTAAAATAAACTAGCGTAAAACGAGGGTCTACTGTAATTATAATCTATGAATATCAAGAGAACCAATGGCAACTTACACAAATGAAAAGTCTGTATAAATGAAAAGTTTCAGCATGAAATGGAAATACAGTAGATTCTCGATTAACCGAGGTTCAAACCGATGATGAAGTATATTTTGTGCGTGATCGAGCAGCTATTAATAGAAATTCGAGACTTTTACAAAGAAAGGTAACAGACGTTTTAAAAGATAAATCAAATTGAATAAAATGATGATTTTTTAGTTTGGAAAAAAATTAAAATCTGGATGTTTTTTATCTAGATTTTTTTTAATGCATCTTATAATACTTGGCATTTTAAAACACAAATGTGAATTGACTTCTTAAAACTTACAATAAGTTATTTTCCTATTTTTGTTTTTCTTATTGTAAAAGAGTACTTTTTGTCCGTTTATTTTCATCTTTTAAAAATATTCTACTGTTTTTTAATAAATACATTTTAAAAAATTTGAAATCCCGATAAGTTTTTAAACAAAGATCCGAGATTTCAGATATCCGAACCTCTAGCAGTCCCAAATAGCTCGGATAATCGAGGTTCTACTGCAACAAAATAAAATACACATAATAAATGCACACATGTGATTCTTCTGTTTTGAAACTTCAGAAATTCTATTTTCAGGTTACAAGAATCAGAGCTGTTCGTAAAGTATCTATAACTTTTTATATAGTTTCATTTCTGCTAGCTGTACAAAAAATAGTATCTAAACATAAAACAAACTTCTTAAAATATATGGCACATTTAATACTTTTTACATTGTTAAACACACCTTTTACATTGTTGTTTGGTGTCTATGCGGATCCAAACTGTACCCTTTGCGGGGATCTGATCTTCATGGATGGTCACCATATTTCTCACTGCAGAGTACTCCGTGGGAATTCCTTGGTTGAACGGTACGGGGAGGCAAGAAATCGAATGAGACAATGATTTTTTTTTGAGCAATCACGATTGCTTATTGTTCTCACTTGACTGTTTTTGGCGTACCTATGATTTTATTTTCCCACCAGCACCCTCTGCCAGCACCACCGTCGACCGGCTCCTCACGATGCTGCATCTCTAGCTAAAACCGTCTCCAGGTTGCGTCAATATCCTACACCTACACGCATACATACACGCACACCTACATACACATACATACACCTACACACATACACAAACACACACACCTACACACTCACATACACACATACACATACCCCCTACACACAAACACACATACCCCACACACAAGCACACATACCCCCCCACACACAAACACACACGCCTACATATACGCACACTTGTGATTGCGAAAAACATAATTTGAATTCAAAATGTCAAAATTCAAATTATTTTTTTTTTTTCCTGTTTTTCGTTTTTAGTTATGTTTGTCTTTTATCAATTTGTCAAGTTCTCTGCCATTTGAAACAAAAACATTGTTTAACACAGTAGTGCTCAACATGTTTTTGCCCGATGGCCACATCTCATATTAAATTCATTCTCGCGCGAGCCAGAATACATAGAAAATTTCAAAATGTCTCATTTTTCAAAATAACATAGAAAATATTGAAAAGAAACAGAAATTACAAACCAGTAATTGTTTTTTCATAATAACTTGATGATCAATTTATTAAATGAATGATTTGCAGAAACCAATTTCTGATTATTAGGCTCCAAATTTGTGACATTGTCACTAATCTTACTTTTCGAATTGTTACATTTCAAAAAACAACGGGCCACAGATATCAGCTTCGCGGTAGCAGGTAGGGCACCACTGGTTCAGCAGGATATTTCTTACGTTAATGAAGGGCCGCAAGAGCCAAGGAGGGCCCCTTGTCAGTCATGTTGCCGGACCCCTCCCGCCCCCCCAAAAAAGAAAAGGGGGAAAAGAAAAGAAAATGGGGAAAAGAAGGAAAAAAGGGGGAGATAAAAACTGTTTACTAGAATACAATTAACTCTATTTTGAGAGCCACAACAATAAATACCAAAAGAGTAAATTTTACTTAATGCCATTTTCTCTTATTCGAAGTTTTTCACCCCTTTTTTCCTTTCCTTCTTTCTTTTTTCTCTTTTTTTTCTTCTTTCTCTCTTTTCTTTCTTCCTTTTTTTTGCACCAACGTTGCCGAGCCCTCCCCCCTAGGCCCCTAGTTCCCGACTTGGCTGACAGGGCCTCTCGTCGAGCCTACGTTAATGTCAAAAATTCTATAAAGCTATTCATATTATAAACGAATACCATTATGTTTTATGCTATTTTATGCACAAAGATAAACATTCTTTACAAATATCATTTTATATAAAGTCTTATTTTTTTTGATCGAACAAAATCATAAGGAAATGAATGGACTATAAATTGAATAATTTACTTGAAGAAGAGTACTTCTTTTATTTACCAACCCGATGAAGAAATAAAAGCTCTTCCTATATATTTTCATGAAATCTACTTACAGTTCATGGATTGAGATAAGCTCCTTAAATTTAATCCTCGTCATTTTTTTTCTCTTAAGACAGTAAGCTTGTTTGAATTTTTTCTTACTCAAAATCTAGTGACTTTTATTGAGCAAATGTTTTGTCTTAATAACTTTTGTACTATTTTTTATTTGTGCGGTAAAATCTTATGTTTAATTAATTTGTTTTGAGGAAAAGGTTTTAAAACAAATTGAGCTTTTTTCGATTTGTATGCAGAGGAATTATAAGGATAATGGATGAGTAAAACACCATTACCAGTGTTTACATTATCACGTATTTAAAGTTGATTATAATTTTTTTTTTTTTTAAGTTTAGTAACTAAAATAAATGGCTATGTTAATTTCAGCAAATAGATCCTAAAAGAAATATTAGTCTTCAGTTCAACTTTGAGTCATACCGGTTAACTTTGCGCCTCTTCATTTTTTCCTAGTGCTGCACTCTGCCGGCAATGTTATGAAATAAGTCTTATATTCTTTGCTTTGCCAAAAGGTTGACAATATTGAAACCATTTATTAAATGTGAAGTTACTGTTTAGCAGCTATTTCAGAACTTGTTGTAAGTTCTCTTCCCACATTGTAATATTTTATGCAGTGTTGTAAATGATAGAAATCTTGGGACGTTAGGAAGTACCAAGAATGGAGCTTATAAACAGTCGGAAATTTTATTTTGTTACTTTAAAACTAATTACTGCTTTTATTGAAAGTTACTGGATCTTACTCTGAAGTGGCTCAGTAGATTTAGTAATTAAAATTTCACGATTATGGATAAATATTCTATAGCTGATAGAAATTTGTCAAGTATGGCCAATAGTATACTTAGCACCATCGATATATATAAAAACAAGCTGCATTGCCCGGCTTTGCCCGGTCTATTTTGAAAACAAAAATTGTGTCAAGTGACGTATATTCAACAATCAGGCATAAATAAAAGAAAAAAAAATCATCATGCAAAATTTCAACTCCAAACAATGACAGATATTAAAATACTTTTAAGAAATTAAAATAAAATGAAAAAGATGGATTTAAAAAGCGTAACTATGGAAACACAAAATAAAATAAGTTTCAGAGTTGAAAATGAGAAAGATAGAAACAATGGATTCAAAAAGCGTTACCGTGAAAACGCAAAATAAAATGGTTAAAAACTTGAATAGAGAACAGATTTTTGAACTTCATTTAATTCGCTTGTAACTTTTCTTCTAATGGAGATAGAGAATTAAACTTCCGACCCTAGGTCGAGTTAGATCTGAAGTAAAAAAGGTAGCTCTTTTCAATGGTGTCAAAACGAAAACTGTAGGACAATTCCTTCAATTTTTATTGATGGATTTAATGAAGAAAGTATTGCCTAAATTTCAGCTAAGCCTAAACAAATTCGAGCTAAAAACGTAAATAACTCCCCCCGCAATTTTAGAGCGTTGGACCAAATTGCGTAGAACGCGGAAAATTCTACCCTTTAAAACGATATGTAATATTACTAATTGCGAGTAATTTTTTACCCCCATATTCGGGAATTTATGTGAAAATTGGGCCTAAATTGGAATAAAAAAATAACTATTCATCGAATTTTTTTCGAACTGGTCTGCAAACCTTCTCAGGACTTAAAGGAACAAATTGTGAAAATTTCAGCGAAATCGGCCGGGTAGTTCTCGAGTTTTGCGAGTTCAAACAAACAGACGCTTTTTGGACACTTCATTTTATACTATGTAGAGAAGAGATGTCTGTATTTTTGTGTATGAGTGTGTGTTTGTTCCTTATACAAATCCACAGTTCACGTCGGATCTTTGCAAAATTTAGCACAGAGGTCTTTTTTGATGCTCAAGAATTGACATAGGGTTTTTTTGACTTATACTATATTAGATTTAGGAGAGTGATTCAACACTGGCTTAAATTAATCATTTTTGGTAACGCTGATTGACTTTTCTTTTGTTGGGCCAATATTGCCCTCAAAAATGCCAAATTTACCCCCGGTATAATCGAAAAAATTTAGCAGACTAAAATATGAACTTTCCCATTGATTTTTGTATAATTTGTTTACATAAATACAGTTGAAACAGTACCGCAAGTAACATACATATGCATACAAATCCATACCTGCAAACATTATACAAAACGTTTGAATGCAGAAACCAGATTCTTCTCGTGTGTATGACACTGCACCTCATCAGTTAAGGCAAAAGTTCCCAAACTTTTCCCGGCCCCCTATGAAGAATAAGAATTTTCTCACGGCATCCCTTATCTCTTTTATGTATGCCTTTAGTCTATCTCTTTTATATATGAACTAGCTGTACCCGACGCGCGTTGCTACGCCAACAAAAAAATACATCATTATACTGATTTTCATGACAATCGGTTGAACGGGGCAGAAGTTGCTACTCTGCAGTGCCACCTGGTGGCGAAAGGCTTCAATGAGCATATTATGCACCTTCTCCGTGGAAAAATACATATATATAGCAATTTTCATAATAATCGGTCCAGGTATCAAGTGAAGCCGTGACTATACTCAAATTTTGTACTCACGCAGTTTGCAAGATCAATCAATTGCTAAAAATATCAACTAGAAAAAGTTTTAAATCCCCCCGTTGCATGAAAAGCCATAAACCAATAAAGAAAGAATTTATTTGTTCAAACTCAAGAAAAATGGCAACAGCTAACTTCTTATCAATGAGATCTTTCACGCGAATTAATTTCTGCAGCCGATAATTTTATTCGTATTTATCCAATGGATTGTGACTTAAATTGGAATAAAAAAGGAACTATCGATCGGATTTTTTTCGAACTGGTCTATAAACATTCCCAGTACCAAAAATAACAAACGGTGAAAGTTTCAGCCAAATCTGCCGGGTAGTTTTTGAGTTCATGGATGACATACAGACAAACATTCATTTTTATATAAATAGATATACGGAAATTAGGAACACTTCGGGGCACTCCTAGCCTCTCTCTGCGACACCCGCGTGGGGGACCTTTGAATTACGGGTTAGTTAAATTTTCTCCAGAATTTTTACAATTATATGTTCTAGTGTTCTAGTTGGCATATCTTTATGCCACCAAACGTTTACCTGATGTACAGCAATCTTCTGTTGTAGTCATAACTTTGTGCACAAGTACATTCGTGTTGTTTCTCTGCATACATCTGGTAGTTGTTGCCTGCCTCCATGTCTAGTAGCTAGAGCAGTCTGACTGCGATGGAGAGTTCCCGGGTTTGAATCCTGGCTCGGGCATGGATGTACTTTTCCTCTCTTGTCCTTGTCATTTCTTTGTGTGAATGTGTTGTTATGCTGTGAATGGTTGCCCACCCTATAAATGGGGCCTTGTAGCCTGTGTGTACACTGGAAGTCGGATTCACGGTACAATTGGAAAGGGAAGCAGCGTACCCCAAATACCCAGCCTAAGGGGCACACGACAACAACATCTGGCAGTTTTTATACTTTGCGAAGATAGAAAGAAATAGGAAAAGTGCGACAATTTAAGAAAAGGTGAAGATTCTAGATAGGGGAGATCGGGGAAAGATGACGAGCCGGGTAAGCTGACGAATGTACCTCGTATATACCTGCCTTGCCTGCAATGTTCGAGTTGAACCGAACCATTGTTTCGGTCACTCGTCTGGTCATTGCTAATTCTATGCTAGCTACCAGTTTGTTTGGCACTCTTGGCTTCCTTAAGAGGTTTTCCGCCTCCAGCTCGGTTAGTCCTATGCTGGGCTGATGAGTGCTAATAAGCACGAAACGGCAGTCCTCGGCTGGAATTGACTGAGCTGGCGGTGTATTTCATGTAAGATGATGAATGTGTTAATTTTTCCGTTTTCCTCTAGGAAGCAGCATCAACTGGATACAATCGGCTGGTCGTTCAGCAATAATATAAAGAAGCAGAAATAACCTTTTTTTTATTAGTTCTAAAGCTCTGATTGTTTACCGCTGCCACGTTATAACTTCTATGCATGTGTAAATAAGCTCTGCTACAGATACAGGCATGATAGATCGTTTCAGTTTAGTATTTATGAGTTAACTTAGTTTATATACTGCCTATTGCCATGAATAAACGTTAATTAATCGCCTTTCATTATGGCAATGAAGACAAATCCTTTCAAACAGGTAGTCCGGGGCACGATGACGGCCCGAAACACGGGGCAAGATGACAATACTTCTTTACAAGTCCTGCTCGTAAAGAAGAATATTGTGACCCTCCGACAGAAGAATGGTTCTAGTGCTGCAATGCCAAGAGTGGTGGCGCGAAGAATGTTCCAATTATGAAAATGGCATTTTTACTTGTGACTATTGTTAGCTGCACAATTGAACACTTCAACATTACTTTGCAATTCATTACGCTTAATTTGATGCTTTGTAAGATGTAAAAACACAGTAATTATTTGTTAAACTATGTAATATATTCAAAAGATAAAATATGCTCAACCTTTTTCAGTGTTGTCATCTTGCCCCAGTAGTGAGGCAAGATGACAATTTGTTAAGGTTATGAAAAAATAAAAATATTCTTCATTTGTTTCGTTTGAAAAATTAAATGGTAATATATTTAAAGCTACAAAGGTCTATTCTAACAGCTCATGTAAAATAGATTTTATTATCCTTAAAAATAAATTAATAAACAACAAAAATTTTTAGCATAGTCAGCTTGCCCCGGTCTCCCATACGTTTGAACAACTAAAACGTGGGTCGAAGGTATCACGACAATAAGGTATGAGTGAATATTCCATGCGTACAAATGAAAAATGGGAAAGGCAATCCGTAAAAGTTCAGAACTTAGTTTCAATATAAAGTTCGCAGACTAGTGTCTAAGCAAAATGCAAACAGTATGAAATTCGAAGCTGCTCTTGCAAATATGAAGCAACTGTAGTTAAAAATATTTTAGAATAACGATTAATTGCGTAGAATAAATCTCATCAAAAACAACACTGTTGTAAAAATTTCCCCGCCAAGAAAACCTTTAACTTTTCCGCACAAAAAAAAGGCCTTCACACACACACATACTAAACCCAAAAACCCTCAGCCTTAAAAGTTATGATATCTAGTTCGCCCGTCAAGTATCTGCCAAACTATCATCCTCCCTCTTTTCCTCTTTCATCACACCTACTTCCCTTAGAACCTCCTCCCACCTTCAACTCCTCAGAAATATGGATAGATCCTTTAAATTGTTTATCCTGTTTGGCGGGAAGGTTTTCAAAGTGAAGTGGTTGCTGGTGTGCAAAAAGCTTCCCGCCAAAAAAGATAAATAATTTAAAGGATCTATTCATATTTCTGAGATGTTGAAGGTGGGTGGAGGTTCTAATGGAAGTAGGTATGATGAAAGAGGAGAAGAGGGAGGATGATAGTTTGGCAGATACTTGGCGGGCAAACTAGTTATCAAAACTGTTTAAGGCTGAGGGTTTTTGGGTTTAGGATGTGTGTGTGTGTGAGAAGGGCTTCCTTTTTGTGGGGAAAAGTTAAAGGTTTTCTTAGCGGGGAAATTTTTACAACAGGGTAGTTTTTGATGAGATATCACACCTTTTGGATTGATATTATTACTTTGTCTGTATTTTTAGAATTGAGAACTTCAAGTCAGAAAATTTTCAATTGAAACAACGCGATTTTGTGTTTTTAAGGAACAATAATGGCAAGCCTAATTTTACATCAAGTTATTTTCTGACCATTAAGATTCTATGTTCGTTTTTCAAGAATTGGGCTGTTTAAGTTTTATTGCAATCCTTGTATCCTCTCTGTTGCAAAGAAAACTTCTTGGAAAATAAAATATCAAATTTTAAATTATTTTGTTTTCGAGTATTTTACAACTTCGCAATAAATTCTATTACAGTAACTTTATTTGACGAGTTATCCAACATTTTCAAAAAGGTTTTTTTTTTTTAAATGTTTTACAGCTTGCGGGCTATTTTAATCTAGCTTTTCCCTTTTTATTAAATGACTTTTTTTCCTTAAATCGTGAATTATTTTACGTTTTATGGTATAATTTTTATTGTTTGGTGATTTATCTTTCTTTTGATAGAAGTCTTTGTCTTGTTTAATACCTAGTTTTGTTCAAAAGTTCATTAAAAATACGAAATAACTCATTATCACCAAGCAAAAAAAAAAAAAAAAACTAAGCCATTAAATACACTCCTGTTTGAAAATTGCAACACCACGAAAGACTTACGCGAATTAGCTGAAAATTGCAGGAAATGTAAAGTAGGGCATGATATGCAAATGATTAGAATTGCAGACCGGTAGCGCATGCGTATGCTGAGCACCGCCCTCTGAACGGCGGATTGAACCGAATATAAATAGACGGCTGTAGCGAGGCGTGTATGATTATCGGTAGTTATATGCTAGAGTAAACGTTAACGGAATCTTTACTATGCCTCTTCGACGAAAGAAAGCGAAATTTGAGCAAATTTCGGAGTTTGAACGGGGCAGAATCGTCGGCTTTCGTGAAGCTGAATTGTCTTATCGTGCAGTAGCCACTCGTGTGCAGCGTAACAGCAGCACAATCATGCGTGTTTGGAAGCAGTGGACGGACGAGTGTCTGACAGCGCGGAAATCCGGGAGTGGACCCCGAAATGTGACGTCAGCTCGCGATGACAGGCACCTGGTGCGTATGGCGCAGACGGACCGCACAGCTCCTTCTAGACAATTGGCAGCACAGTGGTCAACAGCTACAGGTGTTTCATTGTGTGCTTCATCAATTCGGAGACGTCTGCTGCAGCGTGGGCTGCACGCAAGAATTCTTTTATACAGGATTCCTCTCACGCAAAACCATCGTCGCCTGCGGCTACAATGGGCCAATGTCCATAAGAGCTGGCGTGATTCGCAGCAGATCTTCTTTTCTGGCGAATCCCGCTTCAATTTGTGGCACCATGAGGGCCGAATTCGTGTCAGGCGCTATTCCGGTGAACGGCATATTCCGGAGTGCATTATTGAACGCCACAGCGGACGAACACCCGAAGTTATGGTCTGGGGTGACAAAGTATATCATGGACGATCACAATTGCTACGAATTGTGGGCAATTTGAACAGTACCCGATACATAAACGAAGTTTTACAGTCCCAAGCTATTCCTTTCCTGCAATTATTGCCAGGGGCTGTATTCCAGCAGGATAATGCAGGTCCACATGTCGCCAGAACTGTCAAATCCTACCTTGATTCGCTATCTCTCTTTATTGTTTGTTTGGTTTGAAAATGTAATCATTTATTTGTACAATTACCACTCAACTGTGTATTAAATTTCATTCAACTCTGATGCTTCCTTCACGTTCACAAACAGGAGTGTAAATTTGAATGTGTCAGAAGATCTATACAACTGTACTCGACGACAAATCGCGGATATCCCAAACTATCCACAGCGACTGCGCATGATGCACGTGGACTTAGCTCTTTAAAAGTCTTGATTAAATTAAATGCAAAAATTTTGTCTGTTAACAAATTACAGCAAAACACGGATATGCACACACGTATTTCATATATTTTCAATTCATAATGCGTTATGTTTGTGAAAAATGCATTAATTTAGAAAATAAGCAAACCAATAAAAAGGCGCTATTTTTCGCTTTCAATTATAAAGTGAAATGTATCCTATTCATATTCGATTATAGTTTCATATAATGTGTCACACAAAACATTCTAATGGTTTAACCTCAGTTTCGCGCCGACATTTAAAACTTTTTCCCCCTTAAATACACTGCTCAAAACAATTAGGGGAGCACATGGTTTTAACAAAATTACGCAAAGATGCATACTAATAAATAACATAAAATGTATGTACATATAAACATCCATAATTTTAAGCCTACCAGGAAACGGAAAAAGAAAACTTTATATGCCAATCAGTGTTCATGACGTCAAAAACCAGAAAAAGGAGATAAGAGCAGAAATCGAGATGTTGCAGAAACGTCCGTTTTATTGCCGTAACTGTGAAATTCGATTGCACAGTATTTTTTCTTGAGACAAGGTTACTTGAGAATGTCTTAACAGAGTGATTTACCGGAATCCATGACATGACATCTTATAGGCAGACTGGAATCCGCGCAAACATAACGTAGTGTCGCGGACGCTGTTTGAGTCTCCAGAAGTGTTGTTGCAAGGCTTTGGAATCAATTCCAAGAGACAGGAAATGTTAGACGTCGACCAGGGCAAGGTCGGCCACATGCCACTGAAGCAACTGATAACCAGTATATACTGTTAATAGCCCGTCGAAACAGAACAGAGAATGCTACGCAGCTGCAAAGACAGTTACTCTTGGCAACAGGACGAAGGATGTCCAGCCAAACAGTACGTAATCGGCTTCATGAGGGAGAGCTCTATGCACGTAGGCCAATGGTCCTCATTCCGTTGACCCCACGCCACCGTGCTGCCCGAAGATGATGGGATGCTGAACATCGAGATTGGGAGCAACATGATTGGAGCCAAGTGTTGTTTACAGATGAGTCCCAAATCAGCCTAAAGTGTGACATCCGACGCTTTCTGGTATGGAGGGACAGGGGCACTCGAAATAACCTCGCATTCATTCGTGAAAAGTCACAATACAGATGAGTTGGTTGGATGGTATGGTTTGGAATCAGCATAGGCGGACGTACGGACCTGCATATCATTCGGAATGGCACTTTGACTGGCCGAAGGTATGCATACGAGATACTGCGACCTCATGTCATCCCTTACTCTGGAGCCATTGGAGATTCCGTTGTTTTCCAGAATGATATTGCCCGACCGCATAGAGCTCGTCTGGTAGAGAACATGCTTGAAGCTGAAACAATACAGCGTATGGAATGACCAGCGTGCTCTCCTGACCTGAATCTAGTCGAGCATGTTTGGGACATGCTCGGACGACGCATTGCTGCGCGATCAAGGCCGCCTGTTACTGTTCGAGACTTGGAAATTGCACTTCTTGGGGAGTGGAACAGTATTCCCCAAAGTCAGATAGATAACCTCATCGCATCCATGGCAAACAGGTGTGCAGCAGTCTTAGGTGTTCGAGGAGCCCACACGCCTTATTAAAACTTATGCATCATGTCTAAACAGTGTCTTTTTTCATCATTTACATGTAACCAAATTGTTACCCTAAATCATCTTTTAGCGTTTTTTCCATACTTTCAAAGCATTAAAACTTAATTCCAATTATTTTACGTCTTTTTTTCTGTATTGCGCATTGATACGCGTGTACTATCCATTGTATGCCAATACATGGCCGTCTCGCCCGGTTTTCTTCACGTTTTTGCTTGCTCCCCTAATTGTTTTGAGCAGTGTATATTAAAACTGAAAAACAGGGAGAAGTTTCGTATCGGCTAAACTTGTGGGGGGGGGGGAGGGGGTAGCATTCTAATTTCCTTGATTAATTTGTTTCTCTGCTTAACTATAAACAAATAACATCGAATCTTAAAACAGAAAGCCCAATGAGCTAAGTCCGCGCGAATGCGCAGTCGCTGTGGCAAATTTGTGATATCCACGATTTAACGTCTAGTTGCAACTGTTGGATCTGTTTTAGTCTTGATTGTATTTCATTTCCTAAGACAAATTTTGAATAACTGTTATATCTGTTCGAACTAACCTTGCAATTACAGTCAGAGATTAACAAACCCTATGAGCTGAGAATAAGTACATAAGAATTTGAGGGAAATTAGTGATTTTCAAACTTTAAGTACGCCGGCCCATGATGTCCCTGGGTGTTGAATTTTTGTATATGTACTCAATGGGCCCCCAAGGATATGTGTGCAAAAAATCATTGCCATAGCTCTCCGAGGGGCTGTGACGGAACGCCGGGAAGGTACAATTTGGAGGGTAAAAACGAGGAGGGTGAGGGGTGTCAAATGGCACCAAAGCACATTGGTAGGGCACAAAGAATGTGTGTGCGAAATTTCAGCTTGATTCCTGTTTTCGTCTGTGCTGTAGCCCTGTCAAAGAAAGCGAAACCTTTTTTGAGCAGCGATTTTCTAACTTAAATTTCCCCTCCCCATGATGGTCCAGGGGATTATATTTTGGTTTACGTCGTCAGGGGCCATTAGAGATTGAGTATACCAAAACTCAACTCCGGGGGTCTTCATAGGGCTGAGATACAGAGGGATGAAAAACCCAGTAAACCCCAACTTGTTCTGTCGTGTAAACTGTACTTAGTCGCGTTTATTTTCTTTCGTCTTTCTTGGTGGTGGATTTGCTTTTGTTAGCTGCTGAAGTCTGGTTTCCTTGGCGGTAGACATTTGTTTTTTGGCGGCCGTGACGCTCCCGCGTCCCGTGATCATCATCTTCAATCTATGTACAGCATTGTTAATAATGCAGCGCTTTCTTATTTTATGTCCCTCTCTCTCTTCGATTGATTATTAATTTTGTGCATCGTAACAGCAATTTGTGTTTAGTAATACAATTTTTTAAAAATACGGTATGTAGCTCTTGATGGGAAAAACCGTAATATATGGTTAAGGAATGGTCTAAAACAGTTTGAGTGGTGTCTAAAATAATGGGGTATGTTAATTAAAAAATCGTATGTATATCCTTTTCCACAACGCGAAATTTCGACTTAGGCTTAGAGGTCTTGAAACGCATCCTTCGCGCAAGTCAAGACTCGATTGTATAGACATTTTCATACCTGTTATCGCTTTTCAACTACTTTCGAATTTTAACCTTTATGCACCATTACCAGCCTGCTTTTGTCCCTTTATGCATTTTCTACTTATTCTTCCTTAGGATGTAAATATATTCTTATGGTACTTTTAGAATTTTATATGATGCTTGCAGAATAAACGATGTTTTGGGTCACAACTTACGTTCAATTGCCAAATGCCTCCTACTCAGAGCTTAAAGCGTTTATGATTGCTCCAAAATTAACTCATCTATGACTCTTTATTTATTTTTTTTTTTTTTTTTTTTTTTTTTTTTTTTTTTTTTTTTTTTTTTTGCACTACAGTGCACGCCGGTAAATTGAATCAGTTTTTTATTGAATCAACCGCTTTAATGACTCAAATCGTCAAAAACAGAACAAAATCCAGCTTTATTGAACTAGCTGCGTTTTTGAATCAGCCGCTTTCTTTACTAATAATAGAGCTGAAAGTCTCTCTGTCCGGATCTCTCTCTGTCCGGATCTCTGTCTGCCAGGATCTCTGACGCGCATGGCGCTTAGACCGTTCGGCCGATTTTCATGAAATTTGGAACAAAGTTAGTTTGTAGCATGGGGGTGAGCACCTTGAAGCGGTTTTTCGAAAATTCGATGTGGTTCTTTTTCTATTCCAATTTTAAGAACAAAACTATCATAAGATGGACGAGTAAATTACGAAATTATCATAACGTGGAACCGTAACATGGGCACAAGCCAATTGGCGAGAAAATTCACCATACAGTATTTGTAAATATACAGCTGAAGCAAAAGAATTTTAAATTTTTCTATTACAGGCAAAGCCGTGCGGGTACCACTAGTATAGAATAAAAATGTTTAGAACAAACGTGATTCGTATAAGCGGCAACCACTGTGTATTATTATCATCTTCATACGCACTTTATTTCTATTGAAAATTAAATCTAAACTTTACGTGTAGCTAAATGTGTTTCGACTAATCGTCGATGCTTCAACTAATAATTTAGCATAGTAGGCGAGAGGTAGGAGAGACACAACGAAGTAGATACCGAACTACAGAAAATATTAGATATTGAGTTGCTACAAAAGTTTCTTCTACCTCATCCTACTTTTATATATTTTTTCCTCGTATAAAACAGTTGGTATGTAGCTATATTTTCATGCCTGTTATTAAATAAAGTTGATTTAATAATTTCCATAACCGTATTTACCCACATCATTTCACCATATTAAAGTCAATTTTTTTTTAAACTAGTGGTAACCGCACGGCTTTGCCCGTAATAGAAAAATTAAAACATCTTTTGGTTCGCCTGTATATTTACAAATAATGTATGGTGAATTTTCTCGCCAATTGGCTTGTACCATGTTACGGTTCCACGTTATGATAATTTCGTATCTCGCCAATGGGCTTCTGCCCATGTTACGGTTCCACGTTATGATAATTTCGTAATTTACTCGTCCATCTTATGATAATTTTGTTCTTAAAATTAGAATAGAAAAAGAACCACATCGAATTTTCGAAAAATCACTTCGAGGTGCACACCCCCATGCTACAAACTAACTTTTGCCAAATTTCATGAAAATCGGCCGAACGGTCTAGGTGCTATGCTTGTCACAGAGATCCTGACAGACAGAGATCCGGACAGAGAGAGATCCTGACAGACAGAGAGACATTCGGCTTTATTATTATTAAAGATATTAGTATTAATATTTGGTTGTCCACTGGCTTTCTGCGTTATACAAGTTCGACATCACGTACTTATCCATAGCCTTAAGAGAAATTTGTTTTGCAAAGGACGAAGAAAAGCTTTAACGTTAAAATATAATTAACTTTTCTTTATTCAAGTAATTAGAGATATTTTATTCAGCTCTAGACCAACATTTAATTAGATAATTTGATTTTAATAAAAGGAATCAGCTGCGAGTAACCAAAATCTTTAACATTCTTGTAATGCTCTTGAGCTCTAACAGGACTTGATACTAAGTTTGTGGCATTGTTAGGTATTCTCGGTTTCTTTTTTAATCTAAACTAAGTGCATTTCATTTTCATTTAATGCAAATAGTTGAACTAACTTTTAAAGCAGCTGGTAAATATTTAGCTGGGTACAATAAATTATTCAACACAACTTAAATTCGTTTAAAGCTATGAGGCTTGTTACTAATGCAAAGCTCTGATTAAATCAGTTCCCCTTTTTTTCTCTCAAACAGTATGGAAATTACCGTGCCCGTTGAATTAAATTCGATTAGAAAGAAAAAGTTTTTATGTTTGAACCAGGTTTACTTTGTTTAAGAAGAAAAAGAAGGTTCGCATTGAACAGTAAAAGTACAAAACCGCTAATGTACTTGTCGTTTCATTCATTTTATATGATCAATAAACAAAAAAAAAATCACTAAACAAAAAAAAATGTGCTGTTTTTGAGCACACTAGCATGCGTATTCTTGCTATCATTCCGAAATGTTTTGATGCTTTTGGCAAGAAATAATCGAGTATTGTTTTCCTGACATCAGGTTTTCCATATAAAATATTAATCTTACTAGCTAAGTGTCTTTGACTGCGGAAACATAGTGCATATCCTTAGCATGATCTTAAAATCTGATGGTGTATTATTAGTCATGCAATGGGGGGTTAGGTTTTAACAGTTAAGGGGTTACAGTACCTGAAAAATGATCAAACGACTAAAAAAAAATTTTATTGCTTATTTCAGAGCTAAAAATTATTTCGAACACAGGGAAAAAGTTTCATAGCTTTAGTTCAAATATTTGAAAAGTGATGAGAGGTTTTAGGTCATGCTCGCTATGTTTTCCTATGCAAAAGAAAAACTTTGAATTGCTTTTTCTCGATGATCTTTTTTTTGCGATTTCATGTCATTAGAATCCCTAAGGATTTTTTCTATTAAAGATACAGCTTTAAAGTAATACTTTTTGCTGTCCGGATAATATATTTAACAAAACTGTGCATTGGATAAGCATTTTATAAAAAAAACTTAAATGTTTAGAGCATGTTATACCTATAAAAACAATTTTTTTAACGAAAAAAATACGATTTTTTACATAATTAATCACAGAAAGTTTTCTAATAAATACATAAGCAAATGAATGCACAGATTTTTAGAGATGATTTTTGTGATCGTTTAGCAAAAAACTTTAAAAAAAAAAGATCAAAAACAAAAAAGCCTTAGAGATTTTAAAAAATTAAAATTTTTCAAAATTTTTTGAATTTTTAAAAAATGTTGCCATTTTTTAAAAAATTTCAAAATAAATTACTGAATGCAAAGTAAGCGTGCATGTTATGGCTTCACAGCAAAACGAAATTTACTTAAACTAAAAAAAATGTCTTGAAGGTACTGTGACCTCTTAAATAATAGACTTGAAATAGTTTTGAACAATACATCTAAAACTATTCAGTGCTCACCAGGTGTCCATATGATCTGCCCATTAAGTGTCTTGAGTCACCTGGACAAGCCGTTGAGACAAATATTGTAATGGAGGACATTGAGTCAATTTATGTTGCTTGACAACTGTCCATTGAGTGTCCAGAGCCACATAGAAAAACCGGAGTGTCGTTGAGTCCAATTTTGTAAAGCTGGGAGTTGAGGTAGTTGTTGGTATGACAACTGTCCATCGGGGTGTTCAGAGTCATTTAGACAACAAGCCAGGGAGTCCTTGAGTACATTTTTGGAAATGGGAGCATTGAAACGATCATGTTCTATGTGACAATTGTCCATTGAGTGTCCAGAGCTACACAGACAAGCAGACGTGTCTTTGAGTCCAATTTTGTAAAGCTTGCCTGTAAGGCAATCATGTCCTGTTAAAAGCCAAAAAAAGGACAACATTAGGGCTTTGTAGGCTAGCCGTTTAATTTTTATGGAGAGAATTTCATATCTTTAGGTAAAACATATCTGTCTTTCACCACAAGCAATTCTTTTGCCAAGGGCCTGTCCACCAATGATGTCACGCTTTTGTGGGGAGAGGGGTTTGGAAAGTTGTGACAGTTTGCGACGAGGGAGAGGAGGGAGGTAACAAGAATAGTGAAATTAAGCATCTTTTATAAGGATATGTTTATGAAAAATAAGGTGACTTGTGACAAAAGGGGGAGAGGCGGAGGGTGAAGTTTGACACTTTGTGACAAAAAGGGAGGAGAAAAAGCGTGAAATCATTCATGGATTGCCGCCAACCGTTTTCACTGACTTTTTTTTTCTTTAAATCAATCGAAAGGAAATGAAATATTTACCTTGTTGACCTCATTTATTGTATTAAATTTACCAAAGAGTATGTATGTACTTTGTACATATGTACTACAGAGTTGAATGCCTCATGGCCAGACTAACGCAAGTCCAAAATTCGTGATTTTCAGGTTACATTTTGTGTAGAATCTTATTCCGCGTTGAGCCATAACAAAAATACCTTCATAAATATTTACCAGGGTAATAAGAGCTCGAGTTCTAACCTTTGTGTGTACCAGAAAAACGTTTTAATGCTCTCCCGCAGAGTAGTGATAATATGACTTACGTTAATCTGGCTTTGAGGTACACAGATGATCATTGTATAAACTATTGAGCCAATACTTTTAAATCAATTCATCACTTTTAACAGAACTTTTTCTTGAAGCAGTTTATATCTCATCATTATATTTTTCCCCACGATCAGATAAACATAGCCCATTTTGGCTCAACGAATTAATACTTTCCCTGAAACCTTTTTTACTTCCTTTTACAAAAAAGGAAGTATTGTATTCGCTAAAACATTTTCACCCAAAAATCGGCCTTAATTTCCATTTTGCTCGCCCCCGAATGAATATTGATGTTTTTTTTTTTTTTTTTCAACCCTACCACACGTGGATACATGCCTAAGAACGTATAGACACCTGAAGAATCCATTTTGACGATCCCCGAGTTAATTACAACGAATTTTCTCGTGACGTCCGTATGTACGTATGTATGTGCGTATATGTGTATGTATCTCGCATAAATCACGAACGGTATGTCCTAGAAAGTTGAAATTTGGTACATAGACTCCAAGTGGAGTCTCGTTGTGCACACTCTCTTTTGGTTGCATTCGGATGTTCCAAAGGGGGTCTTTTATACCTTTTTGGCGTTAAATCATTGTTAATTTCAATGTAAACTCAAGCGGTGCTATAATTTGGCAAACACTTGCCAATATACCGCCAAGCTTTTGGTCGCCAAGTTTTGTCACCAACTTGGCGACGAATTTGGCAGGGTTTTTTTTTTTTTTTTTTTTTTTTTTTCTATTTAAAATCTGGTTTCAATTTGGCCATATTTAGAGAGTTAACCATTAAATCACATTAAAACTGCTAATATTGGGAAAATTTATCTGTATAAAAGGTTTTCTTTGCTTCGGTTCGTAACAGAAATGGAATGAAAGTATTTAAATTGTGTTTTTTTACTCACTCCGAGGCATTATTATCTCTAAATTGGAGTAAAAGGAAGTCATGTGATGCACACATCAGCTCGTTTTAATGATGTATTTCACCTAGAATAGACTAACTGCGAGGACCTTTGATGTTCGGAAAATGTCATCATTCTTTAATTCACGTGAGTGCGTATTTATTTTTGAGTTACCTCTTCTATACACATTTATTTTGCAAAAATTCGACATTGCTTTATTTTATGGCCTGAATACGATTTAAAAACATCCAGCATTCATTGGAAGTTTAACATCTTGAATTTAAATGATGTGTTTCGCGATCACGAATTGCGGTAGGACCCTACTCGCTGAGTTTCTCGTTTCTACAAATGAACTGGAATGGAAATGGCCAAGAAATTTGAACCCATCATATTATGAATGACGATTTGCTAGAATAGGTAATACGAGGTACATCCATAAAAAAAAAAGCAATAGTGATTAGGATGCGGTAATAAAGATAAAGATTTTATAAACGATGTCCACCAGACACGTACCGTAAAGATTATTTACAGCGTAAAACGTAATGTAATTTTATTTCTTATCAATCTCAAATGATGGAAATTGGTAATCTGGAAATTTTGTATTAAATGAAGGTTTCTTTTCAAGTTCATCTATGTTGATGCTTTTCCTGAAAAAAACGCAATTTTACACACCATCCCTTTTTAAAAATAAAATCTGCGTAAGTTAAGCCTGGCATAAACGCAAACGGTTTGTAACCATGGCGATGAAGATTTGTCCTCTTAATTTTAAAACAGCGAGTTAGCTTATTCTCGTCGTCTGAAAAATCAGAGCAACATCGACTTTGGTCAAGAGAGGATAATAAGCAATGCAGTGAAATCCCGTTAGGACGAACTTCAAGGGTCCGCAAATTTTGTTCGTTGTAACGAGAATTTCGTTGTAATCTCAATTAGATTGGGACTCAAAATGTATTTCGTTAAAGCGGATATTTCTTTGTTTTGGTATTCGTTGCAATAGAATTTCACTATAATGTCTCCATCTACATTTATGAATAGGGGAATTCTTATATTCTTCCTGAAGTACGGACTTCTTAAGATAAACAATCGAAACATATGCTACATCAAATTCTGTTTAGGGGCCAAAAAATATATAAAAATCGTTTACCTCTCCTTTAAAAATTTTATATAATTTTTTGGTATGAAACATTATTTTGTACTATAAATTAGATTTTCTTTTTTTTTTCTATGAGGGGTGGGATGTGTATCTGAATTAGTGTATTATTACTCGCTATACGTCAAAATCAAAACTGTAGAAGAGTGCTATGTAATATAAGTAACGACAGTTTGATCAATTTTTGCTCGTAAATGTGTATGTTGTGGACACATATTACATGTAAACTTATCGATCACAGCTTCAGTAATCAATTAATTTCAAAGGGACATGGGGTTGACAGAATTTTATTGATGATTTGGGAATTTCACGGGAATTCTTGTTAATAACTGCTTTGACAAAACTTACTTCGGCAGTGTTATAATTTGACAATAAAATGTCCCGTAAGTGTTCTGCTTTTAAAATTACTATACAGCAAAATTCAGATTATCACAATTTCGTGTGTTGCGATGGACTAAAATGTTTTTACAGTTATGAAATGTTGCAAACTAAAACGTAAACTCTCACAATTAAGGTTTTACTTTACAAAAAAATTGAAATTACCATAATTCTGTGTGTTGTGATGGACTAAAATGTTTCTACAGTTATGAAATGTTACAAACTGAAACGTAAAAAACTCATAATTAAGGTTTTAGTTTACCAAAAAATTCAAATTATCACAATTTTGTGTGTTGTGATAGACTAAAATGTTCCTACAATGATAAAATATTGCAACTAAAACGTAAAAAACTCACAATTAAGATTTTAATTTACAAACCAAATTCAAATTATCACAATTCTGTGTGTTGTGATGGACTAAAATGTTCCTACAATGATAAAATATTGCAACTAAAACGTAAAAAACTCACAATTAAGGTTTTAATTTACAAACAAAATTCAAATTATCACAATTTTGTGTGTTGTGATAGACTAAAATGCTCCTACAATGATAAAATATTGCAACTAAAACGTAAAAAACTCACAATTAAGGTTTTAATTTACAAACAAAATTCAAATTATCACAATTCTGTGTGTTGTGATGGACTAAAATGTTCCTACAATGATAAAATATTGCAACTAAAACGTAAAAAATTCACAATTAAGGTTTTAATTTCCAAAAAAATTCAAATTATCACAATTTTGTGTGTTGTGATGGACTAAAATGTTCCTACAATGATAAAATATTGCAACTAAGACGGGAAAAAATCTCACGATTAAGATATTCATTTCCATTTCAAGAAGTAGCTATTACATTTAGATGCGAATTTCTGGTTTAAATGTGGATATTAATTATGCAAGAAACGCAGTCGGGAGCGGACCCCAAGTTTCTGGTTTTATTTCGGCACCGATAGCCACAAAATGCGTTGTTTTCGTTTCTGTCGCTATAGAATACTCCCATGAATTTACTCCAATGGGAAAGGCTTTCCTGCTGCAATTACGTCATAACAAATAATGTTAAAAAAATCTTTTTTTTTAAAGTAATTTTAACTGGAGGAATAAGTGACAGCCAATGGGAAAGCAGTTAGAAATACGAAAGGATAAAACTGAATTTTGTAATTACCAACGACACGAGAAGGAAGTGCGACAAAAACTTCATTGTTATTAAAGAAGATACTACACTAGCATTAGCCTTTTTTTCGTTTGATAAGGAGGGATTTTTGTAATTATCACTTTTAATTTAATATGGTTAAAAAAAAAAAACTTTTTTCGTGCATGCTTATGAATTCATAAATAGCTACAGATTAACTTAACAATTTAACTTCTACGTGACATGTCTTTATTTACTTTGCAAAAAATTCAGTAAAACAAAATAAATACCTTTGTGGTTGAAAAGTGAAAATAAGACATAACAACGTAAAATTTCACAAAAACTGCTGATTACTGCGTACACGTGTTTCAGGGTTACAAGGAACACCTCTTCAATGCAAAATAAGTGAACTTATAGTTGAAGTCGGAAGTCTTTTCATTCATTAGCTCACTTATTTTGCATTGAAAAAGTAGTAACTTTGCGTTGAAAAAGTAGTAGCCTTGTAACTCCGTATGCAGTAATCTGAAACTTTTGTGTAATTTCACCCTTTGTTATATCTTATTTTTCCTAATATAAACAGTATCTAAAATTCAAATTTTAAGTCAATATCAAATTCATCATTAAAATAAACCAAGTTCAAATAAGTGCATGCAGTTCAAATGCATTCCCTTTTTGGTAGAAAGAAGTAATAAGGATAAAAGTATCCATTTTACTCAGAATTCTTCGTTAAAATACAAGATCAGTAAGTTTGCTTCTGCACCCTAGCTCAAAAACCTAGTACTTTCCAATATAAATTAGCGTTTTTTTGTCTAATCGGTTACACATAAAAGTAAAATTAAAGACAGACATCCCCCCCCCCCCACACGCACTCACACACACACATCCATGGTTTACTCAAATTCTAAATTTGTTGAGTTATACAAATACAAAAGTGACGACCAGCAACATGCTCTGGGTGGTCATTCCAAGCTCGTCAGCTTGCGAGATCGAGAGTCTTGCTCACGTGATCGGTTGTGACGTAGAAATGTCGTAAAGTAGTATTCTAATCTACTCGAACCTAGCCGCAAGCTAAGTTCGAAAAGATTAAAATGAAACTTTGCGACATTTCTACGTCACAACCGATCACGTGAGCGAAAATCTCGATCTCGCAAGCTGACGAGCTTGGAATGACCGCCCTGGGTCCAGCTAGAGTGGTCCTAGTCAATTTACTACTAGTTATACTAGTTAGTTATGCTACTATCACTCTAGCATTCTAATTTCTCCGTCCAAATGCCTCTCATTCTAATCTTAAGATTTCGGGTACTTAAAAAAAATAAAGCATTTCACATAACCAAAATAATTAAAGAAAGTTTTCGGCGTAATTGTTATCCCTTACCATTCTCATTATGCTCGAAAATATCAACGCATAGCTTTATTACTACTAAATCCAAAAAGACTGCACACAGCAAGAGAAAGAGAGCAAATTGGTTAATGAAAATTTTCCGCTTATTTGAGAAGATAGTAAATTTAATTATTCTAACTGAGTTATTATGTATTGCTCGTTCGCAGGAATTGAAGGGATGGAATCCGAGAACGCATCCAATTAGGAAACTAAACCCTGTTCTCTGTTCCGATGAAAACCGTGATTCATTGTGAATGCGATAGTATTCTGGGTAGGTTGGATTATTCTTAGGCATCGTTAGAGCATTTGTTAGAAAATGTCTTTAATAAAATTGTGGTTAAAGTTTATAAATTGATACAGTTAATGTAGAAGATCCAAAATTTTTGTAAAGTAGCATAGATTTTACGAAAGAAATTGCATGGTAATATAACACATTTAAGTGCAATAAATGAAACCATAACTACCCATTAAAACAAAAGATTTTCTATTGTAAAAAAAATAGGTACGTAATTTCATGTAATGACACGAAAGCTTAGAGGAAATCAATGCTTTTATGTTTTTTGCAAATTTTACTTTTCTTAACTGATTTACTCTCTAATACGAAAATTCGGGCAAGACATTTATAATATTACATTTACTGGTAGGTTTTGTAGTCTAAAATAAAAGTATAGAATTAAAGTTTCAAAATTTTCGTTTAAATTACGAAATTTTAATGGTTTATCGCTTTTTGTTATGCTTTTGATGATTTTTTTTTCTTCAGTTTTTTCAAAATTACCACTATTGTAAGATATATGTGAGTGTGAGAGAGAGTAGGTGGGTAGATGTGTACGCTTGCTGTGTATGTGGAAGAAATATCTCACTTAACTTTCATTGTAAAATCTCAAACTATTCTTTACTAATAATAAAGCTCAAAGTCTCTCTGTCTGGATGTCTGTAGGATGTCTGTGACGCACATAGCGCATATACCGTTCGGCCGATTTTCATGAAATTTGACACAATGTTAGTTTGTAGCATGCGGGTGTGCACCTCGAAGCGAATTTTCGAAAATTCAATTTTTTTCTTTTTCTATTTCAATTTTAAGAACACTTTCCGGAGCAAAATTATCATAAGATGGACGAGTAAATTACGAAATTATCATGACGTGCAATGGGAGAGCGAATGAACATAGCCAATTGGCGAGAAATTCGTCATCCATTCTTTGTAAATATACAGGCGAACCGAATGACCTTTTAATTTTCAACTACGGGCAAAGCCGTGCAAGTACCACTATTAGTCATATAAAACTGCTATTGAATTTTAGAAAGAAATCTTTTTTAACGTCTAAGCTGAAACAATTCCGTGTAATTTTTTTAACGAAGCGTGCAAGTTACAAAAATATATTGTTTGCCTTGTTACACACTTCGTTCAGAATTTGAAGCTTAGCTATGTGCCAGAATACATCTTACAATACCCAATCAATGCTACTAGAAACCAAAATGAGCATTGTATTCTAGTCTTGCTCTCTTCCTAACCCCGGGCGTTTTTACTATTGAAAGTATAATCAGCGGTGAGCCTGTTCTACCCTATTACATATTAAATACGCCCTGTGGTATTGTAAATCTAATTTGTCAGACGGTTTTAGAATCAAACCTTTTTCCCCCAATACATTTTCCTCATTTCAAGTCCGATAAAACTTATGAGATTGATCGCCAGTTTATTTAACCAATCAAACCTCAAGTATAAAATTGTTCAGGTAACAAGACTTTCTCTTCACTGTTGAAGTACATTTTACATAGAAGCAAAAATTAACTATCTTTTAAGCTGATTTAAAACTAGATTAAGATTAAAAGCCCGAACATAAGTTTTACAGTGCAAGTGAAAATTTTGCAAGCATGAGTATGTATCAAGTTCCAAATTTTTTTATTACTACACCATTTTCTTCTTATAAATAAACGAACTGATGTGTGCATCACATGACTTCCTTACTCCAATTTAATGTCATTTTCTCATTATTGGCAGTTTTAATTTTAATAGAATTCAATAGTTTACTCACTAAATATCACCAACAGTGGCCAAATTGAAACCAGATTTTAAAAAAAAGAAAAAAAATCGCCAAATTTTTCGCCAATTTGGCGACAAAACTTGGCGACCAAAAGACTGGCGATATATCGCCAAGTGTCCGCCAAATTATAACACCACGTGAGTTTACATCGAAATTAACAATGATTTCCCCCCAAAAAGGGGCAAAAGATCCCCTTCGAAGCATACGAATGCAACCAAAAAGGAAGGTGCACAACGAGACCCCACTAGGAGTCTATGTACCAAATTTCAACTTTCTAGGGCATTCCGTTCTTGAGTTATGCGACATACATACACACATACGCACATAAATACGTACATACAGACGTCACGAGAAAACTCGTTATAATTAACTCGGGGATCGTCAAAATGGATATTTCGGGTGTCTGTACGTTCCTAGGCACATATCCACGTGTAGTCAGGTTGAAAAAAAAACTCAACATCCATTTGGGGTGAGCAAAATGGAAATTAAGGCCAATTTTTGGGTGGAATTTTTTTCGCGAATACAAAATTCCTTTTTTGTAAAAGGAAGTAATTAAGTAATGTGTAAGCATGAAGAATAAATCATTTAAGAGCATTTGAAGTCAAAATTGAGGGATCTGTTGATGAACGTTTAAGTAATTATGTAAATGGTAACTTGAAATGTAATGTGACTGTAGTCCCAAATTTTTGAATCTTAAAAGTATAAATCTTTCATGTAAATTTTTGGGAACATTCAAACAAAGGGATAAAAGAACATTTTATAATCACTTAGTAAGAAGAGTGAGTATATTCCATTTTGAAATGTCTGAGTTAAAGTTTATAGTTATGACATTTGTTACTCACATGCTCTGATAGGCGAGATTGGATCACAGAACCTGATATTTAAGTTTTAATTTTGAATTTCCTTTTCAAATATTTTCTCCATTTTTGATGTAACTTTGTAGTATACCCGCGGGCAGCATAACTTTTAAATATTGTAAAAGGAATTTCAATGCATCAGTAGGGAGATGAAACAACTGTAATTAGAGTAAAGTTTGTTTTGAACATCTATCATAATGTATGGAATTTGAGACGTTTACTTTAATAATGGGGTCGTTTCCAAAATTTTAAAAGTATTTTTTTCTGAAAGAACATGCTTAAAAACATAGGATCTAACCATTTTTTAAATAATTTGTTTATGTTTAATATTTTTAAAAAATTACATAAATCGATTGTTTACATTTCTTGCCATTTCTTGCGTATGACATCACAAATGATGAAATTCCATTCTGTGTTGCCATTCACAGAGCAAAATATTTAATTCGCATCTTTACTCACGTGTTTTGGCAACGATATGGTTGACAGCAAGCGTAGAGCGCAATTTTAATTCGCTTCTTGATTATCATAACGTGGAAACGCGATAGAAGGATGTGCCAAAGAGCATCATTGTGACGACATGAAGACCACGCCTTGTTTTCAAAATCGGACATTTTAAAAATTTGATTAAAAATAACTGTTGGAAAAATTAAAGAATTTTCTGGGTCCATGTTTTTTTTTTTTTTTTTTTTTTGCTTATTCTATCAATATCAGGACTAAAAGTATTACTTTTGACTGAAGGAAACAACCCCATTCGAATTTGAAATTATTGAGACTTTTGTTTTGAATTAGTTCAAATTTTGTAGATTCCTTCATTTTTTTTAAATTACTGCAGGAAATTAAAAAATATTTTCTTATAATAACTTCTAGCTTTCTTTCTCTTTCTCTCTCGCTGTTTCTCTTTTTTTTTCAAACTTAAAGTCTGTATCTCAGATCCGGAAGGACGTAAATCATATTATAGTCATTTAACAGATTTTTTTTTTTTTTTTTTTTTTTTTAAGAATGGGGTCATTTCCAAATTTTTAAAATTATTTTTTTTTCTGAAAGAGCATGCTTGAAAATATAGGATCGGACCCTTTTTTAAATAATGTGTTCAAGTTTAACATTTTTAAAAAATTACTTAAATCGGTGCGCTTTCATTGCTTACGTTTCTGTCGTGTGGCATCACAAATGATGAAATGCCATTCAGTGTTGCCATTCACGGAGTAAAATATTTAATTCGCATCTTTACTCACGTGTATTGGCAACCAAAGCGTTGATAGCAAGCGTAGAGCGCAATTTTAATTCGCTGCTCGATTATCATAACGTGGAAACGCTGTAGAAAGATGTGCCAAAATGCATCATTTGTGACGTCATGAAGACCACGCCTTGTTTTCAAAATCGGACATTTTAAAAAATTTAATTTAAAAAAAAACTGTTGGGAAAGTGAAAGTATTTTCTGGGTCCATGTTATTTTTTTTTACTCATTCTACCAATTTCAGTGACTAAAAGTAGTACTTTTGATTGAAGGAAACAACCCCACTACGTTCACATGTCTCGATACGGAATGGGCTTTAACGTACAGCGCACTAATAAGTTCAAAATTTGCAATTGTCCGTTTACGTCAGTCTGGCTCTGAGGTACAGTAATAACATTCATATTTTTTCTCATTTAAGTTTAAGCAAAACTGGTTTACTTATTTTTTTTTTTTTTTTTTTTTATTTTGATTCCAAAATATATATGTATTCTTGTTGCTTCGTGTTTGATTTCATTGACAAAAATGCTTTTTGCTATTTAATATCAGACCAAAATTTCTTTCATTATATGTGTCTCGCTTAATAATAATTTTTTTCTCAGTTTATGGTATTAAAAAATAGTGAATGCTGGCTGGAAAAAGGTTTTGATCTTACGTTTTTACGGACTCACTTTTTTTTTAAAGATACTTTTAGCCTCTTTTTTATTTTGGACATACAATTTACAAAATGAATGAAAACACTTCCCATAAAATTTACTTTTGGTGACTTTTTGATTATATTGATATTTATAACTTTTTATTCGAATTAGCTATTTCTTTTACCATTTTTAATTAAAAGTTTTTCGGCTGCATTTTTTATTTGGTTTTGCTATCTGATCTTTAGTTGACTGGGTATGAAGTCAGGTTTCGTTTCGAGCTGGGTCAATCAGTATTCCTTTTGCTTTTTAAGAGTTTTTTTATTTCCCAATCACGGCGAGGCGTATTCTTCTATTTATGGATGCAACTCCCTCAAGTCATTAAAAACGACACGAATATCTGGACTTTTATTAATTAACTAGAAAGTCGCCCGTCAAGATATGACGGATGAAAATTGCTTCTACATTTGAACGAAGCCATTGCCTGTTTGGTGATAGTTTCATAGTTAAAATTGTAACCCTAACTCCAGGGAATAAACCCTAAACTCCAGTAGGTAGCGTTCATTGTTGACTCTTTTTTTTTTTTTTTTTCATTTCTTCATTCCCCTGAAATGACAATCTTAACAGTAAAACAGTTAAGTGACCGGATCGAATTCAGCCTTGTCATGATGAAGCCTTTCCCTGCATGTCAAACATGACCAAAACATATCAAATTATCATGCCGTCGGGCGAGTTTCATTGGTGAAAACCGCGGGTTACTCGATCATCGGCTGTTATATATAAGAGGATTGCTTTTGGTCTGTTGACATTACTGAATATCCGAACAATATTAAGTGTTTTTATTAATTTCACTTTTGAGACCCAAGCCCCAATGGCGTAGCGAGTATGGATTTAACGTAGAAAAGAGGGACTCCCCTGAAAAACAGGCTTTCAAAATGGGGAGAAGTCTCCCTTTTACCTGAGTAGATGGCAGAACTACCTCCACAGCTGAAGAATAGCTCTGAAGAAAAAGGTAAGTCTTTAGCTATTTTGCACCCATGGTTAATGCTAGTGGCCGACCACAGTGCTTTCGGATTCGAGGATTTTACTACTATGTACTCGACAGGTATTTGGTGGCTTCGCCTTCAAAACCAGAACCCACTAATTCCGAGTCTGTTGCCATTCACTACGCTACCAACGGCCGAACAGTATTATTAGTTATTTAAATGTTCTAACGATATTATTGGACGTCTAAAGTCTGCAATTAAATTCAAGTGGCGCAGAAAGCAAGTTGGAAAGACTGAACTTTTAAAACTTACAACTGATTAAGCTGGATTAAAATTGCTTTTTGAAACGAAATAGTATATACAGGGTTAGCATAAAAGAATATCCCGGTTTTAAAAAATTATGTTTCACAAACTATTACACTTAACACTATATTTGATGCATAAAAATAAAGATAAACTGTGAAAGTTTTTTTTTTTTTTTCACTCACAAATGTTCGATGTTTGCGCCTCTCTTAACGCGTCACACATCTAAAGGGTGTTTTTTTTAGAGGAATAGAACTTTAAGTCGGGGACACTGTTTGATCTGTGGGCCATTTTGATAGTTGTCACTTGTTTTGTGTTTAGTTTGTCTTGCCATTTCATCATGAATAGACAACAGGACGGTGCAACACGCCACACAGTGCGTGTCACAATTGATTTATTAAAAGAAACTTTCGGTGAACGAATAATTTCGCTTAATGGACCCGTGAATTGGCTTGCGAGATCATGCGATTTAACTACGCTGGACTATTTTTTGTGGGGCTGTGTGAAGTCTCAGGTCTACACCGATAAACCACAGACGATTGACGCCTTGAACAAGAACATTCGCCACACATCACTCACATATGGCCCCCATTGCTGCAAAAAGTGATAGAAAAATGGACTTCCCGATTAGACGTTCTCCAAGCCAGCCGAAGTGGCCATATACCAGAAATCACATTTAAATAAAAATGGCAAAGAATCATCTTTCGAATAAAGCCAAATTCATGGTGATTTATATCATTTAACTGTGTTATATTTGAATCTAAAGTTCGATACCTCTAAAAAAACACCCTTTATAACATACATTTTGGAGTGTTTCACTGTCCCTTTTTCATAATGCTACACATATGCGATCTTTCAGTTCCTGCAATGTTGTAGGCAATGGTGGTGTATAAACACTGTCTTTAAAGAAACCTCATAAAAAGCACTTGGTGTGATTTTGCTGGCCATCTGGCTGCCTGACGGGGATCTGGCTGGTCAACACGTAAAGGGTAAATCATCATCGCCTGTGCGGTCAATCCAACGTTGCGGATTGCAGAACGTCAGTGGCGCAGCGAAGTGGGGGCTTGGGAGAAAAAACACCCCCCCCCCCAGGGGTCTTGGTTTTAAGATTGTTGCCAATTCTCATGCAGTAGTTAATACACGTGTAAGGACTGTTGTGACCAAACACGTGTAAGGACTGTTGTGACCAAAAAACCCCTTCCCTAAGAAATTTCTGACTGCGTTAGTGCTACGTTAAGTAGTTACGTGTGTGCAAAAAAACTTTCACAGTCTATATTTATTTTTAGGTATCAGTTATAGTGGTAAGTGTAGTATTTTATGTAATAAATTTTTAAAAACGGGATAATATTTTATGCTAACCCTGTATTATGAGGTCAAAATAACTTGAGTGTTACTCATTCAAGCATTTGTCTTTTTTTTTTTTCCTTTTTTGAGCAATCACATTGTTTATTGTTCCACTTGACAGTTTTGATGGCCTTTGATTTTATTTCCCCCCGCCTAACTCTGCAGCACCACCGTCTACCGGCCCATCCCGATGCTGCTCCTCTAGCGAAAACCGTCTCCAGGTTGCGTCCATATCCTACATACACACACCTACACACACGCATACATACACACCTACACACACACGCATACATACAAACGCGCATACATACATACACACGCATACATACACACACCTACATACACACGCATACATACACACACCTACACACACTCATACATACACACACACCCCTAAACACACACGCATACATACACCTACACACACATCCCACGCCTACGCACACATACCCACACACTCATGCCTGCACACAGACACAAGCACACGCGCCTACATACATACTTGTGATTGCGAAAAACATAATTTGAATTCCAGATGTCAAAATTCAAATTATTTTTTTGGTTTTTATTTTTCAACCGATATCTTTAGCAAATGCACTATTAGTTCTGCAGATTTTGAGATTTTACAGAAATTAAAATACTCGAAAAGTATTGTCATTACATTCCTCAAAATGTTTCATTCCCTAAAAAGAACAAGCCGGATTACAAACACAGTCTTTTCAACTCCGGTCTTATAGTTCTTTTTCTCACGTTCACCCTCGCATTTAAGTACAATGCAAAAATAATATTTTGAATTTCCCAAAGAAAATCTCCCGAGTTTCTTCTCCTAATGAAAATAACTCCAGGGCTGGAACTCGAAAAGTAATTAAAATTCTTTTTTGAAATTTATGGAAAATAATGTATCATCTTACTTTTTTCACCTCAGTATTCTTATCTGTGTTTTATTCTAAGAATCTGCCGTGATTTTGATAAAAACTTTTATACCAAGGACTAAAAAATTTAGAATTCTGGACGTAAGTAAGAAAGCTGCGATGAACTACGAAGCAATTTTCAACAATATTTAGTCATTATGTGAAAGTATTTAGCCAGAAATCAATTTAATTGTATAATTTCGGGCTTGAAAGTATGTTACTACATACAGGGTGTTTCGTTTGAACCTGCAAGACTTTTATTTTCGCAATCGTTAGTCCTAGATTTATACTTCCAATTGCAAAAGTGTTCTATTCTATTCTATTCTATTCAAGAGTCACACTGACTACAACTGTATTTTATGTCGAGGACTGCATACTAAGTGCCTTGCCTCCATTATTTTATATACCGACAGATGGCAGCACCATCACCGGATCGAACAGTTAATGAGAATTTAGAACTAGTCCAAGAGCTAATAGCTACCTGGTACTAGCACCCCCAGAGGTATCGTTTCACTTGGAGGACATTGAGACCACGAGCATATTTAACGTCGCCCAGTCCCCTTTAATGACGACGGTGGGTCTTCGACCAGCGGGGATCGAACCCGAGGCCCTCCGGTCCCGAGTCCAATGCTCTACCGATCAGGCTACCACAGCCCCGCAAAAGTGTTCAAAATCAGATGTAGAGTTAAGATGTTGGAAGTTTGAAGTGGAAGTAAAAAGAAGTCAAAAGATACAAAATTTAACTTTTTATTCGGGCCCCAGGTCCCCTTAGTTATATTTAGGGAAATAATCTCCATTGAAAAATAATTCCAACACAAAAGCTTGAAATTGTATGACCAATAATCAGTTTAAAACGCAGTGTTTTGTGACTTACACCACTTTTCACTCGCCGTCAATAACACCTTTTGGGGGAAAATATAGCAGTTAACAAGTGTTTAAAATTAGATGCGTGCATAGAGTGTGGTTTTTTTAAATTGCTCGAGGTTTTGTAGTGTGTTTTTGCGTATCACGGCACATTTTCATTCCTTTTAGAATAGCAAAAAAATATATAAATACTTTGTTTTTCTTACTTTGACGTCTTAACATTCTTCTGAAAGGGCGATAAGTTCCAATCTCGTCTTCTGTATGGTCCCTTAAAACTTTGAACTGAAATATCTCCTTAAGTTTTGGTCGCATAAGTGTCAAGTTTTTTGTGTCAGTAATAATTTTCAATGGAGATTATTTCTCTAAATATTAGTTAGGAGACCTAGGGCCCGTATAAAAAGTTAAATTTTGTATTTTTGACTCATTTTTATTTTTGCACTTTTTTTTAAATTTTCTGAGCCTTTTAATGTATTTAGACTTTTTAAACTATTTTTCTCTGATGCTACTACATCTCATCTAACGTTTGGCTGCTTCTAGATCCTCTAAATTAGTTAATTATCTTTTTATTTGCTCGGTTTTTTTTTCAAAAAAGGGTCCAACGCCCAGTAACAGACACCGAAAATTAGGATACCCAGTAACAGATAGGATAATGAAAAGAGGAGTAATGGACATAATTCCCCATTTCTCTTTAAAATGTGCAAAAGTTCTTTGGTTTTAGTACTAAAGCCTTATTAAATTCAAATGAACATGGAACACTAGCTGACCACGTGGTGGCTGCTCATAACCTTCCACCACTGCCTTGTAAAGACCAACTGGCTCATAAAATTCACTCTTATGACACTAGATGGGCCGTGGTAGCCCGATCGGTAGAGAGTCGGATTCGGAGTCGGAGGGTCCTGAGTTCGAACCTCGATGGTCGAAGATCCACCGTCGTCATTAAAGGGGACTGGGCGACGTTAAATATGCTCGTGGTCTCAATGTCCTCCAAGTGAAACGATATCTCTGGGGGTGCTAGCACCAGGTAGCTATTAGCTCCTGGACTAGTTCTAAATTCTCATTAACTGTTCGATCCGGTGATGGTGCTGCCATCTATCGGTGTAAAAAATAATGGAAGCAAGGCACTTAGTATGCAGTCCTCGACATAAATACAGTTGTAGTCAGTTGTGACTCGAAATCGAAAAAATGACACTAGATGGTTGCACCGTATTCATGGGCCACAGCAACATCAGTTTTACCCGCCTAAAGTTCTTATTATTTAAATCCAAACTTACCACTGTCTGTTACTGGTGACGTTACCCAACAGCATGTTTTTTTTTTTTAATAATATTTACTTCAGAAAATAATTTTAGTTATTTTTGGCAATTTAGTGTTTACGTTGTAAATGCACCACTGAGCTGTTTGTGTTTATATCATATCATATCACACTCCAGGGTCCCCCGTACCTACCACTAAGGCTGTGGTGGCCTGATCGGTAAGGCATTGGACTTGGGACCGGAGGATCTCGGATTCGATCCTCGCTGGATCGAAGATCCACCGTCGTCATTAATGGTGACTGGGCGACGTTAAGTATGCTCGTGGTCATAATGTCCTCCAAGTGAAACGATACCTCTGGGGGTGCCAGACTAGAAAGTTATTCGGCTCCTGTCCTGGTTCTAAATTCTCGAACTGTCCATAGATGGCACCACCATCTATTGTGTTGACTTCTCACTGTTGCTCCCTGCTCCGAGATGTCAACCCTTCTATCTGCTGGGGTACAAGCCTCCTCTCGTAGGATAGGCAAAAACCTCTAAAACACCCATCAATCACAATCACAATCACCTACCACTATTTCTGGTTTTACCGATTGCATTTGACCCTGAAGACAGCTGTGTTATTTGATACTGACTAAAAGCCGATAAATCCCTCTTCCAGCACCCCCAGAGATAATGATTCACTTGGAGGACTCCGTGACTTCGTGAAAGCTTTAGTTTGAGTAGAAAGAATTTATTGCAAGCACAAAAGTTACTCAAGCCACCCCCAAATAACATATTTCTTTTTAAACAAAATAATCGAATCATAACCAATGAGAAAAATAAATTCTATTTCTTATAATAAAAAAGAAAAATTGATTTGTGACAAAAATTCTTCCGATATCAGAGAATTACAGCCTCTGATATCGGATCATCAATGTACTTCAGCAGTTATAATGCAAGACCCAGAGACTCCCCCCCCCCTCCTTAAGAGCAAGAGCGCAGCCCCCTCTAACAATTACACGAAGACCCCATATCAAAACCCACCCAAACGGGAAAAATACCCCTCAACCCCCCCCCCCCCCCAAAAAAAACAATGGCGAAGTCTGCGCCATGACACCCCCCCCTCCCCCATGTGAGCACCCCTGCAAGATCAAATTCTACACTTTGCGAGTATTACTTGTTCAATTTACAATCGTCATCGAAGGAATATCATTAATTATAGTTTGCCATAGGGTCTCCGCTTCGTGATATATAAGTTTTTCCCTCGTGTAAAATGATGAAAATTTCATGTTCATATTTTTTTCCAAAAGAACTTGGTCGTATTGTTGCAATTTCAGAGAAAAATATTTGTCCTCTATTCCAATTCCGCTTTTCAAGCCATCAAACTGGAAACTGTTCATTTCATCAGTTTCAGTTTTAAATATGCCTGCAGAGAGGTGTAGTGATTAAGCCTCTCAATTCCTAGATGATTAAGCTTCTCAATTAAAATTCCTAGTTAAGTTTCGCATCGAATAGAGCCCAGGTGCCTCCATCTAGTGAGGAAACTGGGCTCCAAAATTCTCGTGGCGATGGCTTCCCACCGATACTACGTGAAATAGTGGATGCTATGCAAGGGGATCACACTAGGTTTGCAGAAGACTGACTCTACCGCAGCCCCATTAGAAATGAAAAAAAATGTTTTAAATATACTAGGCAATGAAGGCATTTTTGCTTGTTGAATTTTCCTCAATTCATTTCAAGTTTCATCACGTAAAACAGAATCTCGTTAATACTACATTTTCATTTACACAACTTTGAATGAAATTTGTTTCGTGGTTTGTAGAAATTGTGTTTTCTTTAAATTGTTAAACCTCGACGAAAATAACAATATGTGATATGAACAACTATTTCAATAAGTTTCCTATGCTTCAATGAACATTATTTTAGATTTGAAAACAGGGCCGTAGCCAGAAAATAATTTCGGGGAGGGTTTAAAAACATTCATGGTTTTTGGAACAAATATTTTTTGGAAATTTTTAAACATAAATGATCATTTAAATTTCAAACCGAACTTTTCGGGGGGCGTTGAAGCCTAAGAACCCTCCCCCCTCCCGTTGTACACGGCCCTGTTTGAAAAGGCTCATGCCAAGGGAAAATTTTAGATTGAAATCAGTTGCACATGCATTCAATATGTGACTTATTTGTGAAATAATAAAAATTATTCAACACATTTCACCAAAACACTCATTTAAACAATGCCGCCGTGAGCAGGTAAAGAGCAGTAACTGTTTTTTTTTTTTTTTTTTTTTTTTTTTTTTTTTTGAGCAATCACGATTGCTGATTGTTCTTATTTGACTGTTTTGATGTTCCTATGATTTTATTTTCCTACCGCTTCCCTCTGCAGCACCACCGCCGACCGGCCTTACGATGCTGCTCCTCTAGCGAAAACAGTCTCCAGGTTGCGTCCATACCCTACATATACATGCATACATACGCACACCTGCACACACACATACACAAATACACGTGCACACACACATACACGCACACTCATGCCTGCACACAGACACAAACACCCACGCATAGATACACACACTTGCATACATACACACTAATGCCTGCATACAGACACAAACACACACTTATACATACACATACCTATACACACGCATACCCACACACTCATGCCTTGACACAAACACACACGCCTACATATACACACACACACACACTCGTGATTGCGAAAAACATTATTTGATATCAAAATGCCATAATTCAAATTATTTTTTATCTTTTTTTCCGCATTTTTATCTTCTATTGTACGTTAGTTTTACTGCATTTTTTTGCTAATTTGCTTTCCGATGAAAAAAGAGCAAAAAACTTTTAATTTCAACATTTCCCTGTTAAGTATTGAATCCAAATGCGTTTCTGCGACTATCTCGAAAACTCATCTCTGCAGATACTGCTGGTTACCACACCACGGCAGAATGTATCTTTACTGGTTTTTGATTGCCATTTAAACTTAGGTAAAATCGCTCTTAAAAACTGGAAGACATTTTCGAATTTTTAAAGGAGTTTTTCAATAGTTATTACCATTTTCACCATGTATGTGCACGTTTTCTTTGATATGAAATATAAAAATAACTTTCGCAACAATGAAAAAATACTAGAAACGTATCAATAACTATATTGTTTAAACAATTGAAAAGTCGTTTCTGAAAGCTAGAAAAAAATCGAATCTTTAACAGAAATTTTTAACCATTTATCACTTTTTGTGTGTGTTCAAATTTAATCGCGCAATCAATATAAAACATTACATCCAATCTTGTAGTTAAAATATCTTTGAGAATGATAAATGACTTTCAAAACAATCGCAAATTACGTTTGATGAAATTTGGCCACTGAATTTATGATTCTTCGCTTGTTTCTGGTGCAGTGGACATGCAAGTAATAAATCATCGACTACAAGTCGAGGAAGCAGCAAAATGTCCACCCATTTGACTTAAAGCATGATTACATCTTCTGTTAAATTTATTCCTTCTTAACAGCAGAATAATTTCCAAGATTGTCTAAGTTTCAGAATCAGGCGGTGAATAATAAATGTGTGCGATATTATTCTACACAAACGAATCAATTATGTTGATGCTCTGGATTGCTGTCTTTCCAAGTTTTCCAACTTGAAAATTTTTTCTCGGAACTTCAAAATGATTTTTTTTCCTGCGAACTCTGATTTAGAATAATAGCTGAAAAAGTTAAAGCATACACCTTTGTTCTTATTAACTTATTTTTAGTTTTTAACGTTTTGATGTTTTTGACTTATTTCCGGATCATTTTTATATGCATTTATTTATTTTGCGAGAAATATTTTTTTATCATTTCACGATTTCAAGAATCAGTAAACACATATTTCAACTAATTTTTAAACGCCTGAAATGTCGAAACATCACATGTGGTGATTTTCTTGTATATTTTCAAAGACATTGCTAAGTGTTCAACAACTCTGTGTGCCAAATTTTGATTCTCATCAACCAATTTTCTTTCAAAACTAACGAAAGGAGTAGTTATTAACAGCATTTTTAATTTTTCACTGCATACTCGGCAAACTAATAATTTGGGCACCCATCTAGGCTGGTCTTAGTCAGTTTATATTATTCACTTTGTAACTAGCAAGAAAAATGCAAAACCACTGAGTTGCAAACGTAACTATTGATTTATTTTTTTCAAATTTTGTGGTAACTACTAAAAGACAAAGGGGCTAATTTATAATGCAATTTTGATGACCAGCATCAAGCAGTGGACCCGGCTAGGCTGGTCCTAGTCAGCTTATACTAGTCACCTTCCAACAAGCAAGAAAAATACAGGACCTCATAGATGCAAACGCAATTATTGATTTAAATTTTTCAAATTTTGTGGTACCTGCACATCGACACAGGGGCTATTTTATATGAATACAAATTACTCCCCAATGAAGATCAGAGGACCACTGAAAGCTACAGGGTGTCCTGAAAAAGACCGACTGTTTTTACAAATTTATAACAGGAGAACGGTTAATGATAAAAAAAAAAAAAAAAAAAAAATCTTGCAGAAAATTCATGTGGTGAGCCCTAAATTTTTTCGCCCAGAGTTCCAAATTTTAATTAAAAAATGTTTCACTAGATGGCGCTGCATATAGTAAGCAAGGTAAGTCAAAAAAGAAGAATTGAAATTCACCGATTTTTCCTCCGATTGCGGCTTGAGATTACAGCCGACGATTGTTTGAAAATATTGTTTTGTTCTTTTGTTCATTATTTTCGAAAAATTATGATGTAATTTTTTGTACTTTTTTTCTGATTTACGGGTTTACTATCTGCAGCGCCATCTATTGGAAAAAAAATCAACTAAAATTTGGAACTCAGGGGGGGGGGGGGAATTTACGACCCACCACATGAATTTTCTGCAAAGAATTATTTTTTTTATCATTTTCCGTTTTCCTGTTATAAATTTTTAAAAACAGTCAGTCTTTTTCAGAGCACCATGTATCTACCACCTCGTTTATTATAGTCTCTGACGGTAAGCTGTTCCAAGAGCCCACTACCCTACCAAAGTAGTATTTTTTTCCTAATTTTCAGACTAGCCCAAGATTTGAATAGCTTAAAATAACGAACCATCGTTCTGCTTTCCGTGCAATAATTTAAACCATTAACATCTTTCGTTTTGATAAGTTTAAGCAAATGAATCAAGCCCCCACTACTAATCGGTATCTTAAATTGAAACTGTAGGTAAAAATCTTACCCTTTGCCGATTTCTTTTGGGCATTTGCATCTTTAATTGCAGAGAGAGTTATTGAAATTGACTAAAGAAAATGCACAGTACTATCTAAAAGAAAACTCAATATATTAACAAAATTATTTACAGCGTCAAATAACAAATTTACAAATCCCATACTCCATAAAAAATCTTTTTTTCGTCTTCCATCAATTCTATCTATTTTTATCTCTCGCTCAGTTCACTTCAGATCCGAAAAAACGGTGGGCGGAAAGAAAAGTTCAAAAATAAAAGTTCAAGACTAACCTTGATCAATTGCGACATCATACTCTCCTTTGCCCCAGGCAAAACATATTAAGTCTATGCATCGAAAATATAGTTTAAATAAAGCCTCATTAAAATTAATGACCATTGATGAATTAATTTAAAATCTTAACGTTCTAAAATATATTTGCTTTGAATTATTCTGAAATGCTTACTTTATATTGGGGATTGTTGGCAGACTTTTTACATCAAAAGTCAAAATTTGCACTTTACTTATTAATGAAATATAAAACAACGAATATATGCTACAGTGAAACCTGTGTATGACGATACTGTCTAAAACGATAACCTGTCTATAACAATATATATATATATATATATATATATATATATATATATATATATATATATATATATATAGGCCCCAGCAAAATGTCAGCATGAATAATCAAACTGTCTATAACGAAAACCTGTCTATTACGATATTTTTTTAGGTCCCAACAGTATCGTTGTAGACAGGTTTACTGTATTAAGAAAATTTCAGCTTTAAATTAATACATTGATATTAGTTATTGATTAACAGTTTGTTTCTCAAATTCAAAAAAGGAAAACTTAACAAAAATGCGGCCAAATTATAGGAAAAATTAAAAGGGCTAGTTTCCCTACAAGATGAAACGTAACAGTGGCTATACTCTCCACGTTGTTGCCATAGAGATAAATTATGATATAGCGAAATTTTTTAATTTTTAGTACTATAATGTTAGTAAAAATTCCATTTGTCCCACTGTCCTACTGTGCCCCACTCTCCTCTGTAGATAAATAGCATAAATGTAAACCATCATGGTAATTAGCGTTAAAGAATTCAAACAAAACTGTTACGAATTTTTCTGAAAAGTGAGATTTTACAACTTTGAATGTTGGCACGCTTAAAAACGTTGCAACTTTTCAAAAAAAGTTGATGGAAGCACATTGCTAAAAAAAACGTTTCAACTCGTAATGGGATTGTTTCCTTAAGTCAAAAGTACTACTTTTAGTCTTTGAAATTGACAGAATGAATAAAAAAAATAACATGGACCCAGAAAATACTTTCACTTTCCTGACCATTTTTTAAATAATTTGTTCAAGTTTAATATTTAAAAACAATACTTAAATCGGTGCGCTTTTATTGTTTACGTTTCTGTCGTGTGACATCACAAATGGTGAAATGCCATTCAGTGTTGCCATTCACGGTCCAAAATATTTAATTCGCGTCGTTACTCACGTGTATTGGCAACGATACGGTTGATAGCAAGCGTAGAACGCAATATTTAATTCGCTTCTTGATTATCATAACGGGGAAACGCGAAAGAAAGATGCGTCAAATTGCATCATTTGTGACGTCATAAAGACCACGCCTTGTTTTCAAAATCGGACATTAAAAAAATTAATTAAAAAATAACTGTCGGGTCCTATATTTTTAAGCAAGCTCTTTTAGAAAAAAATACTTTTAAAATTTTGGGAACGACCCCATTGTGTTACTAAAAGTAATTCATTCCTGTTATTGTTTCTGTTTCAAAATCCATTTCAAATAAAAGTTCTGCTAGTTCCAATTGTAGGAATTCATTAAAACTTTTTTTAATAAGTTTTTATTTGCGATTAATTAACATATTTTGTTCTTTAATTAAACGTTAACTTAAGATGGTAAATTGGATAATAAAGTAAAAACTTACAGAAATTCTGAAAATACTTTTTCATGAAATAGCAATGGGCTAATGATTTTTAATGATCTACTTCATTTTGTTTATCTTAATCTAATTAAGAAATAAAGATCGTGGAAAATATATCGATTTTCTCTAATACTTGTACATTCTTCTTAATAATACCTACTCCTTTTGATTGCCTTAAGTTTTTTTAATTTGTTATTGGTTTTATTATTAAGTTAGTATCAAGGTTGAAACTATGAGCGCCAATAGTTTACTTAAACTTAAAACCGTACTAATGAAGACGATATTTTTTTACATCTCTCAAACTTTTTCCCAACTTCATAATGAAATATTTTACCATATATTTCACTTTTAACGATTGTGTTTTTTACCTATGTAGTTTTTCTTCTGAGAAAAATATCTCCTAGGAAATTAAAGTTTCCGAACTTCAGTTTCAGTTCATTTTGTTTGCAAAAATTACCTTTGATATTGCTATCTACAGATAAAATTTTACACAAATCCATAGAAAGACGTAAAAACAATGAATAAACATATTTCAAATTTCTTCTGATTATAATTGATTTGTTCGTTCAGTTTAGTTGTAAGCCCAATAAAAAATCCAATATTTAAATTTATTAATTAAACGTATGTTTCAATAAATATTTGACGACATTAGGAAAGCTTAGAGTAAAAATATAAACGATACGAAAATTACTTGAGGAAAATTGCCATGAATACTCCTTTTATTTTATTTTTTTTTCTTTTCAACAATAAGTATTTCTTTGTTTTTTGCATGTTATATTCTTTTCCAACGATAAAATTCCATCGAAAAGCAAAGAGACATCCCCGTTTAAAGTTTTAGAAGTTAGTTAATTTAAGAAATAATCTATTAATTGAGAACTTTTTAGCATTTTGTCGGAAATTTCTCCTCCAAACAACAGGTTTTAAACATTAAACTTGTTTATTCGTAGCAGATTTGTACTTCAAAAAACAAAATTTTACCTTCAGAACTTGAGACCATTTTGTAGATCCAAAAGAAGCCATTTTTCAAAAAAATCATGTTATATCAATGCATAGCCGTAGCAACTGCGGAATACAGTAGTTGGATATTTCTCAATGTATTTTTTCCCGCCGATTCTCTTTAACACTGCAGCATAATTTCATTTGATTGTTTCCTCTCTAGGCATAAAACCAAATACATTAATAAAATCCATCATTAGCTGTAAGATACGATTAAATTCATAGATTATATTTATTGAGAAAACTTTCAATAGTAAAATATATTATTACGAGGGTGGAAAGTTCGCAGCCTGACACCAAAATGACGTTCCAAACAACAAAACTTTACGATTCCTGCCTGGGTGCAATTGTCCTCAGTTCCTATTACCAGTGTTAACTTGTTTTCTCGAGTAGTTTATTTACTTGAATTTTTGAAGTAGACATCCTGCGTGTTTCTCTTTAAAATGGAGAAATTTGAATATCGAGCGGTCATAAATCTCTTCGTTTTGGGGGAATTAACCTATAAGGAAATTCATACTAAGATGAAAAAACGTTTACGGGGCCTTGACGTCTTCTATGTCATCCGTTAAAAATTGAGCAGTTGAATTTGAACGTTGTTGTGCGTCCCCCGAAGATGGCCCGTGTGAATCACTTCCAAAAATCGCGACCACAGCAGAAATTATCGAAAGAGTGCATAGTATCGTGCTGGAGGATAGACGAGTGAAGGTGAGTGAGAAAACTGAGGTTGTGGTGGTATTGGGAAAGGGATGTGAGTAGGGCTGGGCGATATACCGATATATCGTCATGTATCGATATATAACTATTACCACGGTAACGATATTTAGATTTCTATCCGTCTGATATATCGGTTGAAACAGAGAAATACGGGATATAATTACGGAGAAATTGAAATACTGACTCAAAAATACATAACTTTTTATAGTTCTGTATAATGGATGAGGGCTTGAAATTTCAAGAAATTAACTGCATTCTTCAATCAGTTATTTTATTTTTAATTATAATACAAGGGAAAATTAACTACAGGGCCGCCGAAGGTCAAGGTGGATCCATTGTCAGATTGGTCTACGGATCCCATCCCCCTAAAAAGCTATCAAGAGCGGGGCCCTTCTAAGGACCGCGCCCCTAGTTTCTGACAAGGCTGATATGGCCTCTCGTGGGCCTCTATACCATTGAGCACCGCCTTCCTCCCCCCTCCCTCCCGGAAAGTTTGGAATTAGAGAAATATTATATTTGGAAATGTTTTTTGTTGTTTTTCGATCTTTTGCACCCCTCCCCCCCCCCCAAGAATATATCGATATATCAAAAATATCGATATTTGGAGAGCGATATATTGCGGTATTAAATTTCTGATATCGTCCAGTCCTAGATGTGAGACGACTTGCACTAAGAATTGGAGATGCAAAAGCTCTCCGCAAGACCGATGCCCCGTTCACTGAATATCAATCAAAAGTAAAAGGGAAAACAATTTTCGTAGAAATGTTTAAACCATTTCAGTTGGTATCAGAGTAGTTCTGAGCAGCAATTTGTCACCATGGATGAGACATGGGTTAACCACTACACGCCAGAGAAGACACAAAAATCAAAGCAGTGGGTGAAAGTCTGTGTTCAGCGCCAAAAAATCGAAGTCGATCCCTCGGTCGGAAAGGTTATGGCCAGCGTGTTTGGCGATGCAAAAAGGGTCCTATTAATTGATTGCCTTGAGAAGAGCAAGGCAGCAACAGATAAAAATTACTCTAACCTTCTTGACCAACTGGATGCCAAAATTCTGTCGAAGAGGATTGACTTGAAGAAGAAAAAACATCATCTTTCACCAGGATAACGTAATAGTTCACAGGGGTGCGTCGGCGACGGATAGTTGCTGTTACTAATCCTGGATGATATAGCTTAGCTACACAATCTCCAAAAAACTAAAAATACCCAAAAAGTCCAGAAAAAAAATTTGGTCTCTTAAAACTCTAGCACTGTGAAAATTAAACACTTGAGTATATGATAGGAGAGGCCTGATTGGCCCTGCACTAATAGCACTCCAGAAACTTTTTCCCCCTGTTGGAAATCAAGGGACTTGATATGTCCACTGAGAAAGCGTGAGAGAGCAGTTTGTCATCTCCTATGGATGTTAAGCTACAAAGACCATTGAGGTATTTGACCAAAATACCAAGGATGATCAGGAGGTGTTTGCCACACTTCGTTTGTCACTACAAAGACCATTGAGGTATTTGACCAAAATACCAAGGATGATCAGGAGTTGTTTGCCACACTTCGTTTGTCACTACAAAGACCATTGAGGTATTTGACCAAAATACCAAGGATGATCAGGAGGTGTTTGCCACACTTCGTTTGTCACTACAAAGACCATTGAGGTATTTGACCAAAATACCAAGGATGATCAGGAGGTGTTTGCCACATTTCGTTTGTCACTACAAAGACCATTGAGGTATTTGACCAAAATACCAAGGATGATCAGGAGGTGTTTACCACACTTCGTTTAGCTCCCTTCTTTTGCTGGGTTTCATGGTAGTATCAGATGAGCAGCTTCAGTTGATCCGAGGATCTAGAGCACAAATGGTTGAAGCCTGACTGAGCCCCGTAAAGCCCATTTTAGTCGCCTTTTACGATATGCATGAACTACATTGGGACTATTCTTGCCCCTTGGTTACCACAAACTAACTCTAGTGGGTTAATTTCCAAACTCGCATCAGTAAAAGCCAATTGGCTTTGAATCAAAATGTCTGGACATGACATTTTGGACATCAGCAAGCTTTTCAAATGTGTCGTCACATAGTGATCGGAATAAAAGGAAATCAAATGGTGCAATGTCGGTCGAGTTTATACCAGCGATTGTCGACAGAAAAAGCGTTGTTCTGAAACATAGTTATGCAAGACCACACTGCTGAAAACCAAAGCTTCAAAAAAAATTACCTCATCCACCATACTCACCCAACATAGCACCATCTGATTTCCTTTTATTAAAATCGTCATGTGACAAAAAACTTGGAAAAATGGCTGACTTCCAAAATACCATCTCCAGATATTGTGGTCAAAAACCACCTAATTTTTATCGATTCGGACTTGAAAAATTTCATATTCTGTGGCAAAAATGTACTGCTATCGAAGGTATCAACCACATTATATAGTCCTTTTATTATTGTTTAAAAAAACAGTCTATTAAGAATGATTGAGTTTCGTAGGAAAACCCGTCTTATAAAGGCTTGATAGCAAAAATACAACAGATTGAAATGCATTTTTAACGTACATTTGGATATCATATAAGAAAATCAACCAACTTTAATCAGTTTGTCACAGCGCATCCATATACATTTTTTAGAAGTATCATGCATTTATAGAATACAAGGTTACGAATGCTTTAAAATAGATGGGAGAAACTATTGTTTAGTTTATTGCTGAAACCAACCTTCGCCTCGAAATTAAGATTAATTTCCTGAATTAATAATACGCTTTCTTATGGAAAACAATGATGTTGAAAACGATGACATATTTATGACGAGTTGATTAAGATATAAATTTATTTCCGTTGGAAGTTTTATTACCCGGAGTTGAAACAAATTCATGCAAAGGAAATAAATAGTTAAAAAGATTTACGGAATCAATGCAGAACTTGAATCAAATTAATTATATCGTATTTGTAATGGAAGTTGAAATTGGTATTGACTGCCTATTCTTAAGTACTATATCTAGAATCCGAAATATTCATAAATGTTTTATTTCGGAGAAGATAACTTATTTTCTGAAACATTCGCTTCTTATACACTAATAAGCAAATGCAACATTGCTGCATGCGTTTCTTGTAAAACGAGCTGACGTGTGCATCACATGACTTCCTTTTACTCCAATTTAATGTCATGTTCTCATTATTGGCAGTTTTAATGTGATTCAATAGTTTACTCTCTAAATATCACCAACAGTGGCCAAATTAAAACCAGATTTTTTAAAAAAAATTTAAAAAATTGCCAAATTTGCCGCCAAGTTGGCGACAAAACTTGGCGACCTAAAGACTGGCGATATATTGCCAAGTGTCCGCCAAATTTAAACACCACTTGAGTTTACATCGAAATTAACAATGATTTCCCCCCAAAAAGGGGCAAAAGACCCCTTTGGAGCATCCGAATGCAACCAAAGAAGAAGGTGCACAACTAGACCCCACTAGGAGTCTACGTACCAAATTTCAACTTTCTAGGATATTCCGTTCTTGAATTATGCGACATACATACACACATACGCACATATATACCTACATACACACGTCACAAGAAAACTCGTTGTAGTTAACTCGGGGATCGTCCAAAATGGATATTTCGGGTGTCTGTACGTTCCTAGGCACATATCCACGTGGGGTCGGGTTGAAAAAGAAACTCAACATTCATTCGGGAGTGAGCAAAATAGAAATTAAGTTCGATTTTTGGGTGAAAATTTTTTCGTAAATACAATAGTTCCTTTTTACTTCCTTTTACAAACTAGTATGTTGTAGCCATCACGAAACTTTCTTCTATATCTTTCTTATAATTCTGATCCCTCCCCATGCCTAACGAGGAAGCAATATTCCCAACGAAAACAAAATTACACATGCCAAAACTTGATGACCATCTCAATTCGCAACTCTAACGAACTATAGGGGGCACTGCAGTCACTGTCTAATGGCCGACTTAAAAACTAAAACAAACGCATGTGGTAACGAAGAAAATGCTAAAAGTGTTGTGATTTTTGTTCGTATGTATGATTTTTTCGCTTTATTCATTTGAAAAGATTTTTCAAATGAATAAAGCGAAAGAGATTAGAAACCAAAAAGTATTACGAAAGTAAACAATTAATGCAGAACACACAGTAAGTTGTTCTGAAGCAGCCATTTTCACGATGTTGAATTCGGAATAAATTTTTGGTTCGCTTCGAACGGCATTTTCATTTTGTACCGTTTTTTTCTATACATTAGTACATATTAAGTTCAGTTTCGTGACATTTCCGGCATTTGTTGACATTTTTGTCACATAGTGCACATACGTGGCAGACTGTCAAGAGTAACGTTTAACACTAGATAATTTATTTCTATGACTATATGATTGGATATCAAAAGAAATCATGCATTTAATTCATTCGTCATGGAAATGATTTACCTGATATGCGAAATCTTGTCAAGATACATTATTCTTTCACACAATTTTAAAACCATAACACTATAAACAGATTTTTGGCGAACTTTTATTTTTTATTGTTCAAATTTTTAACGTTCTTTCTGGATTTTTCAATCTGTTCTGCGATAAATATTTTCAAGAAAATTTATTTGCATACTGTCTATTTCAGTAGGATACTGTAGTAACAAAGGTTATTTAAATCATTTATGTGGAATTAGGTTAAGGAAAAGTGTCCAGTCAATGTTGTTAAGTTCGTTTTTTTTTTTTTTTTCATCGAATTGAAAAACTGATATTTATTCAAATTCACTCAGAACAAAATAAATAAAATGTGTACTGACAGTTTATATATGGTGGTAGTTTTCTTTTCAGTTGATTGACCATTATTTCTTTTTACTTATCGAATTCTGTAATCTTACTATCATTTTATTCCACTCATGATAAAAATTAAAAATGGTTTAACTAAAAACGCGAAATCTCGCCAAGGCTACTTTGCTCGCACTATACTAAAACTATAACCCTAAACAAATTTGGCGAAACCTTTCAGCTGAGAATAAAAGGAATAAAGTCAATTCTTTCTCGGTTAAACATTTTTCATTTTGTTCTACGATAATAAATTCAAGAAAATATTTTGCATACCGTCCATTCCAACTAAATGCTGCTGTAAAATATGATTAGTTAAATTAATTTAAGATTAAAAAAAACTCATATTCTTACAAATTCATACAAAACAATAAAAAAATTTACCTGGTATAACGTTATCCAATTTTGTTAATCCAGAGTTTTCTTGTTTACGCTTCCACCATTTAATACTTTTTTGAAAGAAATAAGGAAAACTAACATTATTTTGAGAAGCTCGAGAATACTACTAAGGGACGAATTAATTTCTGTAGCTGAAAGCAAACTAAGACACATCGATTGCGTTAATAAATACTCAGAACAAACTGCCTGTGTTTACGTCAACAGACACACGTGGAACGCAGCGTGGCAATGTTTTAGTTTCATTTGCAGTTTTGTAAATCACCGCAAGGTAGCGTATTCGAGCGCTGGAGTTCCGAATTCCTGATTTATCTCAAAAGCAAAGCAAAGAATGAAAATTGAAAATTATTTTTAAAGCCTTGCTGAAAATAATTACAAACATTTACCTGTTAACAGACACAAGATGGCAACAGTTAAAAATTTTAAATCATTGAGATAATATTTTGGATCATTTCCATGCATAGACTAATAATAAGAGTAGACCGAGCTATGGCAACCCTTTTGCTGCTCATAAACCAAACCATGTGACTGGTGGATATCCTAGCAACAGCGGGCGTTAATCATAGCAGACGATCAACGCCAGCGCGAAATAAAATAAATAGAATTGATGGAACACGGAAGAATGATCTTTTATGGAGTAGGATTTGTAAATTTGTTATTCTAAGTTGTAAATATTTTGTTAATATAGTGAGTTTTTCGTTTAGATAGTATTGTGCATTTTCTTTAGTCAATTTCAATAACTCTCTAAGCAATAAAAGATGCAAGCGACCAAGAAGAATCAGCAAACGGTAAGATTTTTACCTACAGTTTCAATTTATGATACCGATTAGTACATTTTCGCGTTAACGCAAAACGTTTACGCCATTTCGTTCACGCCAACGCTGACAGCTCCAAATGAAATAAAAGTTACCGAAAACTGATCAAAAACTATTACTAATGTCAAAATAATGCATTACTAAAAGAAAAACAGTTCAATCTCTGCACCTGGAAGTTTTTTTAATGAAAACACATTGTCTTAAAATACATGTCGAGTGCCAAACTATAGATAATGCTGCCATCTAGCAACCATGCTGCCAAAGTCTTCGCCAAGCCCTTCCACTAGTCACATGATACATCTATGAACCAATTTTCTTTATCAGCAAGAATGAGAAAGCTCGGTCTACTCTTATTATTAGTCTATGTTTCCATGCAATTAAAAGCACGAGCTGAACGCAGACGACAGTCTGTTACGATTTATCTTTCTTATTGTTGCAATTAAAAAGCTATTTTTATTCACACAAATAAAAAATAAATAAGCCCCCCCTGGAGCGATTGGCGCCAAAATTAAACCAACGCCTGTTTACATATGGATTCATAATTATTCCGAATTTCATCCAGAACGTAGCTTTACTTCTTGAGATATGGCACTCACAATGGAAAAAAAGAACGTTCGATTGCGCCATCCCCTTTTTAGCTGTTGACACCAAAATAGAATCATTTCTTATACCCTCTAAGGGCTACTTGTCGATAAATTTTTGTTTGATTACGTTCATTATTTATTGAGATACAGCAGTCACAATTGACGGCAAAAAACGTTCTATAGCTCAACCCCCGTTTGAGCTATTGACACCAAAATTGAATCAGGATCTGTACCTGTTAGGGACAACATATGGACCAAATTTTGTCTGATTCCGCCAGTTACTTCCTGGGGAATAGCAATCGAGCAAAACTCAAAAAACGTCCCATTGCTCCACCCCCCTTGGAGGAATTCGCGCCAAAAACCAATGGGCACAAGTTCACATACGGGCACATATGTGTACCAAATTTCGTTCGATTTCATGCGGTAGTTTTTGCTGTAGAGCAGCCACAAAAAACTGGTCACACACATACGTGACACACATACACACATACACACACACATACATACACACATGCACACACATACACATACACACAGACAGACAGACATTTTCCAAAAATAGTCGAAATGGACTCAACACACCTCAAAACGTTCGAATCCGTCAAAATTCGAAATTCGAAAATTTGCACGAATCCAATACTTTCTTCTATATATTAGATATAGAAGAAAGTAAAAAGGAAGTATTGCATTCACAAAAAAAATTTCACTCTAAAAATCGACCTTAATTTCCATTTTACTCACACCCTAATGAATGTTGAGTTTTCTTTTCGACTCGACCACACGTGGATACGGGCCTAAGGACGTATAGACACGCGAAATATCCATTTTCACGATTCCCGAGTTAATTACAACGAGTTTTCTCGTGACGTCTGTATGTACGTACGTACGTGCATATGTGTTTATGTATCTCGCATAACTCAAGAACGGTATGTCCTAGGAAGTTGAAATTTGGTACGTAGACTCCTACTGAGGTCTAGTTGTGCACCTTCCCTTTTGGTTGCATTCGAGTGTTTCTAAAGGGGTATTTTGCCCCTTTGGGGGGGAAATCATTGTTAATTTCGATGTAAACTCGAGTGGTGTTATAATTTGGCGAACACTTGATGTTATATCGCCCGTATTTTTTTCGCCAAGTTTTTTCGCCAACCTGGCGACAAAGTTGGCGACTTTTCTTTTAAAATCTAATTTTAATTTGACCACTGTTGGTGATATTTAGAGAGAAAACTATTGAATCACATTAAAATTGCCAGTAATGGGGGGGGGGGAATGGCATTAAATTGGAGTAAAAGGAAGTCATGTGATGCACACATTAGCTCGTTTGTAAAAGGAAGTAAAAAACAAGAAAGCAGTAATTAGAACTTCGCTGCAGAAGAATACTGCTGTGGGAAGCTAAAGTGCAGTATCTGCAGAAATTAGTTTTTGAGATATTTGAAGAATCGCGTTTTGGATTTCATACTAACAATAAGGAAATGTTTTAGTTTGATTCTTTTTCGAGCTTTATTCTTTGCATAAACCAAATAAACTAGCTTGTATGGTAAAGCTAAAGTACAGTAGATAGCAAAAATACAGAAAAATGAAAAATTTACAGTTACTGCACTGTACTTTCCACGGCAAAATAACTCTTAAGTTTTAATCACAAATTTATTATTACTTCAAAAAACGCTTTTACTATACCTTTTCAGAAAATTTGAAATTTATTCTTCTTTGATGAGAAGGTGTGTAACCATTTCTGATATTAGTGGTAAAAATTAATTAGCACCAGTTCTGTGGAAACTCAAGCGTTGAATCAATTAATAAATATTTAATTCGTAGTTGATAAATAATTAATAGTAACTTGATAACGCATAAAACTGAATCTTATAACCATCAAAGCAATCTTAATGTAAAAGGTATGCTTAATGTGTAGATCGGTCGTAGAGTCGAGTAGTGTTTCGAACACGAGAGCTGATTTTCAGTTAGAGTTACAGTTACATTGCATTGCATTACATTTGGTGCAATTGGCCAGAAAGATAAGATACACTTAGACTCTAAGAACCTCTTCTTATTTTATGGTTATGAAATAGTTGTTTGAGTTTCAACTAGTTAATATCGTTGCTATGACAACATTTTCTTCATTTCATTCCATTTTAGTTGATGTATGGAAAACATGTTTAAACAAACCAAAAAAACATTTTTAAAGAAACCTTTGATTTCTCCACCTTTTTCAGGAGCAGTTTAAAAGCTCGGCTCCGGTTCCGATTGGAATCCATTTGTATCCCATATTTTATTTGAACTCCTGATCAATTTTCGAAACAAAGCAGTCCAACGCAGCGAGAAATGCGATATTCCTTAATATCAGACGAAGCCTTGTCCTTTCAAGAACCCTGATATGATTGCCCTTGGTATTTCTGAATCAAAAAGGTTTATTTTAATCATACACCACCATCTTCACAAAACCCGAAGTCAAATAAAATAAGAAATCTGGATCTTTTATACAATAGCATACTACCCACATAAAACAAAATGAGAGGATCGGCTGACATCTTAACTAATAATAAAGCTGAAAGTCTCTCTGTCTGGATGTCCGGAGGATGTCAGTAGGATGTCTGGATCTCTGTGGACGCGCATAGCACCTAGACCGTTCGGCCGATTTTCATGAAATTTGACACAAAGTTAGCTTGTAACATGGGGGTGTGCACCTCGAAGCGATTTTTCGAAAATTCGTTGTGGTTCTTTTTCTATTCCACTTTTAAGAACAAAATCATCATAAGACGGATGAGTAAATTACGAAATTATCATAACGTGGAACCGTAACATGGGCACAAGCCAATTGGCGAGAAAATTCACCATACATTATTTGTAAATGTACAGAAGAAACAAAAGACCTTTTAATTTTCTATTACGGGCAAAGCCGTGTGGGTACCACTAGTAGTGAAATATTTGCTCTGTTTTTAGCACTACCTACCCTGGTGACTTCTGTTTATGTTATAGCATTTGAAGACTTCAGAAACGTCACAAAGTATTTCTTTTTGTTAGCATTAAATCTTTTTGAATGGTATGGACTTCAAAATGTTTTGATTTTGAAAACAATTACAGTGGGCCACTATAATGCTAAAAATTAAAACGTTTGTACTTACTATTATTTAACTAAAATATTAAGTATGTTATACACCGGGGCTTTTAATAGAAATATTGATTTATTCAGAAACTGCAGAAAGAATAGGATGCTGTGATATCACATCACACATTTCTGATATGATTACAGTTAGTAAGGCGATGTGGAGCAAAGTGGCAAAGTGAAATAGAGAAATATTTGCTCTGTTTTTAGCACCACCTACCTGATAATATTTGAACTACGTAGTAACACATGTAGTCTGTTCCAATCAGGAAACGAGCTGATGTGTGCATCACATGACTTCTTTTTACTCCAGTTTTAATGTCATTTTCCCATTATTGGCAATTTTAATGTGATTCAATAGTTCACTCTCTAAATATCACCACCAGTGGCCAAATTGAAACCAGATTAAAAAAAAAAAGCTCGGCTCCGGTTCCGATGGGAATCCATTTGTATCCCATATTTTATTTGAACTCCTGATCAATTTTCGAAACAAAGCAGTCCAACGCAGCGAGAAATGCGAAATTCCTTAATATCAGACGAAGCCTTGTCCTTTCAAGAACCCTGATATGATTGCCCTTGGTATTTCTGAATCAAAAAGGTTTATTTTAATCATACACCACCATCTTCACAAAACCCGAAGTCAAATAAAATAAGAAATCTGGATCTTTTATACAATAGCATACTACCCACATAAAACAAAATGAGAGGATCGGCTGACATCTTAACTAATAATAAAGCTGAAAGTCTCTCTGTCTGGATGTCCGGAGGATGTCAGTAGGATGTCTGGATCTCTGTTAACGCGCATAGCACCTAGACCGTTCTGCCGATTTTCATGAAATTTGACACAAAGTTAGCTTGTAGCATGGGGGTGTGCACCTCGAAGCGATTTTTCAAAAATTCGATGTGGTTCTTTTTCTATTCCATTTTTAAGAACAAAATTCTCATAAGACGGATGAGTAAATTACGAAATTATCATAACGTGGAACCGTAACATGGGCACAAGCCGATTGGCGAGATACGAAATTATCATAACGTGGAATCGTAACATGGGTACAAGACAATTGGCGAGAAAATTCACCATATATTATTTGTAAATATACAGGCGAACCAAAAGACCTTTAATTTTTCTATTACGGGCAAAGCCGTACGGGTACCACTAGTTAAAGAATAAACGAAGACAACAAAAATTTTAAGACAATAAAAGAAATTTAGCATTTTAAGTTTTTGAACGACTTAAATCACCCCAATTCCATATTTTCCGACTATTTCATATTACCCTCCGTTTCTAACTGTTTGTAAATATTTTTTATAACAAAAAAGAAATAGCATTTTTTAGGAGTGACTGTTCATTGCAAGTAGTTATATTATGTAGGGGAATGTGAGGCAAAGTGAAATGGTGAAATACATTACTCTGCTTTTAGCGCCACCTATCTGGTAATATTTTAACCACGTAGTAACACATATAATCTATTCCAATCAGTAAAAAAATACCACCGAAGATTAAAACATAAGATAATTCAGGCAATTTTCAAAAAATGATACTTATTAACTAATATTTTGTTGCAAGTCAAACATTATTTTTGTTGTTATAACATAATACAGTTCTTTTTTTTAACATTTTAATATTAATTGTGACCTCCTAATTTTCTGTGACACATTTATTTAGTTAATATTAAGCTTATTTGTATTTTAAATATTTTCTGCAATCAGTCAAGTACACGCGGGGCAAAGTGAAATAGTTAATTTTGTTTACTCATTTATTCATTTACTAAATCATTTACGTATTTGTTTATTAATTCATTCATTTACATTCCTCCATTTAGTGATTCACTGATTTATTCATTTGTTCACTTATTTTCTTATTCATTCTCTCCTTTACTTGCTCATTTATTTTTCTTCATATATAATTATTAATTAACTAACTTAATTTTCAGTTTAATGTTTCATTATCTTTTCATTAAACCTTTTATTTACTGATTCAGTTGATCGAAAATATTTTTTTTAACTTAATAGAAAATACTTCAATACAAAAAATTTTCACTGTGCCCCATGGAAAAGAAAAAGTGAACATTCCCCCCCCCCCCCCCGCCCCCCTTTTTTTTAAAGGCGCAAATTTACAGCTAAAAAAAATACTGTTTCAATGTGAATTTCATTATAAATTAGAATGTTCTTTCTTTATGTACTATAATTTTAAAAATAAATTTCCAATTTGCTCATTTTGAAAAAACTCAGTCATCTTAACCATTTCACTTTCCGAAACACCAGTGAAGTTATTTTTAGAAACATAAATGCTATTCTATATTATCTTCTACTCGTTTATGTATACTCGTATAATATCAATGTTTCTTGAAAAGAACTGAAACTACATTTAAGGCGTATTTCGTTTAATAGTTACTAATAATCAATTAAATAGCATTAGAATTGCAAAAAACTTGTCTCAAAAAGCTTTTGTTACAACATTTTTATTAATATTTTAATTTTGCTTATACTTTCAAGTAAAACTCTACACCAATTGTGAGATTTTTGAAACGTGAAAGTTTTGACAAGTAAGACTTTGGTAAAATCTCGCTCTTTTTCTTAGTTCTACTGTCAGCATTATTTATCTTACGCTGAATAGCAAAAAGAAATTTGCAGAGTATGTAGTCAATTCTCAAGATACTTTTTATGTCTTATCATCAAGATCATGAAATTTGTTGTCAAGTTTGAAAGATTTTGAAAAAAAAATCCTTGTATCAGTGAATGTAAAAGCACAAATTTGACATAATTTTTGAGTGACGTGTTCGCCTCGTCAACTATAATGTCTCATAAAATATGGAAGACATTTTCAAAAGTAGCTTCTTTTGAAAATAATTATGTCAAACATATTGTTGCATTAAAAATTTATAGTTTTTACATCTTTTCTTGTGAACTTCCATCTTTATTTATTACTTATTGTGTTTTATTTTGCGTTAGTCATCAAATTACATTCTAATTTTAATTCAAAAACTAAAAGCAAATCAGAACGTTATTTTAAAAGAAATACAGTGGACGCCGGTTAATTGAATCGGTGGTTAATTGAATCAGTTGCTTTAATGAATCAAATTGTCAAAACGGAATAAAATCCAGCTTTTTTGAATTAGCGCTTTATGGAGTCACTAGTGTACCCGCACGGCATTCCCGTAATAGAAAATTAAAAAGTCTTTTGGTTCGCCTGTATATTTACAAACAATTTATGGTGAATTTTCTCGCCAATTGGCTTGTGCCCATGTTACGGTTCCACGTTATGATAATTTTGTAATTTACTCGTCCATCTTATGATATTTTTGTTCTTAAAATTGGAATAGAAAAAGAACCACATCGAATTTTCGAAAAATCACTTCGAGGTGCACACCCCCATGCTACAAACTAACTTTGTGCCAAATTTCATGAAAATCGGCCGAACGGTCTAGGCGCTATGCGCGTCACAGAGATCCTGACAGACAGAGGGACTTGCAGCTTTATTATTAGTAAAGAAAACTGTTTAGAACAAATGTGATTCACATAAGCGGCGGCCACTGTATACGAGAATCACTGTCTTTCATTATTTTTGGTCAAGATTACGCTAAGTAAAAAAATTTATACAGAAATAGGAAGATTTGGGGAAAATTAAATACGGTGACATAAGCAAAAGATAATCAAAGTTCAGGTAATAGTAGAGGGGCTATGGTAGAAAATATAGCCGGAAACTGCATTTTTGATAAAATCATGAAATTTGGCATGCAGGTAGACAATATCCTTACAAACATTTTTAGAAAGGGAGACATTTCAAAATCCCCCCCCCCCGTGGGTCTTTTTGGTCAAAAATCCAAAGCTACCTTTACTTTTTATTTCTAGAAAAACACCCACTGTATCTTCTTTTGTGAGTTCTATTATGCTTAATAAAGGGTAAAAAACTATGAAAATATCTCTTAGCTTCCTAATTTTTATAATAAGTTCAAAAAACTTTGATTTTTTAAACGAAACTTTAACTAACTAAAGTCTTTAACATTTCTTGACGGGTTGTTTGAGAAATGTTTTTTATGTATTTTAAAGCACTATGTTAAAGAACATCAATTCATTTAATGTAGAACCCAATAATCTGAACCCTAGAAATCCGGAACATTAAAAAGTTAACCTAAATATTATTTGCTGATAATAAGTTTATTCAAATTACAGTATGTAACAAAACAGAGATTTTTTGCTCTATAAAAACATAAAGAGAAAACTTGATTTTGCACTTGATTTTCTGAAAGCCATCAAACTAACTATTTGGGAAAAACAGATTAAGATTCAAAAAATTCATTTATTTCTGAATAGAAATAGTATAGTATAGAATAGTATATTGCAAATGGCATAAGATAAATTTTTAAAACTTAAGATCATGTCTCCTTTGTCCTGGAATTCACTAGAAGTCAAACATGGTCAGGAAATCTTAATCAATAGTAATCAACTTTACACATAAAATGAGTTCCAGGATCAACTAGATAAAAAAGACATAACGAAGGAACCTGAAGATTTAAAATAACAAAAGAAACTGAACATTTGAAGTTTTTCAATATACCACCTATTTTATATTGTCGGATTATTTCATATTAAGCTCCATCTGCAAATTTATTTATTTATTTATTTTTTTATGATAACAAATTGAGTAGTATCTTGCATTTTTACAACTGATAGCTCTTTATATTTAGTTATTTATGCTATTTACTCAGAAAAATTCAGGAAATTGTTTTCGAAAACCGGTGTTTCATATTACTGGGCTATTTCCTACCAATTATCATCTGCAACTTTATTTGTTTATTTTATTTATTTTTATGAAAAAAAAATTGAATAATATCTTTCATTTTTACAACTGGCAGCTCATTTTAATTAGCCCATGATCATTCAGGAAAATTTTCTAGAAAACCAGTATTTGATATTACTGGACTATTTAATACTAAACACTATCTACAACTTTTTTTTTTACGACAACGAAATGAGTAACATCTCTCTTTTTTACAACTCACAGCTCATTACAACTAATTGTACTATTTACTCATGATGATTCGGGAATTTGCATTCCGCCAACCAGTATTTTATACTACCAAATTATTTCATTACCACCACCTGCAGCTTTTAAAATTTATTTTACCTATTTTTATGACAACAAACGAGTTGTATCCTTCCCTTATCATACTGACAGCCCATTACAATAAGGTATGCTTTTTATTCATGACGATTTAGAGTTTCTTATTCGAAAACTAGTATTTCATGTTACCAAACTATTTTATATTAACCACCCTTTGCAACTATTTAAATTAATTTTATTTTTATGACAACAAAACGAGTAGTTTCATTTTTAAAACTGAAGCTCACTAAAAGTAGTTATACTATTTACTCATGATGGTTTAGGAGTTTTTATTCGACACAACCAGTATTTCATACAATCAAATTATTTCATATTAACGACTATCTGCAACTTTTAATTTTATTTTATTTATTTTTATAGCAACAAAATGAATAGTACTATAGATACTATTTACTCACGATGATTCATTAATTTTTATTCGACAATCAGTATTTTATACTACCAAATTATTTCATAACCAGCACCTGAAACTTTTTAAATTAATTTTCCCAATTTTTATGACAGAAAAATGAGTAGTATCTTTCTTTTACAATGGTGTCATGCTTTTTATTCATGATGATTTAAAAATGTTTATTCGAAAACCAGTATTTCATGTTACGAAACTATTTCATATTCACCACCGTTTGCAACATTTTTTATTTATTTTATTTATTTTTATAACAACGAAATGAGTAGTATCTTTCTTTTTTAAAACTGACAGTTCATTAAAACTAGTTATATTATTTACTCCTGATGAATTAGGAGTTTTTATTCAACAACCAATATTTTATACTATCAAATTATTTCATATTAGCTACAATCTGCAACTTTTCAATTTATTTTATTCATACGTATAGCAACAAAATGAGCAATACTATCTTTCTTTTTACTTCCTTTTACAAAAAAGGAAGTATTGCATATTCACGAAAAAAATTTCACTCAAAAATCGGCCTTAATTTCCATTTTGCTCGCCCCGAATGAATATTGATTTTTTTTTCAACCCGACCACATGTGGATATATGCCTAAGAACGTATAGACACCCGAAGTATCCATTTTGACAATCTCCGAGTTAATTACAACGAGTTTTCTCGTAACGTCTGTATGTGCGTATGTCTGTATGTATGTCGCATAACTCAAAAACGGTATGTCCTAGAAAGTTGCAATTTGGTACGTAGACTCCTAGTAGGGTCTAGTTGTGTACCTTCTCTTTTGGTTGCATTCAGATGTTCCTAAGGGGGTAAAATCAGTGCTTATTTCAATGCAAACTCAAGTGCTGTTATAATTTCGCAAAAACTTGGCAATAAATCGCCAAGCTTTTGGTCGCCAAGTTTTGTCGCCAAGTTGGCGACAAATTTGGCGGTTTTTTTTAATCTGGTTTCAATTTGGCCACTGTTGGTGATATTTAGAGAGTAAACTATTGAATCACATTAAAATTGTCAATAATGGCGAAATGACATTAAATTGGAGTAAAACGAAGTCATGTGATGCACACATCAGCTCGTTTACAACTGATTTCTCATTACAATCAGTTATGCTTATGATGATTCAGGAGAATTTTAATTCGAAAACCAGTCTATATATTATGGGAGCCTAAATGGTATTAACCTCCATCTATGTAGCATAAACCTGTTCCATCTGGAACTATCTAACAAAATAAAGTCAAAGTGATTGTTGCATGGCGACTTTGTCGTTACATCAACAATCTCAATGAGCTAATTTCTAACTTTTCTTCCCAAAAATTAAATTTATTCAAGTGAGACAGATTACAGTATTTTTCCCCTTTCGAAATGTCTGTTAACCCATTAATGCCGGTTTCGAAAAAAACAATAAACTGTGATAATTTTATTAGTATTTATTTATTTTATGTCTATATATTATAATTTTTTTCCCGGTTGGTATATTTTTGTACCAACCGGCATGAATGGGTTAAGAAAAGCATTCAGCCTATAAGTGCTTCAAAAAAGATAATTATTGAAAGAAAGAACATAAAGGGATTGAATCGATTTCAATGACCCAGTTTGTGACCGCATTATTGCTTCCCTCTCTTTCGAAAATCATCTTATTTTTACGAAAGAAAAGCAATTTTTGAGGGACATTCTATTTTTTAGTGAAATAAATGCTGTTTTCCCTCTCCCTATTCTCCCCTCTCTCTCTCTCTCTCTCTCTCTCTCTCTCTCTCTCTCTCTCTCTCTCTCTCTCTCTCTCTCTCTCTCTCTCTCTCTGTCTTTTATTTTATTTACTTTTTTTTTAGTCTTCTGAGATTGTGTAAAAACACGTAACCATCTGTACTTGCCAACGGAAAATACAATTACAAAATACACAATGGGGTTGTTTCCTTCAGTCGAAAGTAGTACTTTTTGTCACTGAAATTGATAGAATAAGCAAAAAAAATAACATGGACCCAGAAAATATTTTCATTTTCCCAACAGTTATTATTTAATTAATTTTTTAAAATGTCCGATTCTTCAAACAAGGCGTAGTCGTTATGACGTCACAAATGATGCACTATGGCGCATCTTCCTACCGCATTTCCACGTTATGATAATCAAGAAGCGAATTACAATTGCGCTCTACGCTTGCTATCAACCCTATCGTTGCCAATACACGTGGATGCGAATTAAATATTTTGGACCGTGAATGGCAACACTGAATGGCATTTCATCATTTGTGATGTCATCGGCAGAAGCGTTAAACGATGAAAGAGCACCGATTTAAGTATTTTTTTAAAAATATTAAACTTAAAGATATTATTTAAAAAATGGTCAGATTCTATGTTTTTAAGCATGCTCTTTCAGAAAAAAATACTTTTAAAATTTTGGAAACGACCCCATTCTAAAAAAAGTCTTCCAGCAAAAAACTAAAATAAAATATAAATATTGTTTAGTTTTGTTTTGATAAATAACGATTAATGTATTAAATGAAATAAAATTTTCAATTTTTTTATGTTGGAATTAATAGAAAGAACTATGTCATATTTTTAGTTTTCGGTAAAATATTTTCCATTTAAACAATGTTGAACAATTAGGTTAAATGCTACTCTGGAAAAGTACATTTTCCTTGCGCTGCCCAAAAGTTTTAAGTTCGTAAATGTCTAAAACTTTCTTGACGATAATGCAATGAGAAAAAGGAAATCAAAAATCATTTTGAGGAAAAAGTGAATAGCAGAAACAATGCTTGGAGTGCCAACAAAGTAAAAAATTTCAAGTGAAAGGTGTTTTGTGTTTTTATGGGACAAAAAGAAAGTACACCTGTGACCCTTGTAATTTATTTTAATTAATCAAGCCCAAATGAAAACTACGGTTATCTCGTCAAAGTCCGGTGTCACAGCAAAGCATGAGAAAATGATGTCAAAGCAAAGCTTGAGGAAATGATGTCAAAGCAAAGCTTGAGGAAATGATGTCAAAGCAAAGTTTGAGAAAATGATGTCAATGAAGAGCATGAAAAAATTATGTTAAAGCAAGGTATGAGAAAATGATGCAGATGCAAAATATGAGAAAAGAGACTGACGAAAAATATAGGAATTAATGCCGAGACAAAATACGAGAAATGAGGCCGAAGCAAAGCTTGAGAAAGTGATGTCAAAGCAAAGCATGAGAAAATGATGTCAAAGCAAAGCATGAGAAAATGATGTCAAAGCAAAGCATGAGAAAATGATGTCAAAGCAAAGCATGAGAAAATGATGTCAAAGCAAAGCATGACAGAATGGTGTCAAAGCTAAACATGAGAAATTAATGTCAAAGCAAAGCATGAGAAATTTATGTCAAAGCAAAGTATGAGAAAATTAATCCAAAGCAAAGCATGAGAAATCGATTCCGAAGCAAAATATGAGAAATGATGTTAAAACAAAATATACGAATTCATCATTAAGAAAAAGATGAAAAAAAGGATGACGAAGCAAAACATGAGAAAATGATGCTGAAGCAAAGCATGATAAAATGATGCAGAAGCAAAATATGAGAGAGTAAGAAGGAAGCAAAATTTTAGAAATGAAACCAAGGCAAAATATGAGAAATGATGTTTAACCAAAGTATAAGAATCCATGAGTAAGCAAAATTTTAAAAAAATGATGGCGAAGCAAATCATGCGAAAATAAAACTAAGGCAAGAATATGAGAAGTGATGTCGAAGCAAAATATAGGAAAATGATGCCAAAGTAAAATATAAAATATCGGAAAATAATGCCGAAGTAAAAGAAGAGAAAATGATACCGAAGGCAAACTGCAGAACATAAAAAAATGCCGGCAATACAAGTCTTATGAAGAGGGAGACGAAAGTCAAAGAGAGGTGGAAAAGGACAAGCGGGAAACAAGCTTTTCCACTTTAACGATTTTGGAGATCGGAATTCGTTAATGTACACATTGCTTTCGTGAATTGCGGAAAACTCTTTAATTCGAACATACTTGTGCAGTTTAATGGAGCAAAGCAGGTACCATGTTGAATGCCGTCTAACGCCTTTCGGACACTCCTTTCCGGGCCATTCCACCAAAAACCTGAAAAAACCGCCCTTTTGTTGCATACATAACTTATATTATTTCATTTGAAAATAATTTTCAAACAAAATGTTTTACCTGAAAAGTCAACCTACGTTTACGATTTCTTAAGCAATAAAATTTAGTTCATTACCCTTTTAATTTTATTATTTTTAACTAGTGGTACCCGCACGGCTTTGCCCGTAATAGAAAAATTAAAAGGTCTTTTGGTTCGCCTGTATATTTACAAATAATGTATGGTGAATTTTCTCGCCAATTGGCTTGAACCCATGTTACGTTTCCACGTTCTGATAATTACGTCTCTCGTCAATTGGCTTGTGCCCATGTTACGGTTCCACGTTGTGAAAATTTCGTAATTTACTCGTCCATCTTATGATAATTTTGTTCTTAAAATTGGAGTAGAAAAAGAACCACATCGAATTTTCAAAAAATCGCTTCGAGGTGCACACCCCCATGCTACAAGCTAATTTTGTGCCAAATTGCATAAAAAACCGGCCGAACGGTCAAGGCGCTATGGGCGCAAGGCGCACACTGTTAAAAATTCAGGACACTATTATGGTAAATATAACTGTAAAATGGAGTGTTTACAGTAAATTATACCAAAAGATATAAAAGATTGCAGAGCTAATTGATACGCCACGCGACTTGCATTGCGAAGCACGTAACACAGTACTTCCCCTCACTCGACGTGTCCCAACTCGTACAGTGGTTAGCAAGGCCGCCAGCCAGTACGAAGGTCCCGAGTTCAAACCTGCTGCTCGTATTTTGCGTTTTTTAACTCTCGTTTATTCTAGCGTAAAATTTTACAGTAAAATAAGATTTTACGGTAAAAGTTACTGGCAACATGGATGCCAGTAACTTTTACCGTAAAATTTCAGGATTTTTTGAACAATTACGATTGCTTATTGTTCTCACTTGACTGTTTTTGGCGTTCCTATGATTTTATTTTCCCACCAGCACCCTCCGCAGCATCACCGTCTACCGGCTCCTCACGGTGCTGCACCTCTAGCGAAAACCGTCTCCAGGTTTCGTCAATATCCTACACTTACACGCATACATAATCGCACCTACACACATATACATATATACACCTACACACACATACATACACCTACACACACATACATACACCTATACACACATACCTACACCTACACACACATACATACACCTACACACACACATACACACAACTACCCACACACTCATGCCTGCACACAGACACAAACACATATGCCTATACACACATACACATACCCCTTACACACCTACACACATTCACACAACTACCCACACACTCATGCCTGCACACAGACACAAACACACATGCCTACACACATACACATACCCCCTACACACATACACATACCCCCTACACACAAACACACATACCCCCCACACACAAACACACACGCCTACATATACACACACACTCGTGATTGCGAAAAACATAATTTGAATTCAAGATGACAAAATTCAAATTAATTTTTTTAACAGTGAGATCAGAAGCATTTATGCAAATAGCACATGAGTAGAAATATATGTATGAACAATCTCGTAATTTCAGCTGTCTATGGTATTCAATAGTAGTGAAGTAAATGATACTTGTACTGCACCATGCCTTCAAACATTCGTAACTGAAATTACAAAATGAGCTCGAAGAAGAAAGAAATTATTTTATGATCTTCCAAATAACTCATTTATGTTAAAAAGAGAAATATTCTTAAGTATATGCTTCCGTGCAATTCTCGAACAAAAAAAAAAAAGTGAAAAAATAATGGTTTTTGGTTTATTTTCTTCTTTGTTAAGGACCATAACCCACGCAATTAGACGCAGTCAGAGAAATGCTCTAAATTACGTCCAAGAAACTCTTTTGTTTTATTCTTTTAATGCAAATAGTGTCAGTTATGGACCTTTAAATATAATTAAAATACTGCTTTGTCAGAGAAATGGAGTGTAATGGTACTTTACTTTTACTCAAACTTTATTCTGCATGGAATTCGTTTATTTGTTTCATAACTTTGCGGAGTTATTTTTTCTTTGTGGAAACATTTTTGTAGGGCAGACTGAAAAGATTTTTAAAATAAAGAAAAAATAATTAATTCAAGAAAGTGACATGTGCAGTTGTGTGGGTTTTCTTAAATTTTAGTGTTTGTGAAAATTAAACATTAAAATAACTTTTTTTTTTTAATTTATTTTTTCACTTGAAGTTTTATTTTGTGGAAGTAAGTTTACTTTACAACCAAAACAAAACTTTAGTAAAACAAAAGTTATAAATAGTAATTATGTTCTCAAGTTCTATAAGAGAAAATTTAATTTTTTAAAGCTGTTAGTTAAGTTAAGCTTTTAGTTACTTATGTCCAAATTGGAGGGCCATATCACTCTTTGGTATCTAACGGAGAGATAGACACAAAACGTTTTAAAAATTATGAAAAAATGAAGGCACTGGAAGTGATAAGGAAATGGTAGTAAAAATGTATGGTTTTTTTAAGCAAAAAAACCTATAGAAAAGTTTTTTTTTTTTTTTAAGTATTCAAAATGTTTTATTTATGCCATATTTAATAATTGCATAAAGTTTTAGAAAGGTGCAATGAATATTGAAGAAAAAAATGTTTAGGGTGTTCTCCTACCTTAAATGTGTCTTACTTAGTGGGACTTGTTGTTGAAGTGATAAGAAAATCGTAGTAAAAATATATGGCTTTTTTGTTTAAAAAAAACCCATAAAAAGTTTTTTTTCAACAAAAAAAAGTAGTCAAAATGTTTCATTTATGTCATATTTAATAATCGCATCAAGTTTTAGAAAGGTGCAATGAATATTGAAGAAGAAAAAATGTTTAGAGTGTTCGCCTACCTTAAATGCGTCTTACTTAGTGGGACTTGTTGTTGTTAAAGTGATAAGGAAATGGTAGTAAAAATATATGCTTTTTTATGTAAAAAAAACTATTAAAAAGTTTTTTTTCAACAAAAAAAAGTAGTCAAAATGTTTCAGTTATGTCATATTTAATAATCGCATAAAGTTTTAGAAAGGTGCAATGAATATTGAAGAAGAAAAAATGTTTAGAGAGTTCGCCTACCTTAAACGTGTCTTACTTAGTGGGTCTTGTTATAAAGGGTGTCCCAAAATTAACGCAAGATTTGAATTTGCCGCCATTTTTGCAATAAATGGTTAACAACCCTGAAAAAAGAACAATTTGGCAGCTGAGAGTTTAGGGTAATCAAAAATGGAACGTTATACGATACAATAACGCGCTTTCATTATTGAACAATTGTTTCAAAAATAATGAAAGTTGAGGCTGGTCAAGCAGTTACTGTTATTGGCGCTCGGTATCGCAACACGGTAATACACGGGTGGTTGTGGGCTTGTTGACATAGACCTTTGAATTCAAATAACCCCATAAGAAGAAATTTAAAAATGTTAAATCACACGATCTAGGGTGCCAATTCTGATGACCGAAATGAGAGAGTGCGCGACCAGGAAATGCCTTATGCAGTAATTGAAATGTTTCACTCTCTCTAGCTGTATGGTACAATAACACCCCATTTTTACTAACCCTAAACTCTCAACTGTCAAATTGTTCTTTTTTCATTGCTGCCAACAATTTATGGAAAAAATGGTGGCAAATTCAAATCTTGCGTTAATTTTGGGACACCCTTTAGTTGTCAAGCGCAATAACATATCTTCACGCTGATACCGGCTGCTCAGAGATAAATATTCAGAGAGTTTCAGAATCAAAACGCAATTAAGGTCTTTTGGTTAAGCTAATAGTAAACTAATCCCAGAAAACTCAAAGAAAGCATAAATATGAAAATAATGTTCCTGAAGCTTATTATTGAAGCATTAAAATCTCATCTATAGAAGAAAATTTTAGGGCATTTCTAATGTCACAAATGAGGCTGTGAGAAGCAAAGGGATGTAAGTGGCAAAATTTAAAATTTAGAGATAACCAGTACACATGGTAAGTGAACCTCTCCTCTGTCTTCATGCAACAGATGGTACTAGTGGCCCTGGTAGTTGCTGCTATACAGCATGATTTAGAAAACGAGCTGATGTGTGCATCACATGACTTCCTTTTACTCCAATTTTAATGTCATTTTCCCATTATTGCAATTTTAATGTGATTCAATAGTTTGCTCTCTAAATATCACCACCAGTGGCCAAATTAAAACCAGATTTTAAAAAAAAATCGCCAAATTTGTTGCCAAGTTGGCGACAAAACTTGGCGAGCAAAAAACTGGCGATATATCGTCAAGTGTCCGCCAAATTATAACACCACTTGAGTATACATCGAAATTAACAATGATTTCCCCACAAAAAGGGACGAAAAACCACTTTAGAAACACCCAAATGCAACCAAAAGGGGGAAATGCACAACTAGACCCCACTAGGAGCTTACGTACCAAATTTCAACTTTCTAGGACATACCGTTCTTGAGTTATGCGACATGCATACGCACATCCACACATCCGCACATACGCATATCCGCACATACATACATACATACGTACATACGGACGTCACGAGAAAAGTCGTTGTAATTAGCTCGTGGAATGTCAAAATGGATATTTCGAGTGTTTATACGTTCTTAGGCACTTATTCGCATGTGGTCGCGTTGAAAAAAAAAACTCAACATTAATTCGGGGGTTTGCAAAATGGAAATTAAGGCCGAATTTTGAGTGAAATTTTTTTCGCTAATACAATACTTCCTTTTTTTGTAAAAGGAACTAAAAAAGTGAAAGCCTGCTTAGGATGTTATCTTTAAACGCGTTTTACTCAAAACTTGAAAATGTACACTTACATCCCTTTGCTTCTCACTGCCTCATATATAAAATTTAGCGAAAAAATATACAGATGATTATTACAGTGACAATTAATGTGACGCGAAATGTATTTATATATAAAGCCAATGCTGTAAATAATTTTATATTTCAGATGGTCTTAATTTTTGAAAATTAAATTAAGAAATAACACTAACAGTAAATCAAGAGTGTAAAGCTTCTGATTTAGATGAAAGTATAATTTAAAAAGGTTTAAGTCTTTTTAGATGGTTTTTTTAATTATTTGATTTTTTTTAATTACATTTCAAACGATTTATTTCGTTTGTAATAATGTTGGTTAAAGCATAGCTTCCTAACAGGATACGGGAAATAACTTTCAAACGCATAAAACTGGTATATTATTTTTACAGCATCAGTTTTTTTTTTTGTTTTGTTTTTTTTTTTGAGCAATCACGATTGCTTATTGTTCTCACTTGACAGTTTTGAATTTCTATGATTTTACTCCCCCCCCCCCGCCTTCCTCTGCAGCACCACCGACGGCCGGCCGCCTCACGATACTGCTCCTCTAGTGAAAACGGTCTCCAGGTTGCGTCACTTACTTGCCTGCACTTACACATACACCTACACACACACACACACATACACCTACACATATACACAAAAACATACACGCAACTACCCGCACATACACATACCCCCCACACAAACACACAACTAACCATACACAAAAAAACACACATGCCTACACACACATACACATATCCCCCACACACAAACAAACATACCCCCCCACACACACGCCTATATATACACACACACTCGTGATTGCGAAAAACATAATTTGAATTCATGATGTCAAAGTTCAAATAATTTTTTTTTTCTTTTATCTTCTTTTTATTAATGAAACTTTAAAATGTATGATTAAAAAACTTTTAATTCATATAGTACTTTAAAATTTAAACTTACTCTTTTTAGAATCATGTGACCATTTACTGCATTGAAAGGCATTGATAATCATACCTGCCTCCTGAAAGCAAAAAAATTGAATTTTCTTAAAGAGCTATTTCCATTACCAGTTGTTTAATAGAAAATGTCAATTAACAACACTTACTAAATAGTTTTTTAATTGAAAGAAAATAACAGAACTTCCTCTTAAAATCATAATGATTGTTATTTAGTTCACTAGCGGAACCCGCACGGCCTTTCCCGTGGTAAAAAATTAAAAGGCCATTTGGTTCGCCTGTATATACAAGGGCCATTCCACGGAAAACGTCATTTTGTCCCGCACGTGACGCCTCACATGTGTCATTAAAAATAATACTTAACGAGCTGATTTGTGCATCACATGACTTCCTTTTACTCCAATTTAATGTCATTTTCCCATTATTGGCAATTTTAATGTGATTCAATAGTTTACTCTCTAAATATCAAAACCAGTGGCCAAATTTTTTCGCGAATACAATGCTTCCTTTTTTGTAAAAGGAAGTAAAAATATTAAAGAACAATTTTTTCTGCTTAACGAATTATGAACTTATGTGTGATATCTTAAGCAAAACATGTCTTCATTAACATTTCAAATCATTACTTTTTAATAAAATATGTAAACCACCAATGCGGGACAAGCGTTTGACTTTTCCGTGGAATGTCCCGCAGGTAACTTCTGTTATGCGGATAGTAATTTCACTTTTTATGAACTCTACATAATTTTGGTTGATTAAAAAAATTTTCTCCTATGACTACCAGTTGATTAGATTCTTTTACATTAACAGCAGTATTTCTTGCGAGAAAAATTCAAACGAAAACAAAACATATTTGCATGTAAAATTTGACTCAATATTTTTGGCGCTCGATGGAAGTGTCAAAGTCATTGAATGCCTAGAAAGTGTGGAGGGCAGCATATCAAGACTTCCACAATATGCACCGCATCTGGGAGTTAGGAGCCCATTTTCAGTTGAAATTTATTTCTTATTGCAAGGCAAAAATGCCGCTTCTCGGGGGCAAAAAAAAATTCTTGTTTCGTCAACGCTTGATTCAAAACACCTATGCTCCTCTAGTTTTTTACTGATTTTGATGAATGTTCACAAACAAAGCACAATAACACAGCTGAGAAGTATGACAATAATCAGAAAAAATCTTGTTTCGTCAACGCTTGATTCAAAACGCCTATGCTCCTCTAGTTTTTAACTGATTTTGATGAATGTTCACAAACAAAGCACAATAACACAGCTGAGAAGTATGACAATAATCAAAAAAAAATCTTGTTTCGTCAACGCTTGATTCAAAACACCTATGCTCCTCTAGTTTTTAACTGATTTTGATGAATGTTCACAAACAAAGCACAATAACACAGCTGAGAAGTATGACAATAATCCAATCTGCTCAGTTAACGTAGGTAACTAAACTCTTTTCCAAACATAAAAACCGCATATTTTGACTACTCATTTCCATACATAAAAATAGCGTATTTTGCCGAAATCTTCAAAATGATTAAGCTTATCCATAGAACTGAAGCAATTTTTAACTACCATAATCTCAAAATATTATCATTCTCGCAACAATTCAAGATGTTCATTTATCCTGTATCACTATTTATTTCTTATTGGTGGAATGCAAATAAGTGTACAAGTACTCAAAGCAGCATTCGTCAAAATGTTCCAAGTTGTCCCAAGTATGGGCACTTGACAGTAGTTCCTTTACTACAATGTTAAGAAATTTAACTTTTAAGTTTCATGTCTAGTACACTGTTAAAAAAATTCCGGAAAATTTACGGTAATTGTTACTGGCATCCATGTTGCAAAACCATGACTAAGACTGCGTTAAAAAACTAAGAGTACAAAAGAAAACATTTTACATACAGTCCGTTCCCGCTTGATCTGCAAGACCTCAATTTTCGCAATCGTTAGCTCCAGATGCTTACTTCCAATTGCAAAAATGGTCAAAATGAGATGCAGAGTTCAGATATAATAAGTTTGAAGCGAAAAATAATAAGAGTGAAAAATACGAAATCTAGCTTTTTTTATATGGTCTCCAAATTCTCTACATTTTTTTCGGGCAATAATCTTCATTAAAAAATAATACCAATACATAACATTTGACACATTTCTAAAATTCAAGGAGATATTCCAGTTCAAAATTAGTAGGATCCGTGCAGAAGATGAGATTGCAACCTATCATCCCTTCTGAAAAATGACATGTTGACGAAGTGAAATAAAAATTATGTTTATATTTTTAATTTCTATTGTAAATTAAATGCAAATGTTTTACAATGACACTACAGAATCTCGTACAGTTTGAAAAAAACAACTCTATGGACACATATCAGTTAGAGACTAAACTTTTACTGATTTATTTGAAAATAAATAATTTATTTGAAAACAAATGATAAAATTTGGAAACAGAAATTATACCGCTTTCTGTATATAGAATGTATTGTGCTCAAGCAAAACTAACTATTGTTTGATAATTGGAGAAGGAGCTTTTTCTGATTTATTTGAAGAAAGAAAAAATGGCACCGTCCCCCGTTATAAATGAAGAAAAACTAACGCTTGTTTGTTATTTTGAGAATGACCTTTTACTTATTTATTATATCTGATAAGAAATAAACAATCTGTTAGCAGTACACGGCAAAAAAAATTATTTGGTATGTTTTGGAGAATTCTTTATTAACTCTTTAACAGCGTCTTATGCTCAACAACTGCAAAGCAAATTATTCAAACTTTCTCATACCGCAACGAACGATTATGAAAACGCTTGCAAATTACTTTTAATGAAACCCAGCTCGTAAATTTATGACTCTAGCCCAAACGCCTTATAGCGATTCATACGTGAGAGATGAATCACTGGCGACAAGTCGGGGAAGCAAACAAAATGTCGTTCCCCTATGACTTAAGGCATGATTATACTTTGCGTTAAACTTATTCCTTTTAACAACAGAATTAATTCCTTCGACAACCTTTCAGACAGGGGTGAAGAATGCCTCTGACATTTCCCCTTCATTACAGAATCGATTGTGGTAAGGTTCGGGGCATAAATTCTTCCGAAGTTCTTTTAGCCAGATGAACTTTGGGATTAAGTTTGAGTACCAGATTTTCAGCTGCTTGAAACTTCTGAAAAAAAAAATACTTTATGTCTTTTATTTGTGGTTATTCCTTAAGACATTATTTGAAGCATAAAAGTTCAATTGTACTGATATAGTGTAAATGTATAAAAAGAAATACTTTATTGATGTATTTAATGTGACTATTTTGTAATGACGCCAAACTTAAAATGGTTGCAATTTTGATAAGCTGAAATGTCATTAGTTATAACCATTAGTAATAAGAAAACTATTACATTTATAAGAGTTTTCAAACTAGATTCTTCAAAAGATTAATTACATTTAGAATGAAGCTTATTTTATCTACGCCGTGACAAAATGAAACCTTTTTGAATTACAACAAGATTTATTTGTAAAAACAAAATAAACTAGAGAATCTCTAGTAATTACGATCTTTCCTTAGTTGTACCCTGAAGAAAAGTTGCCTCAAAATACCATGCGGTACTGATAATTCTTTCATTAGATGTAGTAGGGGAAGAGTGGGTAGAGTGAGATGCGAAAATTCAATTACTTTTTAATTAAAAAACACAGAAATGAAGTTCTTTCAAATGGTACAATATTTGTCACTGTAATAGGTATTATAAAAATGAATCTAGAAAAGCTACGAATTTACAAAAACGAGAAAGAAATGAAAACGAAATGCAATTTTGTTTCAGTTTCCCTGGGAAGTGGGAACAGTGAGACACATATTTTGCGAACTAAGTTTTGAAAATATCAAAATTTACCTTTCATTAGATGTAGTTGGGGAAGAGTGGGTACAATGAGACGCGAAAATTCAATTACTTTTTAATTAAAAAACACAGAAATGAAGTTCTTTCAAATGGTACAATATATGTCACTGTAATAGTTATTGTAAAAATGGATCTAGAAAAAACTACGAATTTACAAAAACGAGAAAAAAATAAAAACGAAATGCAATTTTGTGTCAGTTTCCCTGGGAAGTGGGAACAGTGAGACACATTTTGTGAACTAAGTTTTGAAAATATCAAAATTTACCTTTCATTAGATGTAGTTGGGGAAGAGTGGGTAGAGTGAGATGCGAATATTCAATTACTTTTTAATTAAAAAACACAGAAATGAAGTTCTTTCAAATGGTACAATATTTGTCACTGTAATAGGTATTATGAAAATGGATCTAGATTAAACTACGAATTTACAAAAACGAGAAAGAAATAAAAACGAAATGCAATTTTGCGTCAGTTTCCCTGGGAAGTGGGAACAGTGAGACACATATTTTGTGAACTAAGCTTTGAAAGTATCAAAATTTACCTGGAAAAATATGAAGTAGTGTTGTCGTTTGGTTTTGATATAAGCAATTGCCTTTGGCAAGGTAAACTTCATGTCGTCTCGACACCCAGTAGTAACATCTACCATGGATTGGTTTGGTACTCAGATAGAATGATTTAAGTGATTCTGGATTAGTAAAATGACCTAAAGTGTCATCTTGTGATGTAACGTTAGGTAAGGATCGAGTGCTTCCACTGTACAGCCTTTGTCTATTACTATAGTACAACAGTTTTTTTTCCCGTCTGTTTCAGAAAATCTCCAAAATAGCTCATCCGACTTTCTTTTTTCTAGGCATGTTGAAATTTTGAAATGTGGAAAAATATTATTAGAATTCACATATTGCAATGAAACAATTAAAAATATAAATAGAAAAAGTACAAAATAGAAATACTTAAGCGAATTACATAACTATAAAAGTCATAATTCTATTCAAGCGGGGCTTTCACACTTACTTTATTATTACTTGCATCAGCAGGCCAGTTGTAATTAAATTTAATTCAATGTATAATTTATCTGCTTTTAATATAAAAGTACCATGGGAGCAGTGAGTCACGAATTATTGGTGTTTCACTGTTCCCTTATTGCAAAACGTACTCAATGACCGCCATTCTCAGACAACGAAAATTGACAACATCATTCAACTGCTAAATTGAACGTTAGTTAATAGGCTAATGTAAAATTAATAACACCCCTCTGTAAAGTTTATCTAACAGTTTAGAAACAGTGCAACAAACAATGGAGATATTTTAGTTCGATGTGAGGCCCCTATATATACGAGCCGACGCATCAGCTTAAGGTTAGCCATTTTGAATCGAAGCGCGTGTTTGAGTGGTTGTCTTTTCTGACGAGTTATCGCGTTTGGTGACTGTTCACTGTGAGCAATTATTAGCGGCACGTGAATTTTCGGCAAATTTGGCGAAATCCGAAACTTTGCTGTGCTAACCCTAGCAGTGCAACAATGAAAAATTCGATCCAAAATGGCTAAACTTAAGCTGATGCGTCGGTCTGTCTATATAGCGGCTCTACTTCGATGTGCTCAAACTATGATGGCGTAGTTATTTTTCTTACATGATATTTGAAAACGACCTTTTTTCTATAATTCTGCTCACAGTATTTCGACCTGACTTTTCAAAAGTTTTACGAAAGTAGAAATATCCCAACAGAAAATAAATTGCTGTTGTCTCACTATTCTCCCTCTCTCACTGTACCCACTTCACCTCTATGCAAATAAACAAAATACGCGGTTTCTCGACAATATTTTTAAGTTTTTTTTTTTTTTCAATGCAATTACAAAGCAGTATTGAGGAAAACCTTCTTGAATTATATACAAAGTAGGTTCTATTTTTAAAACCTTTCTTAAGAATTATTTCGTTCGTTTGATAAATGTATTGTTCTAGAACGATTTGTTTTTATGTGGTATATTTTATGCGTCAAAAGAGCATCAATCGTGAATGATGTGCTTTTACAAACGTATTAGAGAAATAAACACTACTTTTCCATTTAAAACTGTGGGCCAAACATAAAGTATGAACATACAGTATGAAAATTTTTAAAAAAATACTTTTAAATTAAAAAAAAATCGCCTTCAAAAAATTCCCAGGAACTAAAAAGCAAAAAATAACTGATTACACAAGAGATCGTATATAATTAGTTAGGTATTTAAAATAATTCATAGTATAGTAATTTAAATCAGTGTTTATTTTATAATTCAGTGTTTAGTTTAGTTGATTTTTGTCCTCAAATTGTAAAATAAATTTCATTTTTACGTTTGGGTAGGAAATAGAATGTAAGTGTAGTCAGTTATTTTTTGCTTTTTAGTTCCTGGATATTTTTTGAATGCGTTTTTGTTTTTTTTTTTAATTTAAAAGCAATTTATTTTTTGCTTTTTAGTGGTGTAAATAACACGGCGAGCGTCTCAGAGACTTCCGATAACTGTGAAGAAAGGCTTTTTCAAATGCGTAACTATGTACAAAAAAAATTGTCTTCATCATTTGTTCAACTTTATCAAAGTTTGCAAAGCAAATGCTCGAGTCACTAAAAAAAAAAAAAAAAAAAACGCTTTTAGTTTAAATTTGTAAAATTGTAAGTTTTAGAATTGTAATATTGTTAATTGTTATTTACGTTTCGCATTCGCAATTAGTGTCATGTAACTCGTGATAAAAGTCGCATGTTTCTTCACATGGCCCCACTATAGATGAAGATTAAAAATTCCACTGGAATGAATTTTATGTTTGCTTCAGAGAATCCTTAATTCAAAATTTTCATTATCATTACTCTTAATAATATATATTTTTAGTACTTTCTTTAACTATAGGTAAAGAAAGTATAAACTTTTGTTTTATGGCCTTTGTTTATCAATGGGTTTTATATTTAATCGTATATGAGGGAAATTGCATTAAATTTATTGTTTTACCCTTAACTCTTCCCTAAGGAACAAATAGGGTAAATCAAAGATTTGGAACCTAAGTTAGATCCCCCGTAAACAAAACCACCACTAAACAAAAAAAAAGCATAAAAACCAATTCACTAAGTGAGACGATATACAAAGTTAATAAAGTACAAATCGATTTAAATGTGAGTATGATATTTGAAGAGTTCCCTCAATTTTATCAAACCTGAACTTGATTAACATTAGACCGCCGAGGAACTATACTGTTTCAAACAAAAGAAGACTTTTCCTTATCGGTACAGGCAGGGGCGTGCACAGAAATTTGGAGTCCATCACAAATGACTTTTCCGGGCCCCTCTCCATATTGTTTACCCCTATATTTCACCGTTAGTTACAAAAATATTGGGCCCCCTCCAGGTTTGGGCCCGGGCCAACAGGTGTCCCTCCCTCTCCCTGAGCACGCCCCTGGGTACAGGTGTCTTCGAGTATTTATGGAACATTGTACAAAGAAAAAACAAATCCGACGAGTTCAGAACCTCCTCCTTTTTTTGAAGCCTGCTAATTACTATAACCCTAATTTCAAATTGAACTGGCGGCATCGTGAAATAGCAAATCTAGAATATTGGTCAAACTTCAGAAATCATACACAGTTATAATGTATATTATTAAAGAATATAAATTAAATCGTGGGGGAGGGGTGTTCTATATTCAGTTTCCCCTCAATTGAACACTAAATATATTTAAAAATTGGAATATTAAATAAAGAACTTTATATTTTAGTGCATAAATAAAGTTATTTATTAGTAAATAAAAGATTAAGGTAATTGATTCAACTATTAAAGTAGCAAAATATATTTAATTTACTGCTTTGCTACGCAGTAATAAATACATTAGTAACACCTATAATAAAAAATTACCATGCGGCGCAGCGTTGAGAAAATTAATCGTCCATGTGCCGCGAGAATTAAATATCGTTTAAGAGAAAGCCAAAACCTTAGGTGTGAAAAATACACCGATCACAGCAACACCACGTGACCATGACGTATGAAATTTAAAGTTTCTTGGATTTCTCTGGGACCCTTAATCAGATGCAGACCAAATTACAATGGGACCATCTGGGAAGTATACCCTTCCAAACAAAAAAAAAATTCAAATCGGTCCATTAGTGTTGGAAAATGTCGAAAACACACATAAAAAGCCGCATATACGAAATCATAACCTCCTTTTTTGAGGTCGGTTAAAAAATGCACACTATGTCTTCTCTTCTCCATTTTTTTCGATTGATGTATTTTGGATGAGAAAGTACGGCTCTTCATAAAACGACAGACGATTAATAAATTAATGGATACGAATACTTTTGAAACATTTATTTGTTTCATCTTTTTCTGAATTATAAAAGGCTACAAAAAAGACAGTAAATAATTAGCCACTTCCTTCTAATTCTTGATCTTTCGTCGTCACTATTATCGGTTTCCAGTAGTTTAAAAGTATCTGAAAAGTCTGCTTTTATGGAGGACAAAATTTTATCTGATAATAAGTAGCGATACTTTATCTTAGCTAATTAAGTGTAAGCCTGAAGGTAGTTAATGAAGTATCTCTTTACTGCTAAATATGGGTAAAGTCTGGTGACTTTTGTTTACATAACAGTATTTAAAGATTTCAGAAACATCTCAAAGTATTTCTTTTAGTTAGCATTAAATCTTTTTGAATTACATACAATTGCTTCAAAAAGTTTTAATTTAGAAAGCAATTACAGTGAGCCACTTTAATGTTAAAAAATAAAAAGTTTGTATTTACTTTTATTTAACTAATAGTAAGTATTGTAACGGATCCGGTGCGACATAAAACTTTCTTGAAAGGACGACACAGTTCTTGAGAAACACACAGGAGATTTATTTACACTATGTCAGTGGTTGGAAGTAGCGCGCTACAAGTAGCGACGCTACTGTAGTAGCTACATTTTTGAGTAGTTTGTAGTGTAGCGCACTACTTTTTTAAAAAGTAGTGTAGTGAGTAGTTAACAACAAAAAATAGTAGTTTGTAGCGATTTCTGGAAACTACTTTTAAATAAATTAAAAAAAAATAATAAAGGTTCAAACGAATTTGACTGGCTCAAATTTTACACAAGTACATCAGCGGAGGCAATGAGAAACAAGACTCATAAAAACACGAGCTGACCTCAGACATTTCATTTTTACATCATACGTTATATCTGATTGACGCCATTAGTAATTTTCATATTTCACCAATATTTATATTGAAAAATGCATTTATTTTCGCAAAAATGAAGATATTAGTGATTTTGCGAGTTGAAAATTTGGTGAATTTTATATGAACAGACCGAAGATTGAAAAACAAAAATATTTTAGCGAGGCTTAAATTTTCGATAGTATTCATCAAATAAAAAGAAGCTACTGAAAATGTTATAAAAAAGGATGAAATTGGACTGTTCTGGAGGACTTACAATACTTACGAGCATTAGAGTGTTTGAGAGTATGATAACGGATATTTTTCTTAGTGTCTTCTGATGAGCTAATTTATCAATTTTTTTTGTTCAATCCTCTTACGGTGTGTGTGTGTGTATTAAGGTGTCCTCCCCCCCGCGCCCCCCCCCCCCAAAAAATAGAAAGTTGAATTTTCAAGTCGCACACTCTTTTACATTTTATCCTTTTACGTCAAAAAAAAAAAAAAAAAAAAAATCATTTAATTTGAACAACAGCAACAAGTGCCGATTATATCTGAAAGTGTGAACCAGCGCTTGTGTAACGCTAAGCCAAATTAAAATAAAATGTTTTTTTTAGAAACTCAAAATTTCTGTTGATAAAACGCTGCTCCTATACCCCACATATGCACCACAAAAACATTTATTCAAATTAAAAACTATTTAGATATCCCACACGTGGCCTAACATTTATAATTTTCTTGAAAAAAAAATAAGGTTTTTGATACATATTTTCAGAAATGTAAGATTTTACGAAATTATCAGCTGAAAAATATAAACAGTAAAGTAGTAAAGTAGGTAATTAGCGTTAAATAGAAATTTTTGTTTTCCTGCATTTTTTAAGTCTCCCACATAGTACTCAAATATATGGATTTTTTCCAGGTTGAGTTAAAGTTCTCATTTAAAAAATATTATTTTTTTATTATTCGTTTGTTGTTGATCTGTAAATATGTTCGCCAGTAATTTTTTAACTTGATATTCTATTTAAATTTATATGTAATTTTTTAAAAGATAACTGAAAAAAAAATCAATTTTTTAAATAAAATTATAAATTTTAGGTCAAGTATGGCATATCTAAATGTCTTTAAATTTGAACAAATCTTCTTGTGGTTCATGTGGGGTGTTGGATACAGGGGCAACGTTTTATCAACAAAAATTTTGAGTTTCTATAAAAAGTTTTTTTTTTTTTCGATTTGGCCTAGCATACAAGTACTGTTTTATACTTTCAGGTGCAAGTCGATACGGGTTGCAGTTGTGCAAATTATATGAACCTTTTTTTCACGATTGTTTTGACACAAGAGGAAACATACAAGAGTGTATGCGACTTGAATAATTGACTTTCATTTTTTGAGGGACAACCTATTGTGTATGCTTTTTATTTACTTATTTTTTGGAAAGTAGCGAAGTAGCGACTACATTTCAAAAGTAGTTTGTAGTTGCTACATTAAAAAAAAAGTAGTTGTAGTTGTAGTTAACTACATTTGTAACAAAGTAGTTGTAGTTGTAGTTCGCTACAAACAAAATGTAGTTTTTCCAACCACTGCACTATGTACAGGAAAGATCGTTAACAACTGCTAAATTAATCATCAGCAATTAAGCAAATATCAATCAACACCGTAAACTCAACGGTTACACACGTATTTACATCCAAATAAGCAAAAATACCGCTCAAAAGGCTTCAAAAAACAGAGCAATACATGCTCTCCAGCGTACCACTGCAACGATTCACAAGCAAAAACTAACTCGAGACTGACTTTTTATCATGCGGGACCGCTATTTATAGACATAGAAAGAGAACTCTCAAATATTCCACAAGATTCCCGAAAATCGTAGACCGTTATTTTATTTCTTTCCGTTCTCAAATTTTATCATTCAGAAATGGGGGGACCGTATACTTCGACCGAATATACGGGGGCTGTATATTCATTACAAGAAACTACTTACAGGTTACGTTGCTACAATAATTTTAGATGAAAGATAATTTAGTAAACGTCTAATTTAGCTAGATTACGACAAATTAATCACAAAAATAATCACTATTTACAGAATTTGTAACAGTATATACGCCAGGGTTTTTAATAGAAGTGTTGATTTATTCAGAAATTACAGAAACAATATAATACTGGTATCACATTACACATTTTTGATATAATCACAGTTAGTAAGGCAATGTGGAAGTGAAATAGTGAAATATTTGCTCTGTTTTTAGCACCACCTACCCTGGTGACTTTTGTTTATGTTATAGCATTTGAAGACTTCAGAAACGTCACAAAGTATTTCTTTTTGTTAGCATTAAATCTTTTTAAGGGCATGAACTTCAAAATGTTTTAATTTGAAAAACAATTACAGTGGGCTACTATAATGCCAAAAGTTTAAAAGTTTGTACTTACTATTATTTAACTAATAGTAAGCATATTATACACCAGGGCTTTTAATAGAAATATTTATTTATTCAGAAACTGCAGAAAGAATAGGATGCTGTGATATCACATCACACATTTCTGATATGATTACAGTTAATAAGGCAATGTGGAGCAAAGTGGCAAAGTGAAATAGAGAAATATTTGCTCTGTTTTTAGCACCACCTACCTGATAATATTTTAATTACGTAGTAACACACGTAGTCTGTTCCAATCAGGAAACGAGCTGATGTGTGCATCCCATGACTTCCTTTTACTCCAGTTTTAATGTCATTTTCCCATTAGTGGCAATTTTAGTGTGAGTCAATAGTTCACTCTCTAAATATCACCACCAGTGGCCAAATTGAAACCAGATTTTAAAAAAAATCGCCAAATTTGTCACCAAGTTGGTGACAAAACATGGCGACCAAAATATTGGCGATATATCGCCAAGTGTCCGCCAAATAATAACACCACTTGAGTATCCATCGAAATTAACAATGATTTCCCCACAAAAAGAGGCGAAAGACCCCTTTAGAAACACCCGAATGCAACCAAAAGGGGAGGCGCACAACTAGACCGCACTAGGAGTCTACGTAGCAAATTTCAACTTTCTAGGATATACCGTTCTTGGGGTATGCGACATACATACGCACATGCATAAATACGTACATACGGACGTTACGAGAAAAGTCGTTGTAATTAACTCGGGGAATGTCAAAATGGATATTTTGGGTGTTTATACGTTCTTAGGCACTTAACCGCGTGTGGTCGGGTTGAAAAAAGAACTTATCATTAATTCAGGGGTGAGCAAAATGGAAATTAAGGCCGAATTTTGAGTGAAAAATTTTTCGCGAATACAATACTTCCTTTTTTTGTAAAAGGAAGTAAAAAGTTAACCTCTGAAGATCAAAGAATATGATAATGCAAGCCGTTTTTAAAAATTGATGCTCGTATTATAATCTTTTGTTGTAAGTAAAAAAATTATTTTTGTTGTCATAAAATTATAAAGTTCTTATGATTAACATTTTAAATATTAGCTGAGACTTACTAATATTTAGTGCAGTAGTTATTCATTTGATGCTAAACTTATTTCTATTTTCAATATTTTGTATAATTAATTAAATGCATGCGTGGCAACGTGCGTGGCAATGGGGCAAAGAAAAATAGTTTTTTTAACCGACTTCAAAAAGGAGGCGGTTATCAGTTCATACCGTATGTATGTTTTTTTTTTTTTTTTTTTGTTTGTCCACTCATAGCGTCTCACCTAGTGAACCGATTTTGATGATTCTTTTTTTGATGGATAGGGGATGGCTCAACTTAGGTCCCATTACTTTGTTTGACCATATTTGTTCTTTAGAAAAAAAGTTATGGGCAAAAAACAGTAAATTTTATGCAATTTCCCTACTAAATGATTAAAATGATATTGAGCGAAGTTCGCACTTTTCTTCCGTGGATAACGGTGGCTCAGTGGTAGAATTCTCGCCTCCCACACGAGCGACCCGGGTTCAAATCCCGACTAGGACGAAGTGAACTTTACTAAAATTTCGTTTCTACTGTTTCTCGTATTTTCTCGAATGTTCTATTAATTTCTGTATTTTTCCAAGTCTGGAAAGTTCCAGCACTTTCTCAAGTTGTATATAAGGAGATGTAACGTTCATTCGTGGTTCTGAATAAAGATCTCGAGTTGAGACTAACGAGTATTCGCTTCATTTGGCTTTCACATTGTCTTCGATATCTTCATCTACGCGACAATATGAAACTCATTGTTATAAAAGTTTGGTGCCATATAACATTAATAGTAATGATAATTTTGAATAAAGGCTTTTCTAAAGCAATACAGTGATATAGGGCCGAACTTCTTACTAGGTAACTTCTTACTTTTACTGAAATATCTACATTTCAGTAAAAGTAATAAATTACACACATTTACACTAAAAAGAATGAAATAAAAAAATTTTGAAAAAAAAAAAAATAGAACCAACTTCAAAATTGCACTAAAAAGTGAAAAATAATTTTATTCTTTAAACACCATCGATAATACTTTTAAACATAATTTTTGAAGTTGGCGCAAAAACAAAAAGTAAAATCCATTGTAACCATGCTTCGTTCATATTTTTATCAAAAAATCATCCAAAGTTAGGAACGAAACATCTATATCGTTACTCAAATATGCTGTCATCAATGCGTAATGCATGTGGTAGTGAAGAAACTGGACCTGGTTAAATTTATACTTGTAGCTGAGTTATGGCTGTGAATGATTTTATCGATCGTTTTTGCGCCAACTTCAAAAATTATGTTTAAAAGTATTATCGATGGTGTTTAAAGAATAAAATTATTTTTCACTTTTTAGTGCAATTTTGAAGTCGGTTCTATTTTTTTTTCAAAAATTTTTTTTTTTCGTTTACGTATTCAATCATTCATTAAATCACTTACGTATTCATTTATCATTTAATTCACTTCAATTCCTTCATTTAATAGTTCACTTGCTTATTGGTTCATTGACTTGTTTTCTATTTATTCACTCTAATTTTTCTCATATATTAGTTAATTTATTTATTTAGGCATTCGTTTATTGATTCATTATCTATTTATTTTTTCATTCTTTCTTTAGTTTACATGTTTATTTGATCAAAAATATTTGAAATAGAAAACATTTCATTGAAAAAATATTTTATTTTTCATTTTGTCCCGTGGTAACAAAAGAAAAATTTTCAACTTTTTTTTTTACTTGCTTTTACAAAAAAGGAAGTATTGTATTCGCGAAAAAAATTTCACTCAAAAATCGGCCTTCATTTCCATTTTTCTCACCCGCGAATGAATGTTGAGTTTTTTTTCCGACCCGACCACACGTGGATATATGCCTAGGAACCAACAGACACTCGAAATATCCATTTTGACGACCCCTGAGTTAATTATAACAAATTTTCTCGTGACGTCCGTATGTACGTATGTATGTGCGTATGTGTATGTGTGTCTCGCATAACTCAAAAACGATATGTCCTAGAAAGTTGAAATTTCATACGTAGACTCCTAGTGAGGCCTAGTTGTGCACCTTCCCTTTTGGTTGCACTCGGATGTTCCTAAGGGGGCATTTTTTTTTTTAAATTTTAAATTTGGTTTCAATTTGGCCACTGTTGGTGATATTTAGAGAGTAAACAATTGAATCACATTAAAATTGCCAATAATGGGAAAATGACATTAAATTGGAGTAAAAGGAAGTCATGTGATGCACACATCAGCTCGTTTTGTGAAGGAGCAAATTTACTGTCGAAAATCAAAAATGTTTCAATGTAAGTATTATTATGAAATACATTGTTCTTTCTTTACATACTGTAAATTTCAAAACAAATTTCCAATTTGTTCATTTTGAAAAATGTAAGTTATCTGAACTATTTACGCTTTGATAACCCCCTCCCCCTGAACCCTTTGCCCCACATTCCCCTACAAAGGGAGAGTTTTTCAATCATTCAATCATTTAGAAATTTTATTTTGCTTCATAAAACTTGCACTCCTTTTGTTAAAGATTTTTTTTTTCCATCCCATTTTATAAGAGAATCAAATTCACCCAAATAAGCAGGATAGCTTTGAACACCTCTCTAATACATAATTCATTTTTAATGGATTTAATAATGACTATTTCTTAATTTTGGGTAACTATTCAGTAATTTCAGAGCATTTCTTTCATTTTATACCCACAAATACAATAAACCAACAAAATATGAGTGAGACTGTTCAAAATTAAAAAATATGGTTTAAATTTATACCCTGAATAACTGCAACGAATGCGAAAAATAACGTAAATATATTTTTTGGGCTATGGACTAAATTCCAGCAGGCACATTTGCATTTTCTCTAGCCAAAAAACATTCCCACAGTAATATAAAAAGGCCCAGATATGCGTACCCGCAGACCCCACAGTGAGGGGGAGGCCCACCTACTTAAAGAGCCCAACGATCCAAGAAATTGAAGACAAAATTGAAAAAAAAAAAAACTAGCACTAAGACTTATAAACGTTACAAATCTCCCTCCTGGCCCCTGGGGAGGGGCTCTACAGATTTTAGCAGGGGGGCCAAAAATTAATAGGTCTGAACCAAGGGCGCACATATGCAAAATTTAAAGGGGGGGCTCAGAAAATTTCCTCATGGTTTAGCAGGATATTTTCCCCATAGAAACCGATTTCAGTACAGATTAGATTTATTAAAATTTGACATTTTTAATAACTTATTAATTAATGCCTGGAGAAGATTTTTGCAAAGAAAAATGTACTAAAAGCAAGGATGTTCTAATTTCAAAGGGGGGGGGGGCTTGAGCTGATACTTGCCCCCTCCCCCATATGGGCGCACCTGATCTAAACATAAAACATGTATACAAAAGCCATATTTTGCGCTTACAAGAGAGAAGCATTAGTAGTGCTATAACTTTTACGCTGTGACAACGTATTGTGCAATAGGTTGACTCAACGGTATGGATAGTGATACAAGTTTTGTCCCTATTTAAAAGCAAATATTTACTCATACATACATATTTATCAAATTATTTTTAACGAGTCTTAAGCTGGATTTTTTTTTTTTTTTTTTTTTTTTTTTTAGCGAGAAATAACAGAATTTATTACTCTTGATTAGAATCGCTTTCGTAATTATTCTTAACTAGCAGATGAAAAAATGGAAAGGATGAAAAATGTTTCCCTTTTCAACACGAATGCGTAAAACATCAAAAACAAACTTATCCTCAAAAAAAATCCGCCATTTTATCGAATTATGGAGATATTTAAGTGTGTATAAATCAAAAACATCTTTCAACAGAAGTGACAGAAAATAAAAGACAAGTTATTGAAATGGCGTGGAAAAAAGACGAAAATATTGAATCGATAACTGTCCTACTTTCTTGTTAAGTTCAAGATTTTCCATCAAGGGCAATTTTCTTTATCTGTTCACCAAAAACTTTTATTACATTTTAGATCTGGTTCTTATAAACTCATAAATCATTATTTCTTACCCATGTGAATAGTCTTTCAGACAGGCTGTACAACATTTTTAAAAACTTTCGTAATTTCGATACTACATATGAAAAGTGATTTATCATGGACACGAGGCGTCAACAATATTAGAAATAAAGATTCATACATGCTTGTTAAGACATTGAAAATTTTAAATAAAATTCGAACCCAACTTGCTATTTTTAAATAGCAATAAAATATAGTGCTGGGCAAATTATTATACTAAAGAGTTTTTTTTTTTTTTTTTTGTACACTATTTGTACTAAAATACTATCTATTTTACTGTTAAAGTACAGTACATACTGTACACTGATTATTACTTTATTTTAGCATAATTTAATGTTTGCAGATGGCAGTACTGTCTGCTTTGTTTATGTTCTTTGTTTATCTACCTGCCAGGAACATATCCTCAATCAGCTTCAACAGTTCACTAGTTCTTTTTATTAGTGTGTTCTGTTATATTTAAAGTTAGTTTTAGGTAATTAGTGAGTATGTGTATGTAAGTATAATAGAGAGTATAAACAGATTTTTACCTCTTTTTTTAAAAAGTTAAGAAGTGGTGTAAACCTTGTGAAAAGTATGTCAAAAAGACTTAAAATGCTCATCAAGAACAAGGGAATGCATACTAAATATTAGATAATTATTTCACTGTTCGTTAATGTGTTTATAGTTATGTAATCAATAAAGAATTTGCTTTCAAACAGTCTTAGTCTAATAATTTGGCCAGCAGTGTAATGTGTAATATATTACCACTAGGTTGCGCTAACAATAAATGATCATTTTAAAAACAGCGACAGAAGTGAAAACGTAAAACTACAAATTAAACTTGGTACATTTGTGAGCGCATGTTTACGGATGTGTGTGATGTGTGTTTAATTTTTATTTAAAACTAGTGGTACCCGCACGGCTTTGCCCGTAATAGAAAAATTGAAAGGTCTTTTGGCCCGTACATTCGCCCGTATATTCATAAATAATGTATGGTGAATTTTCCCGCCAATTGACTTGTACCCATGTTACGATTCCACGTTATGACAATTTCGTATCTCGCCAATTGGCTTGTGCCCATGTTATGGTTCCACGTTATGATAATTTCGTAATTTACTCGTCCATCCTATGATAATTTTGTTCTTATAATTGGAATAGAAAAAGAACCACATCGAATTTTCGGAAAATCGCTTCGAGGTGCACTCTCCCATGCTACAAACTAACTTTCTCCAAATTTCATAAAAATCGGCCGAACGGTGTAGGCACTATGCGCGTCACAGAGATCCATACATCCTACAGACAACCAGACATCCAGACAGAGAGACTTTCAGCTTTATTATTAGTGAAGAAGATAAAGATTACTTGTAATTTCAAAAAACAAAGTTTCATAATTTGTAAATTTAAAATATCACCTACAACAGTCTAGTTTTTACGTTTATCAGCAATCCGAGCATCAATTACATACATTTTGGTATGATTTATTTCAGTTCGTTTATAAAGTAAATATTGATGCAAATCTATTAAATATTTGAATATAAATTCTTTGTGTTATTCAGTTTTTCCTGCATAAAAATAACAAACAGTACACATACTGAACTATCCACGTAATCAATGTACTGTTTTACCCCTCATTAGCCGACATGCCGAAAAGAGCCGAGTTGCCGTGAGATTGACCAGCATGCCTGAAAATTCGAATTTTGAGGCATGCCAGATAATTTGGGGCTCATTTCGAAAAAAAAAGTGAACTTATGGATGAAAAGACATTTGGCAAAAGCCAGATGCTGATTTGTTTGCCCTGTTTTTATGCATTTATATGTTGTACAACTATGCAATCTATTTTTTTAAGTTTGATTTGAATCATATTGCATGATGAAATGAAAACATTTCAGTGGCGTGTTATTTGAAATTTGTTTGTTTTCAAATGTTTAAAACATTGATTTCAAGTTTAATCTTTACTAATAATAAAACTGAAAGTCCCTCTGTCTGTCAGGACCTCTGTCTGTCAGGATCTCTGTGACGCGCATAGCGCCTAGACCGTTCTGCCGATTTTCATGAAATTTGGCACAAAGTTAGTTTGTAGCATGGGGGTGTGCATCTCGAAGCAATTTTTCGAAAATTTGATGTGATTCTTTTTCTATTCCAATTTTAAGAACAAAATTCTCATAAGATGGACGAGTAAATTACGAAATTATCATTACCTGGAACCGTAACATGGGCACAAACCAATTGGCGAGAAAATTGACCATACATTATTTGTAAATATACAGGCGAACCAAAAGACCTTTTAATTTTCTATTACGGGCAAAGCCGTGCGGGTACTAATAGTTATATTTAAACGTATAAATTAATCAATTACGAAAGTTATACTAGAGCCTTTTTAAAAATGCAAAAAATCAGATTTAAATTTAAAAAAAATTTTATTCCAAATACCATCCCAAGCAGGTATGTTCGATTTGTGATGAATTAGGATATCAAGTTGACCAGAGATTATAATAAATTGGTGGAGGAAGATCTGTGACTTCCTTTCTGTGTGGAACAGATTGTTGCCCTGTTTAAAAATAGCTCCAGGGAGTCCTGCATGAAAGCATTCACATAAAGCATGTCACAGACGTACCTCTCGGCTGCCGAGTTGTTGCGGATCAATATTAGGGCTGATCGTGTATCGCACGCGACGGCAACCCATAACATCACCAAAGCTAAGGGTGCTGTGTGCCGAGGAAAAAAAAAAACAGCTAATATTGCTGCGATCACCGCGGGGCTTCCATACACGTACACGAGTATTATCACAGCCTGCATTGAATCTGGATTCGTCGCTGAAGGCAATCTGGCTCCATTTAGTTGCAATCCATTCCCGTTTAACGCGACATTACTCTAAATGGAGCCGGCTGATCTGATTTTTTGCATTTTTAAAAAGGCTTTAGTATAACTTTCGTAATTTATTAATTCATAAGTTAAAATATAATTAAACTTAAAATCGATGTTTTAAAAATTTGAAAACAAATAAATTTCAAACAACACGCCACTGAAATGTTTTCATTTCATCATGCAATATGATTCAAATCAAACTTTAAAAAAAAAAAAAATTGCATAGTTGTACAACATATAAATGCATAAAAACAGGGCAAACAAATCGGCATTTGGCTTTTGCCAAATGTCCTTTCATCCATAAGTTCACTTTTTTTTTTTTTTTTTTGAATTGAACTCCAAATGGCGTGCTTCAAAATTCGAATTTTCCGGCATGATGTTCAAGCTCACGGCAGCTCGGTTCTTTTCGGCTTGTCGACTAATGAGAGGTCAAATAGTACATTGATTACGTGGACAGTTCAGTATGTGTATTGTTTGTTATTTTATTAGTGAAAGCCCTAAACCTGTCTTAATCTATATATATAAAAATGAATGTTTGTCTGTATGTCATCCAAGCACTCAAAAACTACCCGGCAGATTTGGCTGAAACTTTCACCGTTTGTTATTTTTGGTACTGGGTATGTTTATAGACCAGTTCGGAAAAAATCCGATCGATAGTTCCTTTTTTATTCCAATTTAAGTCACAATACATTGGATAAATACGAATAAAATTATCGGCTGCAGAAATGAATTCGCGTGAAAGATCTCATTGATAAGAAATTAGCTGTTGCCATTTTTCTTGTGTTTGAACAAATAAATTCTTTCTTTATTGTTTTATGACTTTTCATGCAACGGGGGATTTAAAACTTTTTCTATTTAATATTTTTAGCGATTGATTGATCTTGCAAACTGCGTGAGTACAAAATTTGAGTATAGTCACGGTTTCACTTGATACCTGGACCGATTATTATGAAAATTGCTATATATATGTATTTTTCCGCGGAGAAGGTGCATAATATGCTCATTGAAGCCACTCGCCACCAGGTGGCACTGCAGAGTAGTAACTTCTGGCCCGTTCAACCGATTGTCATTAAAATCAGTATAATGATGTATTTTTTTGTTGGCGTAGCAGCGCGCGTCGGGTACAGCTAGTTGTACATAAAATACACCGCCAGCTATGACTGAGCTGGCGGTGGTATACTGTGCTATAGGATGGTAACTTACTGCCTTAGTTGTCTTCCGAAAGATAGTCAATCATGACACAACTTACACTAAACCGAGTTTTTCTCAGAATGTCTTTGTCTAACCATTCTTTACAAAGGTTTCCCCTCTAATTACTCGTATATTCAGTCAGTGTGATTTTCATGTAGTTGTCAGACTTTTCAAAAAACGTACAATTTAAAGACCAATTCAACGACTTGATCATTGGTGTATTTATTACATCATGTGTGAATGTACTATTGGGTACATTGGGAAAATAAGGCAAGCTTTAAAATTTAGGCTAAAAAGAACATGAAACTTATGAGAGGGGTCGGAAAATTGTTTCAATAACTGAGCATTGTTGGAACACAAGTCACAATTTTTTGTGAATCCAAGATTATTTACAGACTCTCCACTGGTGTTCTGCATTTTTGAAAGCTTTTCATAAGCATAAAAAATCTAAATAACACTTTTAATGAGTTTTTTGCAACTTCTCTCGCACTTCTCTGATTCTACAAAGTGGCCTCGAATTTGCATTTTCCGATACGTCTGTATGATCAATCGTGGCTCAGCAAACTTTTAAGCCTCGTCTCTTAAGTATTTTAACATCATATTTACAACAGTCCTTTTCTTAGCTATGCACTGACGAAGAAGGTAATCTCCCTTGAAATCGTTCTGCCTACTTTCAATCTTTCTGTTTGCGTCTATTGACGTTGTCTGTATTTAAACAATAAATCTAGTGATGTAAGTGGCAAAATTAAAAAATTGGAGATAAAGCACAAATGGTAGGTGAACCCCTTCTCTGTCTTGAGGTAAGATATGGTGCTAGTAGCCCTGGTAGGTGCTGCTGTATAGCATGATTTAGGAAAAAAAATCAATGAAAGCCTACCTAGAATGTTATCTTTATAGTCGTTTTACTTGAAACTTGAAAATGTCCACTTACATCCCTTTGCTTCTCACTGCCACAATTACACGAAGTATAGTTAAAGTCCTTAAATGATCCTGGAATAGTAATACTTTACTCATATAGTAATTCACATCAAACTAAGACGAATGTTCCAATATTAATGCATTGCTGATAACCGCGTAATGTTCCTAACCGCCTTGTCTAGTGGTCAGAAAAGTCTGGCTGCAAATGAGGAAGTCACGGTTTTTCGAATCCTGGCTCTGGCTTAAATGTAATTTCTCTCTTCTGTCCTTTCTTTGCGTGAATGTGTTGTTGAGCGGTGAAAGGTTGCCTACCCTTAAACGGATCCTAATGGCATATGTGAACTCTGGAAGTCGTAATTCACACCAAATTACGGTACAGTTGGAAAAGTGAAGCAACGCACCGTAAATTGCCAGCCTAGCAGGCACAAGGAAACAAGAACATCCGATGCTGTGGCACTAATTGCTGCCCATCTACAAATACAGGGTGTTTCAAAATGAATAGCGGGGTTTTAACGTGTTATAGTATTTATTACACCAAACTTACAACCACAAGTGATGTATCAAATGAAATAGAAACTCAAACAGTTTTTTACATAATAGCCTACAAGTGTTCAATATGCGCACCATTCGTCACTCGGCACACGTCAAGACGATATGCGAGTTCTTCCCAAACTTTGATGAGTGTCTCATTAGTAATAGCTGCAACAGCTGTTTCAATCCTGTTCCTTAATTCGGGAAGGTCGGCTGGCGGCGGAGGCACATACACACGGTCCTTAATAAACCCCCAAAGATAGAAATCACACGGCGTTAGGTCGGGTGACCGTGGAGGCCGTGGGAAACAAGCCCCGTCATTAGGCCCCTTACGGCCAATCCAGCGGTCGGGTACAGTTAGATTAAGTCAATCGCGTACCTCCTTACGCCAGTGAGGCGGCGCACCATCTTGCTGAAAGATGAAGTTTTCTGGTTCATCTTGTGTCAGTTGAGGGAAGAACCATAGCTGTAAAGTATCCAGATAATAAGAAGGCGGATTGCAACAGAAACATTCGACGCACAACAAACAAAACTGTTTGAGTTTCTCTTTCATTTGACATATCACTTGTGGCTGTAAGTTTTGGTGTAATAAATATTACAACATGTTAAAAACCCGCTATTCATTTTGAAACACATTGTACTTTAAAATGCAAAGCACTTAACTGCTTAAATAGATTTCATACTTGACTTCACAACAAAATGTACAAGTGAAGTAGAAATATACAGACATTTAAACTAAGAATGCGGACCCACAATTATCTAATCCCCCTCCCCCTCAAAAACAAACACTAAACTTGAATATTCTAATTCAAAAACCAAATCTAGTAATCTTAAAAAGCCGGAATAAAATTCCAACTAAAATCTACGAAGAAACGCTTTCATGAGAATTCTGTGATTAGTATGCACGGTAAAACTTAACTTCACGAAAGCTTTATTCAATTTTCCAATTTCGATGCATTGGAGGAAAAGTAAAATCTTTGAATACAAGCCCTAAATACAACTGAAAAAGCACGAAGAGAGATAAACGGACAAAAAAAACCCTTTGAAGGAGAAAAGCATTAATTGATTCAATTCATGCATGTAATGAAAAAAACTAAATGTGATTCGACAAACTCGATTCGGAAAGCAAAAACTGTAAAATCCACTGCTCACTCTAGAACGTGACATACCTATTTAAGATCAATAACGAAACGAAACTGGAGTAAAAACTATGGAGAAAAAGCATTTGGAAAGATTTCTGTTTGAAAAAATCGTTTCAAACTCGACTGTTCGAGCACCGAGAGGGAAAAAAAATCAGTGTTAAAAGAGAACGTTCTGTCACCGGTGAAGAAGATGGAGTGTATTCCTGTGTTTAGTGTAGGTCAAACTTTTCTCTAACTGTCAACTAGAAGAAAAGTGGACCTAGCGCATGTTCGAGCTGCTTAAAAGCAGAAATAGGAACTTAGAACCTTCCTTTATTCGGAATTCTCAAGATTGTCTTCATTTTTTTTTTCTTTTAATATACAGTGCTGGCCAAATTATTAGACTAAAGAGTTTTTTTTTTCTTTTTTTTTTTGTACATTATTTGTACTAAAATACTATTTATTTTACTGTTAAAGTACAGTACATACTGTACACTGATTATTACGTTATTTTAGCATAATTTAATGTTTGCAGGTGGCAGCACGATCTGCTTTGTTTATGTTCTTTGGTTATCTACCTACCAGGGGCCATGGTAGCCCGATCGGTAGAGTGTCGGATTCAGGACCGGAGGGTCCTGAGTTCGAACCTCGATGTTCGAAGATCCACCGTCGTCATTAATCGGACTGGGCGACGCTAAATATGTTCGTGGTCTCAATGTCCTCCAAGTGAAACGATACCTCTGGGGGTGCTAGCACCAGGTAGCTATTAGCTCCTGGACTAGTTCTAAATTCTCATTAACTGTTCGATCCGGTGATGGTGCTGCCATCTATCGGTATATAAAATAATGGAGGAAAGGCACTTAGTATGCAGTCCTCTACATAAATACAGTTGTAGTCAGTTGTGACTCTGAATAGGAATAGGAATAGAATAGAATAATTTAATGTTTGCATGTGGCAGCACTGTCTGCTTTGTTTATGTTCTTTGTTTATCTACTTACCAGGAACATAACCTCAATTAGCTTAAACAGTTCACTAGTTCTTTTTATTAGTGTGTTCTGTTATATTTAAAGTTAGTTTTAGGTAATTAGTGAGTATGTGTATGTGAGTATATATAATAGTGAGTGTAAACAAATTTTTACCTCCTTTTTTAAAAAGTGTTAGCAAATGGAGTAAACCTTGTGAAAAGTATGCCAAAAAGACTTAAAATGCTCATCAAGAACAAGGGAATGCATACTAAATATTAGATAATTATTTCACTGTTCGTTAATGTGTATATAGTTACGTAATCAATAAAGAATTTGCTTTTAAAACAGTCTTAGACTAATAATTTGGCCAGCACTGTAACTTTTTTTTGTTACAAACAAGGCGCAGTTGTAAAACGAAATAGTCACTTTCTTAGAAATGTTAAGAAATCTATTGAGTATCGAAATTTTGTGCTGTTAATGAGAAGTATGAATTCTGTTTATCGTTAAAAGAATACATAAGAGCTATTTAAAAATATTATTCAGCTTTGTTGTGGGCCATGTTTAGTTTCATACCCACTGATGTGCATTCGAAATTTGATCGTACATCAAAATCGATTTCAAATGAATTAATTGTATATTTTTTTCAAAATCAGTTTCAAATGCATTAATTGTAGTTTTTTTTCCGAAATCAATTTAAAAGGCGTTAATTAAATCGATTTCAAATGCATTAATTAAATCGATTTAAAATGCACTAATAAAATTGATTTCAAATGCATTAATTGTAGATTTGTTTCAAAATCAATTTCAAATGCATTAATTGATTTTTTTTTAATCAATTTCAAATGCATTATTTGTAAATTTGTTTCAAAATCGTATTCAAATGCATAAAATAAAATGTTTTTTTTTTTTTTTTTTTTCCAAAATCGATTTCAAGTTCATTAATTGTAAAAAAAAATTTCTCTTTCCGAAAAATCTCCTAAAATTGCACAAATTGAATTTTTAAGAAGCTGGGATTTTGTCAAGGTCATTTATTTTCCCAGCTAGAAAAATAATCATAACATTGAAGGGTTTTTTTTTTTTTTAATACCTTTTTTCTAAACGTTTAGCATTGTATTTTCCTTTAATTATACTGCTACTGCACTTGTAATATTTTCACTTCAAAATAACTTATATAAGATATAATGTATTGACCCTCTCAATTCGATCTTATTGTACTATATACTATATATTTACTTAGACTCATCTATGCCGATAGATGTCGATCAATTTATTCCATGACTTCCCAAACTTTATACCCAGCGGATCCCTTTTATGAATCAATATTCAGTACGGACCCTAGTTATTAGAGTGTGTAGATACTTGTAGTTTGTAATTTGATGAACTTAATTTAATTTACCGGTACTAATTAGAGGGGAACATCACTATTTAAAAAAGCACTAAGTAGGTATTGTCCGTTTTTCACGAGAAGGCACTTCGCCCCGCCTTTTTGAACGCAGGGTTCTATTTTACGCAGGGGTGCTCGGTAAACATATCCTCGTGCTTCTAAATGAGACAACGAGAAAACTTTAACTTGGGCGTGCATTTTAATGTGCAAAAACTAGAACCCCTATAACTGGAGAGGCCGACGCATCCGCCATTTTGGAGCAAGCGTACAACAGGGAAAACTACCTTTATTGGCAATCATTCGCCAAACAGAGAACGAGAGAGTCAGAGAGAGAAGGTGAACATTGGCGAAATTTTGAAAACAGTTGGCGTCGTTTCCAGGCTGCCAGTCACTTCGCGGGCTATTAATTATCCTTTTTTTTTTTTTTTGAGCAATCACGATTGCTTATTGCTTTCATTTGACTGTTTTTGATGTCCTATCATTTTATTTTCCCACCGCCACCCTCTGCACCATCACCGTGGACAGGCGGGCTCCTCACGATGCTGCTCCTATAGCGAAAGCCGTCTACAGGTTGCATCCATGTCCTACACACACGGCATACATACACAACTACGCACACACACGCGCACATACACACACACAAACACATATACACATACACCTATACACACATACACCTACACACACATACACACATACACCTACACACAAACACATACGCACACAAACACATACACACACAAGCACACACGCATACATACACACATATACACACAACTATCCACACATTCATGCCTGCACACAGACACAAACACATATGCCGACATACACATACGCATACATACACACACATACACACAACTACCCACACATTCCTGCCTGCACACAGACACAAACACATATGCCTACACACACATACACATACCCCCCCCCCACACATACACATACCCCCCCCCACACTTATGCCAGCACACAGACACAAACACACATACCCCGTACACACAAACATCCCCCCACACACACAAACACACATGCCTACATACATACACTATGCGAAAAACATAATTTGAATTCAAGATGTCAAAATTCAAATTAATTTTTTTTTTTAATCTTTTTTTTTTTCTTCCTGCATCTGCTGGAAATCTGAAGAGCTGAAATCCTCTTTTGGAGCTCTTTGCACAATTAACAGCCGGACAACCAGCCATTTAACTCGATTTAACACATGTTAAAGAAATGTAAACATCAGCAGTAATGCTATCGCTACGAAGCACTAGATCAAGTTTGCTCCAAAATGGCGGATGCGTCGGCTCCTCCACTATAGAGGCCTTAGCAAAAACGTCTTAGTGTCCTTTACATCACTTGCTTCACTTGTCTGTAGCTATTTTCGTTATTCATACATTTTAAAAACTACTGCTTTTGCAACAACTATGATCCGAATATACCTTCAGCCAAATGCAGCGAAGCAGAATCATCGGAGACCACGTGACGAAGGCGGAGTCAAGTGCTTTCTCGTGGAAAACAGACAACAGTTTACAACGCTTAACTGTATTTGCAAACTCTGCAGTACAAAAATCAACAGGCAGAAATGAATAGATAGCACAGAGATTAAAATTTAAAATTGAACTTCGAACTAAAGGGAAGAGTGAGGTTGTTTTAGCTGAAATTGGTTTTAAAATTGTTACAAGTTCTGTAAATAGTAATTATTTTTGTGATTAATTTGTCGTAATCTGGCTAAATTTGGCGTTCATTAAATTACACTAGGAAACAATTTGTAATATAATTTCCGTTGAGTTTGTTTTTTGAGCTGTTATGTAGTTAATTAGGCAAGCTGATTCCAAAGCTGCATTTAGTTTTCTTCTGCTACGTCAAGTTTTTTCTTTACAACTTATGAGAATGTGAGTACTCTCCGCAGAATTGAGCATGGATCGAGGCCCGGATCTATAAATTTTGAGCCGCCCTGCAACAAAATCTGTAGGGCCCCTCTCCAGAGGCCAGCAGTGTATATTTGCAACGATAAATCTCAGTACCGATTTTTTTTTTTTTTTTTTTTCAACTTTTTTGTCAATTTCTTTCGTCGTTGGGCCCTTTTAGACAGTGCCACTCTGCTGCGTCTGCGGATACGCAGATCTGCGCATGCATGGATTATAGGAAGCACTATTACATTCTAAGTGTCTCATTTCCACTTCTACGTTCTTCAAATTTACGTTCAAATTTACGTTCTTCTAAGTGTCTCATTTCCGTATTTCCTAGCCTGTCATTTGAAAAGATATAGGCCGGTGTTTTTGATGGTCCACAGATTCGAGAGCTTATTAAAGATGAAACTTTCATCGGAACAGTGTTAGAAACTCCAAAGAAATGCTTGATTGGCGTTCAAAAACATTATTAAAAGTCTTCGTGGAACTATGCGAACCTTTTATTAAGCAGAAATTGTCCAACAACTTGTGGAGAGCTTCCGAATGCTTGGTTCCCACATGAGCATCAAATTGCATTTTTTACATAGCTTATATCTTGCAAACTTCCTGAAAAATCTTGGTACAGTCAGTGATGAACAGGGTGAGCAATTCTATCAAGATTTGAAGGTCCATGGAGACACGATATCAAGGTAGATTGGATGCGTTTAGGATAGCTGACTGTTGCTGGAGCACCAGTCCACAGATTAAACACTCCAGAAAAAGCTATAAGCGAAATTTTTAAACTTAATCTGTATAAATACACAATTTTACTTGCGATACTATAATAGCCTTTGTATGAATAAAATTATTTTTTGTAAACAGGGCATTTCATAAGTTTTTACTGCATTTTACTTATTTTGTATGACTTTTGAGGGTATTCTGTAGTTTGAAAAGTTGACGTGATAGACAAAAACTGCGATTTTTGTTGAATTCAGAGGCCAAAAGTTAGTTGAAAATAAGTCACAGATTTAAGACAACGAAATTGCTGTTCCCCAGTGTTATCTTTCATCTAAAATTATTGTAGTAATGTAACCTGTAAATAGTGTCGTGTCATGAATATACAGCCCCCGTACATTCGACTGAAGTATACGGTCCCCCTATTTTCCATTGATAAGGTTTGTGAATGAATAAAAAGAAAATTGAAGGAAACTTTAGGAATCTTGTGGAATATTTGAGAGGTCTCTTTCGGGATTAATAAATAGCCACGGCCGACGGCGGGCGTTAGTCTCGACTGAGAGCATGTATTTTGCTCTGTGTGTATTAGCCTTCTTTTTCGCTGTGTTGTTTTGCATATTTGGATGTAAATACGTGTGCCATCATTGAGTATACTGTGTTAATTGATATTTGCCTAATTGCTATGGTGAATTTAGCAGCTGTTAATGATGTTACGGGGCTGAAGTTTAGCACTGAAAACAGGACAAGGGGTCATTGTTTTAAGTTATTTAAATCTCAGGCTAGCATGGATATTAGGAAAAATTATTATTTTAGCAGGGTAGTGGAACCTTGGAACAGCTTACCGGAAGAGGTGGTAATGAGCAAGGGAGTAGACAGTTTTAAGAGGGCCATTGATCTTTACTGGGGATTGTAAATTGACTAGGACCAGTCTAGCTGGGCCCAGAGCCTGTTGCTGGTCGTCACTTTTGTATTTGTATTTGTATCTTTCCTGTACATAGTGTAAATAAATCTCCTGTGTTTTTTCAAGAACTGTGTCGTCATTTCAAGAAAGTTTGAAGCTGTATCACGAACCAGTAACAATATGCTGGGTTTAGTTTTTGACAGCTGGAGTCGAATATTAGATTCATCATCTACACAGTTTCAATATTGAGCTTTAGTGTCTGCACAGGTTTTAAATTCGAATTTGAATAAGTAGGTTGGAGCAAATGGAAGAACACGCTTTGCTTTTGCAGTGAGCAGCTGGGATTTAAAGGCTGACCACGGAGAGATGGAAAATAATCCTGAAGCGGAAACATCATTTGCATAATTTCTGTTAGGTTGTTTATTATAATTTTGTATGATGTGATAGGATCAACGAGAACGCGCCTCTTACCACCCTGCGCTTTCTGGCTGATTCAACCTATTGCAAATAATACAAATGTTGTTTCCGCTTCAAGATCATCCGCCATCTCTCCGTGGTCAAGCAATACCAGACAAAACGGCAAATTGGGAGTGAGTATCCTGAAAGGTGAATTTCACATTGCAGTCAGAAGTTATGTCTGTCAAACTAGCGTTATATCCAGATCGGAAAGCGACATTTTTTTTTTTTACGATAATGATTTTTTTTTAAACGATGTACACCATTCAGTTTATGTATAAAAAAAACTACTAGACCTATCATAACTTTCCCACTCTAAACCAAAAAAAAAAAAAATTATTCATTTTTATTATTTTTTCAAAATGTTGAACTCAGGGGCGGCTCGTCACTATGGACCGGGTGGGCTCGCCCCCCCCCCCCAGAACAATTGTGCACCGGAAAATAAATTATTCATAAATAACGTTTTGTATTTCAGTTAAAAAAACAACAGAAAACGACGAATTGGGGGCGTGAAACAGATTTTAAATCTCTAAAACATTTTTCATATGGCTAATAAAATATTAGAAATTTTCCATCTGTTAGCGTTCGCGCTTGCATGCTTTGACAATGATTTCTTGGGGCTCCGACTGGTTTGCCCCAGCCACACCTCCACTCCTAACCATTCACGACTAATCTACCAACAAACCAAAACCGCAAGACGCACCACCCCAATTAATCCTCCATGGGCAAGAATTCTCTAGCCCATGGAAGGGCAGCAGAAGGTGGGGGAAGGATTTTAAGTACGTCACTTGTACGAAAAAGCCTACGTGAATGAAAAAAAGGTTTCTTTTCCTCCGTCCCTCTTTTGTCTTGAATCCGGAAAGGGATTTACAATTTTATGGATTTATCGCATCTCATGCAAATTTTTATTAATTTATTTTTCTGCTTGGAACCAATACGAGCGGAATTTCTGAATGGACGGTTTATTTTCGAGTAGCACAGATCAGTCGGTTTTAAGTGTGGTGCTAATAAAAGCTCTGAATTTGTCCGAAACTTTTACAAAACAGCTTCAATTCGGAGAGATACATTCAATTTTCTTCTTTGTTCTGATAATTGGCTAAAGTTAAAAAGTACTAATTGTAAAATAGGCTTTATTAATTTATTTTCTATGTTAAAGTATTCTATCGCGGAACAAAACTTGAATTATTTCTGTTAGATCCGGTACATCACTTTCAGTCCTTAAAAGACGTAGCAGCTACATTACCTCAAAAATGACAAAACTATTGAGTTTTGTTTATTTGAAAACTTCAGATTGTTTCAAAAATTATGGAGTTACAACGCACTAGCTTAATTATTTAAAAATATATATATTGGCTGTAGTCACGCTAGGTGTGCGTTTTCTCGATGAACTTCTTTTTGAGCACTCACGAATTGCATATTGTTTTCACTTGACCGTTGGATTACATCCGTCGTTTGATTTTATTTTTCTATGCTTATAAGGTAGGTGTCCATGTGCTTCGGAATCAAATTATTTATAAACGACCCTTCTCGAAATCACACAATTCTTTTTACATGAAAACAGCAAACAGCACACAACATCCAGCCCCTGACATTCATTTGAATTTTGACGTCTTGAACTCAAATTACGGTTGCGATAAAAGCCATAAATAGAAACAAGAAACCCAACGAGCATCAGGGTCCTATCGCAATTCGCGATTGCGAAAAGCATAATTTGAATTCAAGATCTCAAAATTCAAAAATTCAACCTTTTTTTTTTTTTTTTTTTTTTTTTTTTTTTTTTTTTTTTTTTTTTTGTGCATTTCCATGTTATTGAAATAGTTAAGGATTTTTTTGTATTGAAGATACAGCTTCAAAGTAATACGTTTTGCTCTCAGTACAATATACTATTTAACAAAATTGTGCATTGGATAAGCACTTTATAAATTACTAAAATGTTGAGAGTTTTTTATATCCTTGTAAACAAAATTTACTATGGAAGTTTTATGATTTTTTACATAAATAACGACAGAATATTTTTAATAGGATAAGCAAACGAATGCACAGCTTTTAAGAAATGATTATTATGATCATTTAGCAAAAACGATTTCTGAAATATGTGCAAAAACAAAAAAAAAGCCTTATAACTTTTATAAAATTGAAATATTCTTAAGTGTTTTGAATTTTTTAATGACATTAAAAAAATGTATTGATTAATCAGTAAACGCATGCAAATATTTCAAAGAATTACACATTTTATTTAAATGCAAAAAAAAATTAATTGAACTATGAATGGTGATGCGCCCCTAGGTATTGTGATGTGGTTTCACACAATAAAAACTCAAGGTTTTTTGTAATCAAGAAGAATAAATTGTCAATTAAGGAAACTGTTTCTGGATAAAATATTGTTGCCGATTTTGTAACTTGATTTAAGGAAGCATGGCTAACTCGAAATTAATGCTACTGCGCGATCAACTTGATTGTTTTAGGTATAAAGAGTGTAATAGTAGTTTGATTAATGCTGTGTGTTGTTTATTACTAGTTGCATGGGTTGGTTGTCTTTAAATTTAGGTTGTTTACCTTGAAATTAAAAAAAAAATCAAGTGAATTATTTACTAAAACACCAATTTCAACTTTGACGCTTGAAGAGAAGCTCGAAATACAGAAACTGCAAAAGGACCATATTTTGTTGCTCAGCATTACTAACTATAGCTCTCTTCATTTTATCTGTATAAATATTATTGTGAAAGCTTTACAGAGCAAGCCCACCCGCCAAATTAAGGCACGAGCCGCCACTGGTTAATAGATTTCGATGAAAAAATGCTTAAATTAGTGTACTTAAATTAAATCAAAACTTTCCCACCGCGCGCGAAAAATGGATGAAAAATGGATTCTTTTATCTTTTATAAAAAAATTTATTTTTAATATTTAGGGCACAGAAAGGTGTTGAAGGTGCGATTTTCCTACCTCACCAAAAAGAAATTCGAAAAAAAAAAACCCTTTTCGCTTCACCCTATTAAGAAGCCAAGACTAAAACGTGATTCATGCTGCCATCTAGTATCCAGCTGCAGAAAGATTCTAAAACATTATAGCAAAATTCGCTTTTATTCATGAGGGTACAAATTAAATTAAATCTTAACTCATCCAAATTTCAAACAGCATTATCATATAGGAAATTTAAGAAAAATTCTTCTTACGATTACATAAATAATTTAAATAAATGGCAGACAAAAAAAAAATACCTGAATGCGTTGAAATAAAATGTTGTATGCTATATGTACAAGTACAAAAAAAAAATTATCTACCAGTTTATTGGCCCTCTCAGCATCAATGAGATGATATCTGACTTCAGTCCGGTTATTCACTAATCCAGACTGATGAGTTCTAATATGAACGAAACTGCAATCTCTGGATGTGATAACCGGGCTGGTTGACTGGTGTAACGGAGGGTGGCCCAAAGCGGGTAGACCTTCGTACGCCACCCCCCCCCCCCTCCCCCATGATGTGTAAGCGGCGATGCTTACGTATCTTGTGATTACATGAACAACCCACAGTTTTAATCACTCCCAGCGAAGCAGCAGTGAAGCGGTATGGTGTAACCAGGCTTAAAATAAAAAAAAATTATATTTTTCTTTTAAAAAAATGAAGTTTTGTAATTTGTGATTAGTCGAAGACCAGCTTATTTTTTTGATTGTCAATAATATTACGTTATTTTGCCACCATCCATCTACAAACTCCGATAGTCATTTCGTTTGTTTCTTTTTTAAAATTAAGGGAGCAAATTATTGAAATAAAAAATGTGCCTTCGGGCAAAGCAGGTAAAGGATTTAATCATATATTTATGTGTAATTTCTTGATTCGTGTGCTGACTTAGCGTTTCCATTTAACTGGATAAGTATAACTTCAAAAAGTTTTTTTTAGGATGGCAATTTATTTGTCTATTTATTTAATCAGTTATTTCTTTATATTTTATAAACAAATGTGCTGACTTTTAATTGGATAAGTACAAATTTTTTGTATATTTTTTTGATGGTAGGTAAACTATTTTAGTCATTTATAACTTCATATTTGATTGGCAAATGTCCCAAACCACAATTTGTTAAGCTTACCCGATTTGGGCTCAATGGTAGGATAAAGCGGGTTTTTCACATGTTTGTTAAGATCGATAATAAAAAAATATTGGGTTTGAAATAATACAAAAATCACTTTTTATTTTGAAGTTCAAGAACCCTGCTAGGAAATAAAACCGAAATTGTTGCGATTCAAATCCAAAGACTACAATTTTCGAGCGTTCTTCGAAAACCTACCGCGTTGGGCCACCCTCCCCTATTTCATGCAGTTCTGCCTTAACTCTGGTTTAGGGGCGGTAGCTTACTGCTTAACACTTGTGAGTTTTTGTTCCGCAAAGGCAAGTTGTTGTCCACTGCCAGCTTTGTAATTCGGTGTAGACATTTTTCAAAAAAAATATCCTTTTGTTGCTGCTCAATTAATCACAAAACACAATTGGAATTAGTAATCTAGTGACGTGTCAAGTAAGAAAAAAAGTTCCCTGAATATTTTTTATTTATTCTTCAGAACATTGTTTCGAAGCATTTAATTTTTTTATGATATTGTAAAGGTAATAATTCCAAAAAAAGTTGGTTGATGGTAACATATTGTAAAAGGTTGCGATAAACTGCATATTGCATTATGTTAGGTTTAAAGGTGCACATTCTACACGCTTTGAGCTGGATGAAATTAACTGATTAAAACTTTTACTAATGAGATTTTTTCGCTAATAAAACTCTGCAATGGGGTTGTTTCCTTCAGTCAAAAGTCGTACTTTCTGTCACTGAAATTGATAGAATAAGCAAAAAATAATAATAATAATAATAATAAAAACATGGACCCAGAGAATACTTTCATTTTCCCAACAGCTATTTCTTAATTAATTTTTTTAAATGTCCGATTTTTGAAACAAGGCGTGGTCTTGATGACGTCACAAATGATGCACTTAGCCGCATCTTTCTGCCGCGATTCCACGCTATAATAATCAAGAAGCGAATTAAAATTGCGCTCTACGCTTGCTATCAACCATATCGTTGCCAATACTCGTGAGTAAAGATGCGAATTAAATATTTTGCTCTGTGAATGGCAACACAAAATGGCATTTCATCATTTGTGATGTCATCGGACAGAAGCATAAACATTAAAAGCGCGCCGATTTAAGTAATTTTTTTTTAAATATTAAACTTAAACAAATTATTTAAATAAATGGTCAGATCCTACGTTTTTAAACATGCTCTTTCAGAAATAATGCTTTTAAAATTTTGGAAACGACCCCATTATGCTTTTTAAATATTATAAAGTACACAAAGATTGATCAGGAAATGCTTTATTGTTTTCTCCGATTATTTCGTCCAAATTCAGTCCTAATAGCAGTTTCTGTCATAGACACCCATGTCTCCAGACCATCCACTAGGCGTATTGACTACAGCCGTACTTGTGCTTCTGAAATAAATCCAGCACCTATGAAGAAAAAATATAAAAGTAAAACAGCTTTTGGAAAACGAACTAGAAAACCTTTAAATATTTTACTAATTCGTTATCATAGAGGCTAACTGCGTTTTAATTTTTTATTATGTATATATATACATATATATATATATATATATATATATATATATATATATATATATATATATATATATATATATATATATATATATATATATATATATTTATATATATATACACACAAAGAAGTACCGTTTATGCGTTTCTCTATTATACGTTTTATCATTTATACGATTTTTTCATGCAGTCCCTTGAAAAACGTATAAACGGTGCTTCACTGTGTATGTATGTATGTATGTGTGTGCATGTGTGTGTGAGTGTGCGTTTGTGTGTGTGTGTGTGTGTGTGTGTGTGTGTGTGTGTGTGTGTGTACACAAACGCACAGGAGTTTGAAAGGTCGAATGAAGACCAGCTGCTATGTAAGGCATAGTTTTTTAAAATAAACGTCTGCAATCACGTATGGAAATGTCATTGATAGCCAATAACCCTGGCATACTGGTGTACAGTCAAAATAAATATGAGGAAAAAAACAAGAAGTAATTCTATACATTTCGGTGTGACATCTTAGAACGAGGAGCTAACAAAAAAAAAAAACTTTTGGGGTCACAATCTTGTTATTTGTCCTCAATTTGTTCGGAATTCACTATTTTTGTTCATGATAGAGACAAATTTAATATTTTTGTAGACCATTCAATCAATCTTCAGCATTCTATATTTTATTCCTGTGAAGTTGGTTTTCGTTGTAACGGAAACAATTTGCCACAATTAGGCTAAGGCAGTCGTGACCAACTTTTTCTTATCCAAGGGCCGCACCTCATATAAAGATGAACCTTACGGGCTAACTACAAAGCGGCACGACCTTGAGGGTCACGGATTTGTACAAAATTCTAGATATAGGTCGATTTCCACTAGGTTTGAACCTTGGTAAAGCTGTTTGACTGCATAGGTCCTAGTTCGGCTCTAAGGGGGGTCCAGAGTTGATAATTTGGAACCTGAAATGCAATGGAACTTCCTTTAAAATTACCATTTTTATCCATTTTTCTGCTACTGTATTGCAATGAGAGCCGTTTGCATGCTTACCTTTGAATTAATTATGTTGAATACTAATTTTTAATAAGCGGTTCTCAAATTTGAATTGGCTACTACTTTTAATTTCAATAACTTGAGTGCCAAAATAACAGAGTTGCAGGATATTTATCGTCTGCTATTAAAAGCATTTATCGTTTGCTAATAAAAACTTTTACTTTAACTGGATATTTATCGTCTGCTATCAAAGATATCCCATAGTGATAAGCAAAAAATGGGAGAGGAAAAAAGCTCTGATTTATTGCGCATGGCACAAAACACACACACACACACACAAGGTCGTTTCGACTTTTCAAATAGCTTAGATAATGCCCATAAATAAATATACATGTTCTCCCTTATACTCAATTTACTAACAAGAGATGCTAAAGGTGTTGGGATAACGAACATAATGTCGAATTCTGAAATTCCAATGGAAACGCCATTGCATTTCTGGGGCCAAACTAGCAACTTTGGACCCTCGTTGCAGTCAAACTAGGGCCTATGCAGTCAAACCGCTTTACCTGGCCTCATATCTAGTGAGAATGGACCTTATAGCTAGAATTTTGTCTAAATCCGTGACCCTCAAGGTCGTGTCGTTTAGTCGTAAGCTAAAACGCATAAAAGTTAAATTCATCTACATTTTTTCTAGATAACATGGAAAAACAAGAAAAAGGAGGGGGCTTGTTCCCCCCATTGCTTATTTTGTTATTGTTATCATTGCTTATTTTATTACTACGAAATTTCCGTCTGTTTTCCAGACGCTAATTTCTGATTGTTTGGCCCCAAATTTGCAACAATTGTATGATGGGTGAAAATTGCTTCTCCACTTGAACGAAGCAATTGCCTGTTTGGAGTATTTTGATAGTTGACATTTTAACCCTAACTCCAGTGGATGAACCTTAAACTCCAGCACGGAGAGACCATTGTTGACCACTTTTTCGTTTCTTCGTTCCCCTGAAATGACGCAGTCTTACCAGTAAAACAGTTAAGTTACCGGATCCAGTTCAGCCTTGTCGAAATAAAGCATTTCCCTGCATATCAAGCATTGCCAAAATATATTATCAAATTATCATGCTATGGCTCGAATTTGATTGTTGATAACGTCAGAGCGTTACTCGATCAGTGAATTCGCTATTTATCAGAGGATACCAAATGAAGATGACCGGTTGCTTTGTAAGGCTCCGGAGCATAGTTTTTCAATTCATAACACTGAACATAAACTGGGCAAAGGAGGGGGAGGGGGCTCGATACTTGTTCTTTTGTTTTCGGTAAAACCCTAGAAAAATTAATGATTTTTCTGATTGTAAAGCAGAATTAAAGTATAAAGGAAAATCGGTAAAACATTAGAACATCAATCTCAACGGATAGAAAACAGTAAGTTATTGTAAATTGTTTCAATGATTTATGTAAGTAAATAGTTTTTCTAAATGATTGTTTTCTTTTTCTTTCCATTGAAATTAGGGGACATAAACTGTCAAAATTGGGATTTTAAGTGCGAAAATGCTTGAAAAGGTTGAAGCTAATAACAGCATTTTTAGGGATTTTCCTTACTGAGTTTAATGAGAGGTACGTTTTTTTTAAGGGAACAACAAATCATAGTTTTCCCTGAGAACTTAACTTACCTGTACTATCTCTTTGTTGCATTAATTTCACATGACCCTAATAGATTAATATTTTGTTCAGATGGGGTTTTTTTTCGAAAAGTTGAATAATTATAATTACAGTACACTCCAGGTTACCCACGGGTGGTTAATGTGCAGTCTGGATTGTTCCCGGCCCTTCTCTCTTTCAAAAAAAAAGTCCCCCCCCCCAGCAATGCTTAGCTGACACACATCTGCATACACAAGGGCAAAAGAAATTTTATACATTCATGTTTTATTCTCTCCCTCCTTTCCTATAACATCAAACCTTTCAAGTCACCGAAATCTGACTTTTTAATCGACAGCACTTATTACTGCTTTAGATTTACTCTTACTTATTTCTAGATCTACACCACTTACGAGCAGGGTTGCCAGACGTCCCGGATTTCAAGGGACAGTCCCGTATTTTGAAAAATTCTCCCGCGTCCCGGGGAACTTCCGTACGGGACGGCTAAAGTCCCGTATTCTACCTGATAACAATATTTTACAGAACGAGACTTTATTTTAAGGGGGAAAAAATAAAACAACACATGTGAAATAATGAGATATAAGAAAATCATGTAGCAGCAAACGCAAAAATTATTTTCCTTCCGATTTGGTTTGTATGTTTTTGTTTTGGTGGCAGACCATGAGGAACCGAATGGTTGCTTCCAGGGGAGGGTAAGGAAATAATTTTTGGAGGGAGCCCGGAAAATGCAGAGTCCCCCCCCCCCCCTACAACGTTTCAAAACAAAGTTTTCATGACTTTATTTCTAAATATTTTTTAGGATACCTTGAGTCCAAGTAATCTCTTTAAGTACATAAACATTATGCACTAATTTAACTTTGAATGTGGACATAAAATATGTTTAATTTATAATTTAACTATAAAATATTAAGTAATTAAAAATATCATAGCTTCATATCGTATAAGTTTTATTTAACAATTCGGAAACTATTTCTTTTGCGAATTTCAAAGCAGTTGCTGATTTATTCTTAAAGCTATGATACAGTTGAAGTAACGTTTTGATACTACATGACACTTCCATTACTAATATGGTTCTGCCAAGAAACTACCATATGGTTTCCTTTCATTTTGTATTTTTCATAAGCTGAAAAAGAAATTTATTATTTCACAAATTGTTTCCTGGATCGAAGTGACTCTTCTAGGTAGTTTATACATTTTTTTTTTTTTTTTGAAATGTTAATAATTATTGATTAAATCAATGAAGAATTAATGGACGAATCGCGATATTACATTCCCTTAAGTTCGAAACCAATGAGTTAAATGCGTTCTGCTGCTCTGGCCACTGAGTCCAATATTACTTCTTTAGCAAACAGAAATGTTTTTATTCATATAAACTTTGTGTTCTTTTTAAAAAACTAAAAAAAAAAAATCTTTATGTTATAGAGAAGTCAATTAAAAGTAATGAAATAGTGAAATTAATTGATCCCTTTGGGAGGGGCATGCCCCCCCCCTCCCTAAAATCCGCTACTGGTTGCTTCTTCTTTGCTCATCGACTAATGTTGGAAATAAATCTCTGCGCATGCGTCGTCAATCGCAATGAAAACGATTTTTATACTTTAAAAGGCACATTTTGTGAAATTTAATGCTTTGTTGCGAATGAATTTTTCAGATTTATCATGAATAGACGTCTCAAAAAATCCCCCCCCCCCTTTTTACTCATAGAAAGCCTGTCCCGTATTTACTGTTCCTGATTCTGGCAACCCTGCTTACGAGAGTAAATGAGTAACCGAACCAGCCACGTTCGAAAAAATTCCCTCTGCTTTAAAGATGCAATTTGTTTTGTTTCAGTAGATCTATTTGATCGCGTCTGTGTGCAATCCGTTTGCAATAACGAGTGTCCTTTTTTCTTAGCTTTTACAAATATTTTTACTTGTTTTCATTTTAGCTACAGTTTAAATGGATGCGAGTGTTATTGGTTGTTTGGAAGAAGAGGAAAGAAAAAGACAATTGGCAAGCGGACATACGAAGTGTCTCGTTCTTTGAGGGCAGAGAAACTTTTGCGGTCTGCTCCAAGTCCAGGGTTCAGCCGAGACCCACGTGATAACAGGCCAGACAACTCCTTTCCCCCCCGCTTCGTTACGCCACCAGTCGTCGATCTTTGAACTTGGCGCGAAACTTTGAAAGCAGTGTGTTTTACCAGTAAACATAGTGCTCTGGCTGAAATAGATGAAATGGGAAATATGTAACTTCGGATGCATATTTTTGAATACAATACTGTTGGATTTATCTCATCCTTTCCACGTACTGGAATGTAGAAGCAATTAATATATATATATATATATATATATATATATAATATAAGTTTGTAAGTGTGCTGAGTGAAAGTGAGTTAGCGATTTCCGCTTCTGAACAACCTGCATGCGAAGAAAAAAGTTGGACTCCTTATGGAATAAATTTTAAAGTTCGGAGGTAAGTAATTTTCTCAGATAAACAAATTGCTTTTGAGTTCATGCAGTTAAGGTTACTTAACTTTTCCTCTATTACACAAACAACTGTCAGTTTCCTTTCTGATATCTTTGTCTGTAATTTGTAATTTCAGCGTACTGCTTTAATATTTGAAATGGTTGACTTGCAACTTTTTATTTCTTTATTTTTTCAACCTTGTACACGCATTTATTCGAAATGGATTTTCCAAGCTGACAATATACATATGTCAAAATTTTCTGCAAATATACTTGTTGCTATCAGAAGCAACGTAACTTGCTGTTGATATTCAGTTAATATGTATGTAAACAAGTTTATTGAAACATGCTTTTAACTTGAACTAATCTTATATTTTCGGTTTCGATTAAATTGTTTCATACGCTAGCATGTGTTATTTTGATCAAAAAACATTCCTTGATGGGCTTCCGTAGTTCTGAGGTAGAAGATTAGCTTTAAACGCCGGAGGTCGTGGGTTCGATACTCAAACAGTTCCCCCCAACTACGCCCCTGCAATGTTATTCAAACAAGCTGGTTCTGTGCGTAAATTAAAAAAAATATATATGTTTTTTTCACTGTTGTCTTTAAGTTATATGATATTTATGCACAAATTGTGGTAGAGTTAAAGGTATTCATAATTTCTGGGCTTACGAAAGATTACTTTTGAGCAGTGGATACGCAACGTGTTTTTGCCAAATACTCTATGCTTTTTTGTTTATGCTGAAAAAGGGCAAAATGTCTTGAACTACATATTTTTTGAACTCCTTGGGTTTTCTGTTAATAAGCTTTCAGGAACTCTGAAACTGTAACATAAATTGAATTAAGGGGCTGTCCATAAAGTATGTTGCGAAATTTTGAACAAATGTCCCCCCCCCTCCTTGTTACATGTAACGCTGTTCAACATGAGCATATTGTTATAAATAACGCGTGATGTCACACTTCTTGTTATCCCCTCCCTTCCCCCTGTCACAAAACTGTCACACTGAATTCCTAAAAGAGCATACTCAGCAAAATGTTGATCTAAATTTAACATATATGAGGTTTTATGTATTGAAGAAAGTTGCTAAAATGGTCATTCTATGAAAAGTTTTTTGAAAAAGGTAAAAGGTTACTTTGTCATCAATTAATGCTTTTTAAAATAATTTTTCAAAGCCTAAAATGATGAACTATTGAAGCCCCCCCCCCACAAGAATCATTAGCAGCAGAAAAAGCTGAAAATGGAAAAGTAGCCAAATTCCAAATTCAAAAAAAAATATAAAAAAAAGGCTGCTTAGATATTGAATACATTTTTTTGATGTACAACATACAGTATTCATGATGTTGCATAATTCCTTCTTTAATTGACGTTTTTCAAGTTGAATTCCTGTGTAATTTTTCGAGAGTGCCCACCAAAGGGGGGGGGGGAGGGGTCGGAATCATAGTCTCACAGTAATAGTAGCTTTTCAACGGCTATAGTTAAATAACTGTGCCCTTGAAATTTTAAGGGAGATGGGGGAGATGTTTTTGGGGTATTTTTCTTGAAGTTTTCATAATTGAAGGGGGTAGGGCAGTGTTTACTTTGGGGGGTGGCACCCAAGCATTCATGTCTTTTTAAAAGCATAAATTTGCTCAGCTAAGTTAACATTAATAATCTGGTATTATGTACTTTAATTTGATGTTATGTCTTTGAAACATATTGCAGTCATGTTTCCCATTTACTTAAGTAAAAATGTTTATTTATTTTTTAAAATTTCATTTAATTCTTATTCAAATACAATGATTAAATTATTTTTTGTTTTGATGTAATTGTAAAATGAAAGTTCATTTATTTATTTGAATACTTCTTAAGAGTTAATGTTTCAATACAATATACAAGTAGTTAAAATGCGATTAGTTTAAAAAAAAATTCAAATGAAAAATAAAACTGTGTTTATTTATCACTTCGTTTTAACATGATTGTAAAATAAAATCGTGTTTAGTTATTTGAATACTTTGTAAGACTTATAAATGTTTTTATGTAAAATACTATGAATTAAGCTCAGTGTATTTTTTAGTGTATGATTATCGGTTCCTTTTTATGTTTTCAAATGAAAAAGTAGAACTTTTAACGCTATTAAAATAATAGAAGACAATAATAAATAAACCAAATAGTTTAATTAAACCAAAATACTAATCGAAGTGCTCATTTCCCAATATCATTGTGGATCGACGAACGATGACGTCATTTGCTAGTTGGATGGCCTTCCTATCTCGAAGGCCTCGGTTCAGCAGGCCTCAACCGAACACATTCTGAACTGCTTGGGTCTTACCAAAGAAGATAGAAGACTTATATCCTCCCCCGTTCTTGTTATCGATTTTATTTTTAAGCGTCATTGATTTGCTGTATCTTGTCTGACTTTGTCAGACAATCAGAGGATAAGAAACAACAACAACAATTGATTGTTTTAAGGTATGACACATACTAGGTTTTTTTTTTTTTTTTTTTTTTTTTTTTTTTTTTGAGCAATCACGATTGCTTATTGTTCTCACTTGACCATCCTTGGCGTTTGGTTCCTTTTTCAGCTTGGACCAGGGGCCTCTGCATCACCACCACCCACCGGCGCGGCTCCTCTGGTCCCGAGCACTGTCCCCCGGAATCCACTTCTACTGGGCGGTGGCGTCCATATCCTACACACGCATGCTCATACACATACACACTCACAGTCGCGCGCGCCTTTACACAGACACACACGTAAGCCTACACACACTCAACTATACATACGTAACCATCCAGGAGGACGGATATGCTTGGGGGAGAGCTGTTTCTAGAAACAATAACTCCAATAAGTAGCGTCTTGTCGCAACTCGTGATTGCGAAAAACATAATTTGAATTCAAAGGGTCAGAATTCAAATTAGAGGGGGGGGGGGTAACCTATTTTGCTGCTTATCCGCGAATTCGCTTATCCGACGTTACCGTGCCATTAAATTCAGCGGATAATCTGGAGGTTACCATACTTCAAATACAAGACTAGAAAAAAATCTTACTGTTTTTCTCTCTTGAAGTATCTTCCAGTAGCGAGGTCCAATTCGGACAAATGGTCGGCGTAGCCAATAGAACGACATCTGCTCTCAGCGATGCACAGCTTCCGGCACTCCTCTATTCCTCCATCAACTTGACCTTTCTTGATCATTTCGTAATCGTACACCCTCAGTAATCCCTTGATTTTGTGAAGGAAAGATTTCTGGCACACGGAATCTATGCAACAAAAAATCAAGACCAGGGTTACCAACTTTCAGGTTTTCCCTCTAAAGTTAGGGGAAAAAGTTTAGAATGGGATTTTTTTAGGGGAAAAAAATTTTGGGGGGCAAATTTAGGGGTTTAACTAGGGAAGTTGCAACCTATTAAATGTTCATATTTTGGCTATTGGATATTGTTAATTGAACGTCAAAACTAAAAAATTCACCATCGCCGGATTTTTTGAAACACCGTGGTTGATTTGTAATGAATTTTTAAAAATCCACGCGCAAAAGTGCGCTCTTCTGAAACGTCACGAGCCTACGTCACAGGGCGCGAATGGCAGCCTTCCGCCGAAGATCCCTTGTTTTCACTAGGGACATTTTGAGCGCGCTGATATTTATATTTTTTAGAAATTCAATAATCCTTTTGAACACACTATGGAGACCGGATTCGTTAAAGCACAATATAAATAATCTTCCTCATGTAACATCAATGATGATATTCGAATATTTCCGAGAGGGATGAGAGGTTTAATGTTCCAGAAACACGAGGAGTTAAATGCGAGGAGATAAGCCTTTTACGTTTCGTCTTCGAAGTCGAATGCGTGACCTTCAGCTTCTCCCCTATCGGAAGAGCGCATGACGTCACTTCCTATGCCATTTGACGTCACAAGCGCTTGAACTTTAAAAATTAATTTAAAAAGAACTACTTATCGTATCGCAAAAATTTTTTCACCTATGATGTTCATACATGTTACTCTATCATGTAAAAATAAAATTGAAAAATCGAAAACTTCCCTGTTTTTGCGTATTATTTGGTGAAAATGTTTTTCTTTTACCTTTGGAAATGTTATTTTTCGATTGTTTCATTCATTTGTTTTTACTTACATACATTTTTTGAACCTTTACTCACTAAGCAGCGAAAAACAGCAATGGTCACGTGACCTTTTAATCCCATGTATGACGCCACAGTCAAAGGATCCCGTGACTTTCTGTCGTCATACAAATTTATCCAGTTGCATTTAGGGGTTTTATGAGTTGAGTTTAGGCGGAAACATTTTTAGGAGTTGGCAACCCTAAATCAAGCACACATTGTATTCCAAACATCTTATTACGTAATAACAAGCCCGGGAACTAGAAATAAGAGGGATATGCTGCTGGAGGGGAAAACAAATGCATAAAAATTAATTAGTAGAAAAAGTAGCTTCAAAGACAGTTTCTACTTCGCCTTATTACTATGGCAATGGGGTTGTTTCCTTCAGTCAAAAGTAGTACTTTTTGTCACTGAAATTGATAGAATAAGCAAAAAAAAAATAACATGGACCCAGATAATACTTTCATTTTCCCAACAGTTATTTTTTAATTAATTTTTTTAAATGTCCAATTTTTCAAACAAGGCGTGGTCTTAATGACGTCACAAATGATGCATTTTGGCGCATCTTTCTTCCGCGTTTCCACTTTATGATAATCAAGGAGCGAATTAAAATTGCGCTCAACGCTTGCTGTATCGTTGCCATTACACGTGAGTAAAGATGCGAATTAAATATTTTGCTCTGTGAATGGCAACACAGAATGGTATTTCATTATTTGTGATGTCATCGGACAGAAGAATAAACAATGAAAGCTCGCCGATTTAAGTATTTTTTTAAAAATATTAAACTTAAACAAATTATTTCAAAAAATGATCAGATCCTATGTTTTTAAGAGTGCTCTTTCAGAAAAAAATACTTGAAAATTTTGGAAGCGACCCCATTACCTGAAAAATGCATTCACCAAATTAAAGAGCATTTTATTATCATGATTCAAAAAATTGGTTAAGATAAAATGCGGGGAAACTTTACTGTGACATTAAACTTAGTAATTAACATTAATGTACAATTTTTTATCGATTTGTTAGTATTTAATTCAAAATACGTTTCTTCAAATATCTCAAAATTAATTTCTGCAAATATTGCCCTTCCACGACAACATAGGGCAGGGCTCTCACGCGTCTTTTGCTAGAAATTAAGCCCTGTCCCTACGAGTAATTCAGTGACTGAGCACTGACTGCGCTGGGATGATGGGATGATTGTTCATGGCTACGTCATATGTTAATTCATGCTTTGTGATTCCAATCACGGCTTGCTGTATTAGTCCGCTTATTACTATTTTCTCTTTACCGTTATTTCTCGTAGCACCGTTGTGTGTAAGATGCATTGAAAATATGTTTATTACTTCAAAAAAACTTGCTAATTTGAAAACCGTGAGAGCTATTATTAACCCCTTCAGATTTGGTGTCCGGTATACCGGACATACACTTTAAACAGCTGCTAATCATTTAATGATGGATTTCATTAGTTTTTTTTTTTTTTTTTTTTTTTTGTAGTTGACTCTTTACATTCTACTTATTATAATCAGTGGAATAATTTTTCGTTTTGGGGATTGACAACACTGACATATAAGGATTGAGAGATAGAGAGTGGCTCATTTATCCGACCATGGATTTTCATCTGAAAACATAGGTTTTTTCCCTGATTTTTTAAAAAATATATAATCATTAATTAATCGTTTCAAACGCTTACATTATGTTTTATAATTGTTTGTAGAACATTTTATAATGAAGTTTGTTCGGTATTTTATTGTTTTTGTTATGAAATATTTATTTCAAAAATATAAGTCCGGAATATTGGACGTGCCATAACTCTTAATTTTTCTCCTACAAACTCAAAATTTTGTCTATAAGATACCCTTTACCACAGTACACTGTACCAAATATCAACATTTTTGGTCCAATCTTTCATAATTCCGACTGAAGGGGATAAAGCGAATCTTTTTAACACATTGTCTGCATCGACAGAGAATTACTCCGTAAAGTTACATGTGTTTTACGTAATAACTTCTTTATTCAAGGGTTAACGTTGTCATATCGTTCATATTTCAGGCAGTAAGCTGCATTGATAAGACATAACGCCCTTTTCCCGATTCCCATTTAAGAGATAAAACTATAGACACAATCGAAAACAAGTTTCGCAGTATCTTGTTTAGCTTTTGCAGGAACTAAAGTGAGGATAAGATAAAACATTATCACGTGTACGTGTTTCCGAGTGCTGGCCGTGAGTATCGTTTGCTGCGATAACATTCGCTGGCCTGATTTCGAGCCATTCCGCATTCTGTGCAGTTGTTGAGAAAGGAAATAAACTACTGGTGTCTTTTATATTTAGTAAAATGAGCAAAAACCCGACGCCAAATCAGACGAACGACAAAGTTGGGAGCTCGAAGGACAGCGAACTCGATGATTTGAACTGTCTTAATTTTCCGGGAGACGTTGATTGGTCCGCTACCGTTGTGCTGAGGTGTGATCCCGCTGGATGTCCATATAAATTAAGTGACGTCACCAACGGCCTGCACCACGTGGTTCGAAGGAATGATGTTTACAACCTGGGTTCGACCTCCTTAAACCATGCTTTCATATTAAGTTTCAAGACCAGTGGGAATTTGGAGAATTTCGTCAGGTTCCTGAAGAACCCGAAGATGCAGAAAGGCATCGTGGTGAAAGGCCATCCTTGCACTATCACCAGGATACCGTCCAAATGTGTCAACGTAACAGTTCGTTGGATTCCTCTGGAAGTGGATACGTCCCATATAACTGATATTTTAAGCAAATATGGTACCATTGTGAAAACTGAGTGGATCCGAAGCAATTTCCGTGGATGGTTCCATGTGTACACTAACGAAAGAAGGATTACCATCAACCTGAATTCTGAGGTCGATGTGAACGACCTTCCATTTACGATTGAAGTGAAAGGATTGATAGGAGGTGTCCTGGTGGACGAACGTCAACCAAAGAATCTTGAGTGTTATTATTCTGGGCATTCGGGAGACTCTTGCAAATTCAAGGAATGCCTTCTATACAAACCTTAAAACATATTTATTAATTAGGACAAAAATTTTCTTTGAAAACCCTTAGTCGAAAATGGATGAGCATAAAATGAACTCAAAGCCAAGTCCTCAAAAAGGAGGAAAAAAATTAATTCCTATTATTACACAGGTATACGTGACAATTAAATAAGGCCTGTAAAAATTCTTTGAGTGATTATAAAAGAATTTAACAAAAGGACAAAAATATTTTTCAAAGAAATTATGATAAACATTTAAAATATCTCTAATAATGCTAATTAAATCAAAGAATTAATACTTATTTCTGGTATGCCCAAAAAATAAAAATTTGAATTTACACTATGTGAATGGATTTACTGTCTTCAGTCTGAATAATGGAAATTTCTCTTGGTATGTTATTATTTTCCGAAACTATTGATATCTTACTTCTTTTAAACAGTTATAAAACAATGAATGTAAACATTTATGAGTTTGTACTCAAGTGTTGAAAAAAGCAAAATTTAAACCTGTCTTTTTTTTTTTAGTTTAAAGGATTGCTTGGATTAAGGTATGGTATAACAACGATGCATTCATTGTACATGCATTTAGCGTACATATTTTAATGTCAGTTAGACTATATGTATATATATATATATATATATATATATATATATATATATATATATATATATATATGGTACTACAATAGTTTGAAAATTTAAATGTAGTTTCTGTCTGACAGTTACATCTATTTCAATGCAGTAATATTTCATAACTGAAATTTCCAAACTTATTAGTTGCAAAGTTAAAGAACATTAACAATTAATGGAGCTGCGATTTATTTTACTGTTTGGCGGCAATTTGAATCATTCTTACTGTCCAACCACGGATTGCATGGAATTTTCAAACGTCCAGACAAGACAAATCTTATGTGAATAAGGGGAAAGAGCAAAAATTTGATGCGCGTATTCCGCTCATTTGAATGAGACTCTGCTTCTGCAAAAGCTGACATCGGTAAAAAATAATAGATTCGTCCATTTCCGGCTGTAAAACGTTTGTATTTCCATACAATCCGTGGTCAGACAGTATGGCAATAAATAGAAGAACAAATAAATAATGATTTTATTTCTGAAAATTAAAAATTTGCATATTTAAACTGACTTTCATAAAACATTTTTAGTATTTGTAGGAGAGAGTTTTACTTCTTATTATTTTGTTATGAATTAAATTCCTCTTAATATACAACTATCTTAAGTATAATCAATATTTTCAAAAAACGCCAGAACATTTAAACTGGCTTTCATAAAATCGAATGTTTTTTACAAGAGTTATTTTTGTTTAGAAATGAACAAAGAAAAATATTTAAATTAAGCAAAAAATTAAATTTCCTAAATGATAATAAGTCTAATAGCCGAAAAGATTATAGTCTAAAGCTTGTTTTCAGATTAGTTACTAAGTCTGTTGCGAATTTACCATGTCGCAATCGCGAGGGGCCCCCACGATAATAGGACTCCGGAGAAAATTCAAAAATGAACATGATAATTGGTTTACATAGTTCTGCGATAGACAAAGGACAAACGGACCCCAAAAATGTATTATGATCTTGCATCTGTATAGCAACCGAAATGGTCGAAAATTAGACGCATAGTTACTTGAATGTATTTTATTAGTACATTGTTCATTCATTGTTTTTATAATGAAGCCAAGTTTAATTATTTAATAGGATTAAAATCAGAAAAAAAAATAAAGTATAAGTAAATAAAACTAAAAATATAATCGTAAAGAGAAAATGCAAATGAGATGCTTCTTTAATAGTTAATTATTGAACAAAATCAGGCAAGAAATAAAAGAAAAAGAAATAATTTGAACTTTGACATCTTGAATTCAAATTATGTTTTTCGCAATCATGAGTGTGTGTGTGTGTACGTAGGCCTGTGTGTTTGTGTTTGTGGGGGGGATGTTTGTGTGTGGGGGTATGTATGTGTGTGTAGCACGTGTGTGTGTATGTGTGTTTGTGTGTGTGGGTGTCTGTATGTATGCGTGTGTGTATGTGTTTGTGTGTGTAAGTGTGTGTCTGTAGGTGTATGTGTAAGCGTATGTGTGTGTGTAGGCGTAAGTGTAAGTGTAAACAAGTAAGTGACGCAACCTGGAGACGGTTTTCGCTAGAGGAGCAGAATCGTGAGGCGGCCGCCTGACGGTGGTGCTGCAGAGGGAGGCGGGGGGGGGAATAAAATAAAAGGAATTCAAAACAGTCAAGTGAGAACAATAAGCAATCATGATTGCTCAAAAATATTCACCTTTTTTTACGCATGCAAATTTAATGAATAAAAAATTGTTACACTTTAAGTAATGTTTCTTTCATGACACATAATTGATTTCCTTAATGCATTAATCAGATGTCAAAATTTTATCCCATAACTGCTTCCAATAACTAATAATCTGTTAATTTTTTTCTTTCCAATAAAAGCTAAGTTTAACTATTTTAGAGTGATAAAAACAGAAAACATTAAGGTAAACCAATGTAAACATGAAATTGTAAAAATGTAAATGTAATGCTTGTTTGATAGAAAATTATAAAACTTAAACTACCAAGAAATTGAATAAAAATTTTTAGCCTTGTATGCTCATGCAAAATTTAAAAATTCAAATTATGGCACTAAAGTTAATGTTCTGTATGTAATAAAATATTCTAACTTTTAGAAGAAAAAATCAGCAGAGAAATGTTTTACAGAGAAATATTTTATTAATTGGCTAAAGCTAAATTGGCTATTATACTTTAACATGCCAATGGATTGAAGGGGGTGCTTCTGTTATTACTGTTATTGTTACATTACTAAGAGGTTTTTTTTTTTTTTTTTTTGAGCAATCAGAATGTTTATTGCTTTCATTTGACTGTTTTGAGGTCCTATCATTTTATTTTCCCGCCAGCACCCTCCGCAGCATCACCCGTCGACCAGCTCCTCACGATGCTGCACCTCTAGCAAAAACCGTCTCCAGGTTGCGTCAATATTCTACACTTACAAGCATACATACTTGCACGTACGTCCACACACACAAACACATAAATACACATACATACACCTATACACAGTGGTTGGAAAAACTACATTTTTTTTGTAGCGAACTACAACTACAACTACTTTGTTACAAATGTAGTTAACTACAACTACAACTACTTTTTTCAAAATGTAGCAACTACAAACTACTTTTGATATGTAGTCGCTACTTCGCTACTTTCCAAGAAATAAGTAAATAAAAAGCATACAAAATAGGTTGTCCCTCAAAAATTGTAAGTCAATTTTTCAAGTTGCATACACTCTTGTATTTTTCCTCTTGTGTCAAAACAGTCGTGAGAAAAAGTTTCATGTAATTTGCACAACGGCAACACGTGCCGACTTGCACCTGAAAGTGTAAAACTACTTGCATGCTAAGCCAAATCGAAAAAAAAAAAAAAAACTTTTTTTAGAAGCTCAAAATTTCTGTTGATAAAACGTTGCCCCTGTACTCAACATCCCACATGTACCACAAGAACATTTATCAAATTAAAAAACATTTAGATATGCCACACTTGACCTAAAATTAATAATTTTATTTAAAAAATTGATTTTTTTCCAGTTATCTTTTAAAAAATTACATATAAAATTAAATAGAATATCAAGTTCAAAAATTACTGGCGAACACATTTGCAGATCAACAAGTACAAACGAATAATTACAAAAATATATATTTTAAATGAAAAATTTAACTCAACCTGAAAAAAAACCCAGATCTTTGAGTACTATATGGGAGACTTAAAAATTGCAGGAAAACAAAAATTTCTATTTAACGCTAATTAACTCCTTTTCCACTTTACTGTTTATTTTTCAGCTTGTTCATTTCGTAAAATCTTACATTTCTGAAAATATGTATCAAAAACTTAATTTTTTGAAGAAAATTATAAATGTTAGGCACGTGTGGGATATCTAAATGGTTTTTAATTTGAATAAATGTTTTTGTGGTGCATATGTGGGGTATAGGAGCAACGTTTTATCAACTGAAATTTTGAGTTTCTAAAATAACATTTTATTTCAATTTGGCCTAGCATTACACAAGTGCTGATTCACACTTTCAGACATAATCGGCACTTGCTGCCGTTGTTCAAATTATATGTTTTTTTTTTTTTTTTTTGGATGTAAAAGGATAAAATATAAGAGAATGTGCGACTTGAAAAATCAACTTTCGATTTTTTTGTGTGTATCGATGTTCGATTTTTGTGTGTGTGTGTGTGTGTGTGATACACACACACACACCGTAAGGGAATTGAACAAAAAAGATTGATAAATTAGCTCATCAGAAGACATTAAGAAAATGTCCGTTATCATACTCTCACACACTGTAATGCTCGTATTTATTGTAAGTCCTCCAGAACAGTTCAATTTCATCCTTTTCTATAACATTTTAAGTAGCTTCTTTTTGTTGGTGAATACTGACAAAAATTTAAGCCTCGCTAAAATATTTTTGTTTTTTAATCTTTGGTCAGTTTATATAAAATTCACCAAATTTTCAACTCCCGAAATCACAGATATCTTTATTTTCGCGAAAAAAAGGTGCTTTTTGTAATATGAATATTGGTGAAATATAAAAATTACAACGGCAAAAAAACTAATGGCGTCAAACAGATAGAACGTGTGGCGTCAAAATGAAATGTCTGAGGTCAGCTCGTATTTTTATGAGTTATTTCTCATTGCATCCGCTGATGTACTTGTGTAAAATTTGAGCCAATCAATTTCGTTTGAACCTTTTTTTTTTTTTTTTTTTTTGTTTTCATTTTATTTAAAAGTAGTTTCCAGAAATCGCTACAAACTACTATTTTTTTGTAGTTAACTACTCACTACACTATTATTTTAAAAAAGTAGTGCGCTACACTACAAACTACTCAAAAATGTAGCTGCTACAGTAGCGTCGCTACTTGTAGCGCGCTACTTCCAACCACTGCCTATACACATACACAAACACGCATACATACAGACACCTACACATACACACACACCTACACAACTACCCACACACTCATGCCCGCACACAGACACAAACACACATGCCTACACACACATACACCCCTACACACAAACACACATACCCCCCAGACACACTTAAACACACACACACTCGTGATTGCGGAAAACATAATTTGAATTCAAGAGGTCAAAATTCAAATTAATTTTTCTTTCTGTTTTTTTTTATTTTCTTTTTTTTTTTTTTTTTTTCTTTTTTTTCAATATTGTTTTCGATGATTTTTTCCCTGGTAGACTAAACTTATTCATATTTTATCTTATACGTTTGGTAAAGATAGAAATGATCTGAAACCTATTATATTCGATTGATAGTACCACTTACTTATTTATAATTAAAATTTTTAGTTTTTATTTAAAAATGTTATCAGGATTTGCCGCTCTCAGAAATAAATATCTAATAACTCCCAAAGGATTGGGGAGCATACTAACTTATTACAATAGATATGTCTGTTACATCAGTTCTACACTGTCACCAAACAACAGTTGACAATTGTGCCCAACTCTTTGTTTGGTGGGGAAATATTGTCATATAGTCAGAAGAGCAGCATTGTCCAGAATATACAGCCACATAGCAGAGTTTATAGTTTTCGGTCATGTGAACTAAAAGCCTCGAAAAGCATTAAGCTTCTGGAACCAAATTAACATTTTAGTACTACGCAGTCAGTTCGCGCAATGGCTCAACAGAGACCTAATGTAAAAGCTAATATAAATTTGAATAGTACATACCAGCGATTCTTAACCGGTAGCCCGGCGGACCGCTGCCGGTTCGCAAAAAAAAAATTGACCGATCCTCAGAAATTTTTGCTCATCCACGTTAACGAAAAAAATCTTCACTCAAAAATAAATAAATAAATAAAATAAAATAAGTAAATATAAATAAAATAATTTTAAAATGCAGCAATATCTTATACAATGTTATTTACATTAATTTTCGTAATTCTCTGTTTTTACTTCCTTTTACAAAAAAGGAAGTATTGTATTAGCGAAAAAAATTTCACTCAAAAATCGGCCTTAACTTCCATTTTTCTCACCCCCGAATGAATGTTGAGTTTTTTTTCCGACCCGACCACAAGTGGATATATGCCTAGGAACCTACATATACTCGAAATATCCATTTTGACGACCCCCGAGTTAATTACAACGAATTTTCTCGTGACGTCCGTATGTACGTATGTATGTGCGTATGTGTGTATGTGTGTATGTATCTCACATAACTCAAAAACGGTATGCCCTAGAAAGTTGAAATTTGATACGTATGATTCCTAGTGGAACCTAGTTGCGCACCTTTAATTTTGGTTGCGTTCTGATGTTTCTAAGGGGGTCTTTTGCCCCTTTTTGGGGGGAAATCATTGTTAATTTCGAAGTAAACTCAAGTGGTGTTATAATTTGTCGGACACTCGGCAATATATCGCCAGTCTTTAGGCCGCCAAGTTTTGTCGCCAACTTGGCGACAAATTTGGCGATTTTTTTAAATTTTAAATTTGATTTTAATTTGCCCACTGTTGCTGATATTTAGAGAGTAAATAATTGAATCACATTAAAATTGCCAATGATGGGGAAATGACATTAAATTGGAGTAAAAGGAAGTTATGTGATGCACACATCAGCTTGTTTCCTTTCTTTCTCGCGAATATTTATTTACTTTTGTAGAATTATTACAATAACTTATTTTTAATGCTTATGTCTACAGATTTTCAAAAAAATCGAGTTCTTTATCGCCGAGAAAAGTTTTATTTATTTAATTATTCATTTATTATTACTTTAAAAAAACACTAGATTAGTAGCATAATACTTATAAATTTGTAACAGCCATTTCCCGAGTCGACAGAAAAAAAAAAGAAAAACTCGCCGGTATGGGAAATTTTTTCAAAATCTTTTTCCGTTCCTCGAGTGGAAAAAGTTTGAGAAACGCAGGTCGATACCCAAAAATGCTTTTGGAGCTTATTATACCTATTTATTTCTGAAAAGTTCGAATACTAGCACTCACTAGCGCAAGCCGAACTAGCCTTCTGCGGTGGTTTATGGCTGAAAATGTCCAAATATGTAAAAAAATTATCACACTAGAATTGATGATATAGCTTAAAAACAGGGGACCTCCGCCCCCTCTTTTCAGCATCTATACTAGGGGCTATATCAAATATTGAAGTCACGAAGAGCCTAGGTATCGGACTAGGGCTAGGTGAATCACAGTTAGAATGTTTGACATCGCTATCGTTAAATCTGTGGACCCGAAAGTGTAGTGGTCTGTCGTTAAGCAGTTATCACAAGTACAAGAGATCGGAGAAAGTTCTATTTCCTCCTCACTCGTGAGCAAACTATAGAGGTGGATATGATTAGTGGTGTTATATCTCGATAAATAATTGTTAACGAGTTTGGCTCTGTCTTACGGTAATGATATTTGCTTGCCTTGTTCTGTTTTGTGCCAGTGTTGTGGCAAGTAAGAGCATTAGATTTCAGTTTTAATTCAATAATTATTACGTCTCTTCGCATTTCAGGGATGTACTATTATTGTGACCGCTAAGCGATTTATTCAAAGACGAAAAAAAAAACTAATGTTCAATCATGAAATTTTATACGACATTTTGAAAAAAAAAAAAAACACTCATGGTGTTAAAAAAAAATGCAAAAAAATAACCAACACCTTCTGCATTGGAGGAAAAAAAAAATGAAATTCTCGAACTCTTGTCAGATACTGGTACTGGTACCCAAAGTTTAAGTATCTAAGTAGATTATTAAACCAAAATTTAAAACGAGCTGATGTGTGCAGCACATGACTTCCTTTTACTCCAATTTAATGTCAATTCCCCATTATTGGCATTTTTAATGTGATTCAATAGTTTACTCCCTAAATATCACCAACAGTGGCCAAATTGAAACCAGATTTAAAATTTAAAAATAAAAAAATCGTCAAATTTTTCCCCAAGTGGCGACAAAACTTGGCGACCAAAATACTGGCGATATATTGCCAAGCGTCCGTCAAATTATAACACCACTTGAGTTTACATCGAAATTAACAATGATTTCCCCCCAAAAAGGGGCAAAAGACCCCTTTAGAAACCACCGAATGCAACCAAAAAGGGAGGTGCACAACTAGACCCCACTAAGAGTCTACGTACCAAATTTCAACTTTCTAAAACATATCGTTCTTGAGTTATGCAACATAAATACGCATATACGCACATAGAGACGTTACGAGAAAACTCGTAATTAACTCGGGAATCGTGAAAATGGATATTTCGCGTGTCTATACGTTCTTAGGCACTTATCCACGTGTGGTCAAGTAGAAAAAAAAACTCAACATTCATTCGAGGGTGAGTAAAATAGAAATCATGGTCGATTTTTGAGTGATTTTTTTTTTTTCGCGAATACAATACTTCCTTTTTACTTCCTTTTACAAAAAAGGATGTATTGTATTCGCGAAAAATTTTTCAGTCAAAAATCGGCCTTCATATCCATTTTTCTCACCCCCGAATGAATGTTGAGTTTTTTTTCGATCCGACCACACGTGGATATATGTCTAGGAATCTATACAGACACCCGAAATATCCCTTTTGACGACCCCCGAGTTAATTACAACGAATTTTCTCGTGACGTCTGAATGTAAGTATGTATGTGCGTATGAGTGTATGTGTGTATGTGTGTATGTATCTCGCATAACTCAAAAACGAAATGCCCTAGAAATTTGAAATTTGGTACGTAGATTCCTAGTGGGGGTCTAGTTGTGCACCTTCAATTTTGGTTGCATTCGGATGTTCCTAACGGGGTCTTTTGCCCCTTTTTGGGTGGAAATCATTATGAATTTCGATGTAAACTCAAGTGGTGTTATAGTTTTTTGGACACTTGGCGATACATCGCCAGTCTTTTGGCCGCCAAGTTTTGTCGCCAACTTGGCGACAAAATGTGCGATTTTTTTTTTTTTTTTTTTTTTTCCAATATGGCCACTGTTGGTGAAATTTAGAGAGTAAATAATTGAAGCACATTAAAATTTCCAATAATGAGGAAATAACATTAAATTGGAGTAAAAGGAAGTCGTGTGATGCACACATCAGCTCGTTGTAAAAGGAAGTAAAAATATTTGTAACTATCAATACCATACCCAGATCTTCCTTGAGTCTTCTGTAAGCCAAGTTGTAAGTGGCAATTCCGTCCACGAGTCCATCTGCGTACTTATCATGAGCAGCTTCAATGATGGAACGGTCCATTTTCTTGAACAAACTGGCTTCTTGACCGACTTTGATGAACGCTCGGAGGCAGTTGTTGATTTTGCTTAATAAAGAGTTGATCTGAAAGGCATGGACAATTTATTAGGGACTTTTCTTTAATTTTGCCGAATTGACCAATTGATTAGGGACTTTTCTTTGATTCTCCCAAATTTGACCAGTTGATTAGGGAATTTTCTTTGATTTTTCCAAATTTGACCAATTGATTAAGGGATTTTCTTTGATTCCCCCGAATATGACCAGTCTAGTAATTACAAAGATTGATTTCTTTTTTTTTTTTTGTAAAAATTGCAACTTTAAGAAGTTGAAACATAATAAGATCATACACATAAACGAAAATTGCTAATGGTTGTTGGTAGATCTCGTGGAATTCCTTGATTGGATCAGAACATAATTTGTAAAAATTGATGCACTAGTAAAAATTATAGATCCTGCCGGGAAAGTTTAGAAGAAGCGGTTTTACATTTGCACAGAAGTAAAAGGACAAGATAATATGAATGCAGATCCGCACATTTTCAAATATGGGAGTTAAATAAATGATACTTAAGTACGGTTAAAATTCGTCCGGGGTTACCACGGACAGTCCAGAACTTTAGGTGCTGATCTGGATAATCTCGAGGATTTTGAGTTTTATGACTGCTAAGCAGGCCCTTCATTTGGAATTTCTTTTGAGGGGGAGGTGAAAAGGGTGTACACTCAATACAAATATCAAAAAACATAAAACCGCACCTACTTGTATGTAAAAACATTAATTTTTCTCAGCCTGGGGGGGTGGCAATTGACCCACCTTAACCCCCCCCCCCCCCCAAATGATGGGTCTGCTGGTAAGAGTTATTCTTTCAAAAGTGTGAACTTAAATGTTTATTTGAAATTTCTTGGTCCAATTTAGAAGAGGATGTATAAATTTTTAATATTTAAAAGTTATGAAATACTCTACATGTATACGTATGATCTATTTGTGGAACATGTTTGGTTGAGTCAGGTTATTTAAAACTTGGTTGTGGTTCAAGTTCTGATATGGTAGCTCAGTACCAGATACAATTTGAAGAGAAGTTGTAAGCAATTTTTCAAGTGCTTCAAAAAAGCTGTTACGTCGTGATCTCTAAAACAATTGGGTTTGCATTGTATTTTCTCAGAACATTTACTCCAGCTGTACGAGTTTTTCATTTATAAAGAACATTTGAACTGCTAAAAGAAGTAGGTTTTTGGTTCTTATTGTTCAACACTTGCTTAATGTTAAAATTCAGAAATTACAGGATGTGAGTTTTTTGATGAAAAAGGAAATAGTAACCTAGTAAAGCAAATACTTTTGAATTTTACAACGAAGTCCCTCGTCACAATTTTAGTTTTGGTTCGTTTTCAAAAAAACTCAGAAAATCAGAATGAGCTTGGAAAAAAATTAAAACAAATTTTTGTTTTAACGAAAATATCGTAAACTGCTCGAGGATGGGCCCAAAAAAAAAATATCATTAACTTAGGCTCAAGGTGAAATAAATGCTTCAAATACGTTACAAGATGTTAGTCTAAAAGAAAACGGAATTGGAATCTAAAGCTTACTTAGCAAAAAATATAAAGTATCCAAATGTGATGTCGTGAAAAAACAGCTCTTCGTTCTGCTTATAATTATTTCAGTTAGTTCAGAGGAATTTCTGGTTACTATCCCTAAGGAGATCTGACTATCACAATAGACTTGGCACTGGGGGTTTTCACAACTGTTATTTCAAACAACAAAATCTCGAGTTGTTTGAAGAACGCTTTATACCTCTATGCACATAATTCCGTCCGCTGTGTTGCATTTCTACAGGAGAGCCCACCGAAGGGCGAGGAAATTGGAGTCATGACGCTGACAACGCCATTAAAATTTTAGAAGGGTGTTTTGATGGGTATTTCTTTCTTTTGGGGGGCTCTCTTTTGGGGGGTATGTGGTATTTCGAGGGTGCACTTTTGCTCTTAGGGGATATGGGCACCCCTGACTTTTAGATGTCAACTGTCAATTTGATCACCCGGTATACAAAAGAGCTCAATACTACAGGGTGTTTCAAAATGAATAGCGGGGTTTTAACATGTTATAATATTTATTACACCAAACTTACAGCCAGGGGCGGCAAATAGGGGGATCAAGAGGGGGCGGTCGCACCCCCAAATTTTTTGAGCAGAATGATAGAAAATGGGTGAATTCAATTTATGTAACTCGGAAATCAATGTTGATTAAAAACAAATCTCGCTGGTTCTCAGTAACTATTTGATGAAACTCGACACATTCCCAGACTAGAAAAAATGTTTTTCGTTATTTGGATGATGACTTAGAAATTCATTAAGAATTTTCCGGTCCTTTCAGAACATAGAAAACTGATAGAGAACCATGGGTAATTTTAACTAAAGAAGACATTTCTTCATATAGGCTAAATGTTTCACACTTGTGTGCCCAGTGTAACGATGGTATGTCCAATATGAGAGGCTCGTGCAAAGTGATGTGGCTGCATGGTTTTCACAAGAAAACTCCTTGATATTTTACATTCACTTTTACGCTCATTTTTTAAGTGTATATTTATTTAGTGAGTGTTCATCGCTTTCTTCTGCTAAAAACACGTTTCAACTGTTGAATGCATTATATGCTTCAGAGAAACTTCTTAAAAATGCATGTGATTATTGAATTAAAAAATATATATCAAAAATACCTTTTATGGGGATCTATAATTATGCAATCTCGAAGTGACACAAGATGTTCTTCAAGAGTTAAAACTTAAAAAATATTGCTCTAAAACTTCAAAGCAGTGATTTGACGACTGGAAGAATTATTGCAAAAGGATTCTTTCAATAGTGAGAAAGCTCATGCACTTTTGCATGCATGACTTCTTTTGAATTTTTATTCAATTTGTTTGTATTGAGGAAAGTTTTTGAAAAATGCTTTTCTATCAAAACATCTTCAATCCAATCCACTACTCTTAATTTTCGGACTATTCAAGCCACAGTTCAATCTACAATTGATCTGTCCACCATACTACCATAATTCAATCTACTATTGAAACTGAAAATAGATTTTACATAGATGTATAATTCAATAAACGTGAAACTTTTAAAAAAAAATTCCTCCTTCGAGCAAATTTTAAAAAGGCGAAAAAGAAAAATAAACAAAAAAAAGTGACAAAAATCTACCTGATGATGTGAAGTCAAATATTGATTTTTTTTAATATTTTGTATGAAGTAATAGATTCAGTTTCGAATGAAATTATCACAAGCTTTGATGATAATTATTTTTCTGTATGGTTGGCTCTATATTATTTGGATTGGATTTTGAAAACGAAAATTAAAATGTTTCAATTATGAGTAGAATTTTTAGCATGAGGCAAGAAAAATTACAATCAATATGCCGTACGACCGGTTATCACATCCAGAGACTGCAGTTTCGTCCTTGCTATGAACTCATCAGTCTGGAATAGTGAATAACAGAGCTGGAAGCAGATGACATCTCATTGAAGCTGAGAGGGCCAAAGAGACTAGATTATTCAATGATGAAAAATAAAGCCCCTCATAATTTTTGAAGTTGGTGATTTTGAAGAGCAAGATATAAAAAGTGTTTTCATACATAACTTTGTTACTTCAATAATCTTTTAACTATTCCAATCAGATCAGCTAGTAGAGAAAGATTTTTTTTATGTCCCAGGAGGTAAGAGAATTATTTTCGAAGCACAATGGGCAAAAAATTCAAACGAAGTCATACATCTTAAAAAGCATGAGCTTTTTCACCATCTTTTCTATTTAGCTGTGCTGGCAAAACAGCACGACACTGGGCACTGATAGATTAGTAACACGATTCTCTGCTCTTCTGAATTCCAAAAATCATGCATTAAAACTTTTCCAAAAGGTATAAAAAAAACTTTATCGAGATGTTTTGTGTGATTAATTATTAGAAAGTGAATCAACATTTTAATTGTTTCTAAACACTAATTTTTATTCATATTAAACCGATTTTATGAACACTTCTTGTTAGCTTATGTGTGTTTGGTACCACACTGTTTACATATTTAAGAAACTCGACCCCCCAAATGAAAAGCTGCCCCTGCTTACAGCCACAAGTGATATATCAAATGAAAGAGAAACTCAAAACAGCTTTACATAATAGCCTACAAGTGTTCAATACGAGCACCATTCGTCACTCGGCACACGTCAAGACGATAGGCGAGTTCTTCCCAAACTTTGATGAGTGTCTCATTAGTAATTGCTGCAACAACTGTTTCAATCCTGTTCCTTAATTCGAGAAGGTCGGCTGGCAGTGGAGGCACATACAGACGGTCCTTAATAAACCCCCAAAGATACGAAATCACACGGCGTTAGGTCGGGTGACCGAGGAGGCCATGGGAAAAGAGCCCTGTCATTAGGCCCTTTACGGCCAACCCAGCGGTCGGGTACAGTTATGTTAAGCCAATCGCGTACCTCATTATGCCAGTGAGGCGGCGCAAGATCTTGCTGAAAGATGAAGTTTTCTGTAAAGTCAGACCAAACAACGTAAGTAGAAGCACAAATTTGTAAATTACAGCAGACACGTGTTTCGGCGTTACAGGGAACGCCTTTTTCAATGCAAAAATAATGAGCTTATGGATGAAAAGACATCCGACAAAAGCCAAGAGCAGATAAGCAAGCAGCTTAAAAGATAAAAACAGCGGATTAGCCAAACACCAATGACAAAGTTATAAACCGATCAGGAACCAATAGGAATGCAAGCAAAGGTCAGGAGCTTTCGCTTAGGTACGAACCCAGAAAGAAAGAATTCAATTGGACAGGATTAAGCCGAAGCTTAAACAAAAAGAAAAGAAATTGTCAGTATCTTGTGTCAGTTGAGGGAAGAGCCATTGCTGTAAAGTAACCAGATAAGAAGTACCAGTTACAGATAAGAAGTACCAGTTAGCATGCGCACTGATGACAACAAACAAAAAACTGTTTGAGTTTCTCTTTCATTTGATATATAACTTGTGGCTGTAAGTTTGGTGTAATAAATATTATAACACGTTAAAACCCCGCTATTCATTTTGAAACACCCTGTATTTCCCCTCAAATTCATTGTTATTCACCTTTTCTTCTTCTTCATCCGAAAAATCTTTCCCGGTTTCCGTGATCCATCGCATCATGCTGACTTTGGTAAGTTTTATGTCATCGTACATCTGATCCAGTTCTTCCAAAAGTTCGAGAGCTTCGCTGGAAATGAAACATTGGTGGAATTAAAAAAAAAAAAAAAAAAAAGAAATAACAACGTTTAATTGCAAAACATTGCATGTTACTGCAGACGCGTGTACTACCGGACGCCTTTTCAATGCAGAAGAAATGAGCTTGTGGAGGAAAAGACACCCGACAAAAGCCTTTGTGCTTTTGTGAAAATAGTGAACCTGAGTTATAATATTGAGGAAAATTATTTGATTTGGAGTGGCAACAGCCATTCAACGATTCCTAGCATGAACTCGAATCAAGCGTTCAGTCAGGGCCGTGGTAGCCCGATCGGTAGAGTGTCGGATTCGGGGCCGGAGGGTCCTGAGTTCGAACCTCGATGGTCGAAGATCCACCGTCGTCATTAAAGGGGACTGGGCGACGTTAAATATGCTCTTGGTCTCAATGTCCTCCAAGTGAAACGATACCTTTGGGGGTGCTAGCACCAGATAGCTATTAGCTCCTGGACTAGTTCTAAATTCTCACTAACTGTACGATCCGGTGATGGTGCTGCCATCTATCGGTATAAAAAATAATGGAGGCAAGGCACTTAGTATGCAGTCCTCGACATAAATACAGTTGAAGTCAGTTGTGACTCGGAATAGGAATAGGAAGCGTTCAGTCGCCACTGAATTACGGTCGATGAAAGTAGAATTTTCGATATTTTGATGTGACGAAAGTCACCCCTTTTGATGGGACTTATGCTCCCAATCTTTGATATATGTTACTTAAGTGCACTGTATATACGTTTCAACTAACAGCTCTTAATTAAAATGTTTTTCTAACCTTCAATAAGCGTTTGTCGATTTTTGAATTCGATGTGGCAAGTTTACCCACTGAACCATTTTACAACATTATTAATGCTTCCCAATTGCTGCCAAAAAACTACCCCTCAAATTATATAGTTTCTTGAATCCCGACCATAAACATGAAGTCGTAAGATATAGATGCAATCCCGACAGGAGAATCTTTTTCAGCAGTCTGCGGCGCAGAAAAATGTCAAAAAATAGTTTGCAAGATAAACCAAGACTAAACTAACCATAAAATTTAAATCGGCAATAAGAAAGGCTTAAAAAATAAAACGCTAGTACAGGTACATGCTGCCAGTGGATTCTGTCCCAGAAATCAAAGTACTAATCTTCATCAGCTGCAATTTAAAGGTGTTTTTTTTTTTTTTTTTTGAGCAATCACGATTTCTTATTGTTCTCACTTGACTGTTTTTGATGTTACGCTGATTTTATTTTCCCGCCAGCACCCTCTGCAGCATCACCGTCGACCGGCCGCCTCTCGATGCTGCTCCTCTTGCGAAAACAGTGTTCAGGTTGCGTCCATATCCTACACACACACACACGAATACACACACCTACACACGCACACACCTACACACTCCTACACATACACACACTCATGCCTGCACACAGACACAAACACACATGCCTACATACACACACACGAACGCCTACACACACATGAACGCCTACACGCACACGCGCGTACACAACACTCACTCACACACACACATGCATGCGTACATACACTCACGCACCCACACACATGCGCCTACACAAACACACACACATGCGCCTATACAAACACACACGCGCATACACACGCTCGTGATTGCGAAAAACATAATTTGAATTCAAGATGCCAAAAATTCAAATTTGTATTTATTTATTTATTTTTTTTTTTTTTCAAATTTCATTGGGGTTTTTTCTTTCCCAATTAAAAAATAGTCTGCAGACTCTCGCAAGAATCTGCGACGCCCGTCTCAGCGTCGCGCTTTTTCTGCTACTCTTTATAATCATGAATTTTTAAAATTCAATTAAAATTATACCAAAATTAAGAGATGTATTACCATAATGTTCGTAACGAAAATTTATAGGAAGTATCATTTATTTATAGCAAATACGAGAATTTAAATTAAAAAAATCAAAAAAAAATAATAGCAGTGAAATGAATATACTCACGTATTTTCTTCAACAGCGTCGAACTTGTCACTCAGGTCCTTGAGTGGTTTCAAGTCCATGAAAAGGGGCTGCCCAGTGGAGCCTACGGCCTCCTTGAAGTCACTGATGGCTTTCAAAAGCGACTCTGGCGAAGTGACTTCTTCCTGAAGCGATGTTGTCGAGTACACATGTGTGCTAGGCCGCACATTGCCACGAATATCTTCATTTTCTTCTAGAGCTTTGAGTGCTTTTTCCCATAAGCCTGAAAGGGAGAACGAATACTAGTTTTAGAGAGGATTTTAATTGTATTATAGGAAGTCACGGATGAAATGAATAGTTATTAATTGATAAAGAAGTTTCAAAAGGTATACGTAGTTCCATTACAAATATTTTAAAGGGGTTTCCGAAACACAAAAATCGTCAATTTTTGCAATTTTTTTGTCATGTGAAAACTTACTCCGTTTTTTTCTGCTTAAGAGGACGTTTGAATCTTCTACGTTTCTATCTTCAATAGAAAGATATAACTATTTTTGTTGCATGCACCTAACTAATGTGTACTTAACTTTAAAACTTTAAACGCGTTTTTCTCCATGATGCAATTTTTCCCGATTTCTTGCATTCAAACTCTTATAAGTCAGGAACCGATAAAGATAAAGTAATGAAACTTGGAGCATTTCTTTTTCAAACAGTTTACTTTAATTTTTATTCGGCGAATTTGAAAAAAAAAACGTTTACTGTAAAAATTATGATTTTTTTTAAGTATCTTCGAATTTTTCGAAGTTTTTCTTCAAATATTTTTTATTTTTTATTGAACCAATATTTTTAATAATCGCGAATAAAAATTAAAGCTTAGTATTTGTGCGTAATTTATTTTTAAAAAAATTGAAAATTGATCAAGAATATTTTGAGTTATAGCAATTTAAATCAACCCCATTTTTTTTAAATAATTAAATGTAAGTAAAAAAACATCATATTTATGTTATGATTTTGCTTATTAAATAAATGGTGAATCAGTACAAAAAATTTCAAAACTCTAAAGTATATAATAAAAAAATTTTCAAAATGTGTCCCGGACGCCCTTAAAGAATGACTAATGAATGAAAAATATCTTCTTTCTAATAGAGTTGCGTTAGAGGCACAATTTTTTTCAGACCTGGTGCGATCTCCTAATATAGCATTTGTTAACCCTTTATTCTCCATTGCTTTATGGTAACCATGTATGACTAGAATGTATTTCCTTCCGCTTTGTTTACACGTGCAAAGGAAAGGAAATGCCAAGGTATAAAATTTGCTAAACTATAAAATACCTAAATCCTCCCTATGTTGAATCTTTAAGTGTGTTTTAAATGTTAGAAACTGCAACTTGGGTTTAGTTATTAGTTTCATTTAAAAGCAAAAGATGGCAGCACTAAAGTACTGACACTGTTTCGATACGTTTCATTATTGCAAGAGGCTGCCCATAAAAAAGGGTAACTTTTTTTTAACATTTTTGACTCTCTCCGCCCTCTTTCTTGGTCACATGTCACGCTATTTTTTAAAAACATATTTTTGCAAAAAAAATGCGTGATGTCACAATTCTTGTTAACTCCCTCTTACACCATGCTACAAATTATTACGGCATCACGAACCTCACTCCCCTCAAATCGGAACATCCCTTGTAGAGAACCCCTAACAAATGTAACTTGCGTGTGAAAAATGTTCTAGAAATTTAATTTTGTCAGGAACACTCTTAATCAAATGAGTGCTCGAGAGATCTTTTACATATGCCGCATAATAATCAAACGAAATGGACACTGTCGATTTTAAGCATCTTGAAAATCTACCGACTGAAACCAGGACCGAACCTGCGTCTTTGGGCGTAAGAGACCAATGTCTAACCACTACACCACTATGTCGGTCCTATGTCTGTGCTCCCAATAGATGGCGCTGACGCTTAACGAGCCTTGACAATTTCTGACTTTTCTGTGTTAAATCCATGCAACTATGATCCACCAATCAATGTCAACGTTTAAAAGTTTGTTTATTTTTGATTGGATGTCGCCCATTTTGACTACAAGAGGCGCTGAACGGAACCCTTGCATCCACCAATCAATGGCAACGTAATGGAAACAGGGTCTAACATAGAAAGGACGATCTGTTTTCCCCTGTTATGCGAATGTTACCTGAACCTGCAAAGGCCAACGATATTCCAGTTGACGGTATTTTAACTACTAACGTATAAATACAGTTGAACTCTCTTAATACGATCACGTTTAATACGAAATCATGGCTAAAGCGAACATTTTGTTCGTTAAGTTTGGTTTGCTATCTAAATACATTGAAAATTTCACGTATAATAAGTAAAGTAAATAGAAAGTCTCGGTTAAGACGAACAAACATTTCTGACCTCTTTACTTAAAATGTTCGTGGTTGAATACTGTAATTTTTTTTTTTCAGAAATTATTCATCATTTTATTCGTTAAGTTTGGTTTTCTATCTAAATACATTGAAAATTTCACGTATAATACGTAAATTAAATAGAAAGTCTCGGCTAAGACGAACAAAATTTTCTGACCTCTTTACTTAAAATGCTCGTGGTTGAATACTGTAATTTTCTTTTTCAGAAATTATTCATTATCTTGTTAGGTAGTAGAAGTCTCATTGTGCAAAGAGAAGAAAATATTAAATATTTTATATGGAAAATGAAGCCCGAACGTTTGTTTACCTGTGGACAACCTATTCCGCGATTGTCGATTATAATTTTCATTTTTCAAGATTTTTGAAAAACATTCATTTATGAGAAATGAGTGATTAATTTTCTGAATATAATAATTAGTAGAAATGTTTTCTAAATATAGGTAATCATTTCTTCGTTTTTTCACAGTATCACTCATTCACGGTTGTTACGAATAACGGCTAATACCAACAAATTCGTGATTTTTTGACCTTTCGTATTAACCGAGTTCAACTATATATTTTCCTTTCAGCAATAGCCTGTTCTTAATTTTAAAACGAAGAAGAAAAACCAATAAGACATTTCAAGTTTTCTACAAGCAAAAGGGAAACTCACCTACGCTAGTATCGTCAAGGTTACCAACTGCACCTATCGTGTCGGTGAGACTTTTTCTAACGGCTTGAACATCGCTTGGAATATCACATTGCAAGCGAAATAGAACCACCATCCACCCTCCGTAGAACAGAGTGCTTGCATAATGGGTTTGACTACTTGGAACCTTTTTCTCCCAGTCAGTCAACAATTGAGCATCAGGTTTCAGCTTTCTTTGAACCTTTAGTTAAATTAAAAATGAAAAAAAAAAAATTATAAATATGTAGTCAAAATTTCAAACAAAAAAATATATATAATTGCAATCAGAGTTTCGGACCAAAAAAATCAAAAATATGCACTCAAAATTTCAAACAAAAAAAATCATAAATAGGCAGTCAAAATTTCAGACAAAAAAATCATTAAAATGCAGTCAAAATTTCAGATTTAAAAAAAAAAAAATTTAGGGCGAGAATTTGCTGAATTTGCTTCGTAAAGAAAATAAATATTTAGGGTCTGAGAATTTTAAATTTTTTATGAACAGGTATTGTTATTTTTGTTTTCCTCTTAAACTTTTACTTTAATGAAATTCAAAAAAAAAAAAAGACGAGTTATGTTTTCCACCAATTTACTAAAGCCAACAATTTACTGATTATGACCATATTACCATATTGCCAATTGTGACATTCTATACTTATCACGACTTTGTTACTGCACCAGTATATTTTTAATCATTCTTATCTCAAATCAAGATTGTTTTTGAAAAATATGTTGTTTCTAAAATGTTAAGTAACTTTTAATGATTTTGTAATTAATTATCCTTATCATTTATGTTTTTGAAGTAACACCACTTTCTCTTCAAAATTGTACTTTAAAAAAAAATCATTTATATGTTTTTCTTCAAATTGCAATCAACCCTAATTATGTACACAAAATGTTGATTTTGATGGTGTTTCTGTATTTTGTGTAGTCAAAATTTCAATCAAGTCAGCTGATGTTCAGGGTTTCTTTGTTGGACGGCGATGGAAAGTCACTCCACATCTCCCACCAAAACCGAGAAGGTCTTGTTACCATTCGGGGGAGAAGTGGAGTAGTTGTCTTCAGTTGTCTTATCAAAAGAAGACTTATATACGAAATCGACTTACAAGGTGGGGCCGTGGTAGCCCGATCGGTAGAGTGTCGGATTAGGGGCCGGAGGGTCCTGGGTTCGAACCTCGATGGTCGAAGACCCAACGTCGTCATTAAAGGGAACTGGGCGACGTTAAATATGCTCGTGGTCTCAATGTCCTCCAAGTGAAACGATACCTCTGGGGGTGCTAGTACTAGGTAGCTATTAGCTCCTGGACTAGTTCTAAATTCTCATTAACTGTTCGATCCGGTGATGGTGCTGCCATCTATCGGTACATAAAATAATGGAGGCAATGCACTTAGTATGCAGTCCTCGGCATAAATACAGTTGTAGTCAGTTGTGACTCTGAATAGGAATAGGACTTACAGGCGACTATATACGGTACCATTTCTTTGAACGTACAACCAAATTTAATTCCAAGTCAACTCACCGTACTGTGCATAGCCGTCACAGATACAATCACACTGTTGTACTTCCATGATGTATCTTTCAACAACCCGTCCAGACCAAGAGCTCCAGAGCCGGAGCTTAGAATGTTAGACTTGATGCGAATTACGACGTCCGCAGGCAGCCCAAAGTAGGAATAGGGGAATACATCGTCTTGCAGGACATGATAAGTAGCGTTTGTGCTTTTTGCTGAAGTCTGAAAATGAAACTTTTATTAAAGTTTTGAAAAATAATCGAGATGGAATGCTTCCACAAATGCAAAATCAATGTTTCAAGACAAGAAAACTCGCAGGAAAAAGAATCCTATATTTTTACTTCCTTTTCGAAAAAGGAGGAAAGTATTCGAGAAAAAAATTTCACTCAAAATTCGGCCTTAATTTCCATTTTGCTCACCACCGAATTAATGTTGAGTTTTGTTTTTCAACCCGACCACACGCGGATAAGTGCCTAAGAACGTATAAACACTTGAAATATCCATTTTGACATTCTCCGAGTTTATTACAACGACTTTTCTCGTGACGTCCGTATGTACGTATGTGCGTATGTGCGTATGTATGTCGCATAACTCAAGAACGGTATGTCCTAGAAAGTTTAAATTTGGTACGTAGACTCCTAGTGGGGTCTAGTTGTGCACCTTTCCTTTTGGATGCATTCGGATGTTTCTAAGGGGTCTTTTACCCCTTTTTGGTTGGAAATCATTGTTAATTTCGATGTAAACTCAAGTGGTGTTATAATTTGTCGAGCACTTGGCGATATATCGCCAGTCTTTTGGTCATCAAGTTTTGTCGCCAACTTTGCAACAAATTTGGCGATTTTTTTTAAAATCTAGTTTCGATTTGGCCACTGTTGGTGATATTTAGAGAGTAAACTATTGAATCACATTAAAATTGCCAATAATGGGAAAATGACATTAAATTGGAGTAAAAGGAAGTCATGTGATGCACACATCAGCTCGTTCATTCTAGGTTAAGCTTAACTTTCGCATAAATTTATCGAACGTAGAATCAGAGATGCATGCAACGAGGAATAAAAGTACTAAACAAACAAAAGAGGTTCCCATCTAGAGGTCATAACTCAGACTGCGCCATTGAAATTTTTAGGGGGGAGTTTTGAGGGACATTTCTTTCTGTTTTGGGGCGGCTCTTGCTCTTAGGGGGGTCTTTGCCATTTTAGGGGGATACGTTTTTGCTCTTAGGGAGGTGACAACCCTTCGTTAACAAAATACAAAGGATGAAGATTTTTATTCAAAGTCCGTTAAATAATAGGAAAGTGCTCTAATAATATGTGGCGAAAGCATGGTATAATGCTATTGTTAGAAATAAATAAATATAATGAATTTAGATAACTTAGTGATGAATATGTGTGCAGTATACCTTTGATAAGTTCCTTGCAACCAATCAAATCATTCTTTAAAAAAGTCATTGATTTAAATGAAATCTCCTATTTTTCCAAGGTCTGCGTCGAGACAATAGTTTAGCTAAATGCTTACTTAGTTCCATACGCTGCTGATGTATCAAAAAAAATGAGGGATCAAAATATATAAAGGTGAGCCGTAAGAGTTTTTTTCTTTTTTTTTTTCCTCTCTCTCTCCTTTTCTTGTTAATATTCACTATATTAATGGATTTTAATATCTTTGCTGAAAACGACCTTCGCTAAAAAATACAGAGCACAAGCGATCTAAGCATTGCACCAATTTACTTTTTACTTCTCTTCTAATAATAAAGCTGAAAGTCCCTCTGTCTGTCCGGATGTCCGTCTGTCTGTCAGGATCTCTGTGACGCGCATAGCGCCTAGACCGTTCGGTCGATTTTCATGAAATTTGGCACAAAGTTAGTTTGTAGCATGGGGGTGTGCACCTCGAAGCGATTTCTCAAAAATTCGATATGGTTCTTTTTCTATTCCAATATTAAGAACAAAACTATCATAAGATGGACGAGTAAATGACGAAATTATCATAACGTGGAACCGTAACATGGGTGCAAACCAATTGGCGGGAAAATTCACCATACATTATTTGTAAATATACAGGCGAAGCAAAAGATCTTTTAATTTTTCTATTACGGGCAAAGCCGTGAGGGGACCAATAGTAATTAAACAGGCTTATAAATGATTTTAATTACATTAAAACATATTAATATAGTAACAGAACGTTTATTGATAGATGAACCAAATATTTGTCCGACTGTTGCTCTTTTAAAAAAGAACATTTAGATAGATAGATTGACTTAGACTACTAGAGGCATACTAATATGGATTGGAAAGCAGAATAGTATTTCTTACACGAAATTAAAGCTAAGCAACAAGCTGTAAAACAGAAAAATAAAGATATTCTTTAAAACTTCAGTTTGGAGTAAGAATTGTAGCAACCGTAAAGATAAAGCTTCGATATCAGAAACTGATTTTGCCCGAACATAAGCAGCATAAGCAAAAATAAATTCTGAATAAAAGTTTCAACTGAAGTCGAAATTAACATCAACTATGTTTCACTTATTGCGGTAAACTTTTAGAATTTGCTTGGAAAAGTAATAGACATCATCAGTGGCGGGATTAGGGCAAGTTGGGGCGACCCCCCCCCCCCTCCTTCATTTTTTATGGCTCATTCATTTATTTTATTTCCCAATTTAGGAACCAAAACTAGAAATTATTTTTTAAAAAACCTGAAATGTCAAAACTTTCAGAGCATATTTTTTTGTTTTACTTTGTATCTCTGTTTACGAAGTATTATTTAGCACAAGCAGTAACTTTTAGTTTATGTAATCAATGTTTTAGATATTAGTAAATCAATTCTTTTACACAAACAAGCCAATACTTGCTTAGTCAAATTATCACCAAGTGTTTATGACACTTCAAAATACCTCAGGGTAAATAATGTAAGTCTAACTCATGTCTAAGCTCTTCTTCGGAGAAAGTTATTGTGTACATAATTCATCAAAATCTTAAGAAAAACGTGTGTCTTTCTTAAGACGTTAGATTTACATCAATTACCACACATATCCTTTTTTGCCTTTTTTTTTCATTTTTTGAG
>NC_072735.1:8794099-9003188 GCF_026930045.1 Uloborus diversus
AGAAATCTTCCGTGCAGGGAAAAGCTCACACAAATAGGATGATGCAACAATGAAAAGAGTACGACGCCTTGGAGTTAGATCAAGTTTCGATACCAAGAAAATGAAATTTTTGTAATGAAGAGTTTTGTACGTGGCATTGACTTCGAATTTTTAAACAGCAAGCAGAACTTGCCTCATGCAGAGAAAATTAAAACGCTTAAAGTTAGCAAAACAAGAGTCACAAACAAAATCATGATTGTCATGAGATCAAAAATCCTTTTTTCTCAAAACAAATTTTTCCACTTGCCCTCACAAACCCTTGCTACCATACAACATGCAAGAATACGAAAGAGGACTGTGACTGGTAACATTGAATGATGAAAACTAGGAAGACTTCAAAGACTAGGAGACTTAAAATTCGGGAGGCTTTGCACGAGTACATTTAAAAAAAATTTGCTAGGGTAAAAGAGATTTTTAAAATTTAAGTACAGATGCCTTAAATTAAGCAGAGTTCCAAAACTTCAATCTTTTAGGGATGGGGGGAGGGGGGGAGTATTAAAAAAAGGCTTTCTCTTAAAGTGATATAAACATTCCTTGCAACAAAAAAATTTCAGAAAAAATCGGGAACATTTGACCACATTGTCGGGAGATTGAAGTTTTTAAAAGGAAGAAAATAAAATTAATATGATCCAAAAACGATCTGACACATACCATCTTCATTCTCGTGTATGGAAAGGTTTCGCTTTTGCGACTACGATCGTTTCGCTGCAAGGATTTTCCCTTAATTCTAATCACTGTAAATCTCTTTTTTCGGAAATCTCGTTGTTTGAAGAAGATTCGGATGATATTTATTTTTTTAGGGAGTTTAGGGGAAGACATCGAAATTTGGGAAGCTCCCAGACGAAACGGGAGAGTTGGCAGCAATGAAATAATTAGTAACTCAAAGGTATTTTCCAACCGCGCGGTATTTATTCGCGCTCCAAGATGGGAAACGATTGCTAGTGCAAAGCACATTTCATTAACTCAATTTTTTTGGGAGAATAAATAAAATTTTTGGGAGGGCGAAAATTCCCAATTTGCAGAATGGAATTCCAAATTTTGCCGAATAATAGAATACGGGTAAGCACCCAGAAGTACATCAAACATCTAATGAAAAGGAACATTCCGTAATTTCAAAATTGCAATTATGTCCCGAAATTTGTCGAATAAAGAATTTTTTGCGAGGTCACAGAGACTTCCTCTGACCTCTCATTGGGGGCCGCCACTGATTACAAGAAACCTATTTGCAATCTGAGGTGAAAACAAAATCTCCACTATTTTTCAAAGTAAAGCAAGCTAGTGTCCAATAATCTATTGAATGGATTTCTCAAGGTATCTTTGCAGTTTTACGAAATTAACAATCAATACATCAACAGGAAAAAATATATTTACAGATTCTTTTTCTTTCTAAAAAAATGGAGGAAGTTTTAGCTAAGTATGCAGAAAAAAAAATGCACTTTAAACATGTTTCTCTCAGGTGGGAGCAACTATGTATACGAATGCAAAAGATTGAAGGATATTTTAGCATCCTTCTTTTTATACAACAAGCACATATTTTTATGATGATATAACTTACACGAAAAATTTAATAACATGAAGGGTGAACAAATGGCATAAAATGATGCCATACACAGTGGCAGATACAAGGGTAGGGTCATGGGGGTCATGACCCCCTCCCCCCCAAACCGCTAACAACAGTATCCGTCCATGCATACAATGTAAACGATTGCAGCATATTTTCAGTTCATTAATTATTTTTGAAAGTAAATATTTGAACTACTACTTTGTTTCATTGCTTATGAATTTAGTTAGCAACGTTTATCCCCTATTGGGTGCCTTATTTCTAGCCGATTTGTTGCTTTTTATTAATCTCCAAGCAGTTGCAAAAATATTTCGAGCCAAAAACCGTAAGTTCGTTTATGGTGTAGGCTTCTTTAGCATGCCCCCCCCCCCCCCCCCACCTAAAATGGTTTTCTGTATCCGCCCCTGACCATACACAGAAATGTTTCATCGTGGTGCGTACCAAAATGTATGCACTTAAATTTAAAGCCGGATAAATGTTCAACTCTCAAACTACTGAGCAAAAATACCCAGAATCAGAGAGTTTTAACACACAAAAAATTTTGAAAATTTTGCAGAACTTCAAAATTTTTTGTGTGTCAATAAAATTGAGTGATAACAGTGCTCGCCATCTCTCTTTAAAATAAAATTAATTACAATTTAACGAAAATATGATTAATTGAAAATGAAAACTAAATCTGGAATACGAGTTGGTTAATTAACCAACGTATTCCAGATTTAGTTTACGTAAGATTTGAGAACAACCCTTCTGATAAGCGGAAAGGTCATATGAAAGTCATTTTAGAACTTTATTTTCTGCATTTTTCTTATCATTTTACTTTAAGAATTTTTTTCGAAAAAGAAGTAATTGATTTGCATACAATAGAACTATACTGACAGAATAATCATTGCTTGCTTCACTTCACTTCACTTCACAACGGATTTTCTTTTTTTCGTCCAAAACCAAACCACCGAATGCAGAGGAACGACAAGCGCGCCAAAACTTGATCTCGCCAAACAGCCATTGAAAGAGCGATAAAAAAATTACGACGAATTGAAAATAACAGCATCCATAAACGGCCAGAACACATACAGAAAAAAAAAGCAAAATCTTTTTTTTTTTCAGCAACCAAGCGTCTTACTACTTACTATACTATACTCGTAGTAGCTGGAGCGTGGCAAGACATAAGGGGAGGGGGAATCTTCGCGAATAAAAATTATACACAGGACAGGGGGGGGCCTAAGCAGGGGCAAGGGGTCCCAAGGGCAATGACGCTAGGGCTGCACGCTGAGCCACGTTGCAGTGTTGACGCTTTTTTTTTATTTTAAGGCTTTTATATTTTTTTTCTTTTTCAATCGGGTTTCAGAAGAACTGCCTGCAGCTGTTGGGATGAAATCACTGCGTAAGACCTTGAAACAGTAATAATCGTATCAAGCCATGCAAAGGGCAAATATAATTTCGGAATTATGAGAGGAGGAGGAGGAAGAGGGGCTCGTCTCGTTTGAAAACTTCATCTAAGAAATGCATAACAATAAGTTGGCGATGCTGTTACGAGACTCCTGCGGAATATTTTTTTTCTTTTTTTTTTTTTTTGGCATTTGCAATTTAAACTATAAGTAGACGTAAGGAGCGTTTTCGAAGGCAAAAGAAAGAAACAGAAAGATTACAATGCAGCAATTTTTTTTCCTAGAAAAAAAAAAAAAGAAAAAAAAATTAAATTTTGACATCTTGAATTCAAATTATGTTTTTCGCAATCACGAGTGTGTGTATGTAGGCGTGTGTGTTTGTGTGTGGGGGTATGTGTTTGTGTGTAGGGGTTATGTGTATGTGTGTGTAGGCATGTGTGTTTGTGTCTGTGTGCTGGCATAAGTGTGTGGGCAGTTGTGTGCATGAATGTGTGTGTGGGGGGGTATGTGTATGTGTGTGTAGGCATATGTGTTGTGTCTGTGTGCAGGCATGAATGTGTGGGTAGTTGTGTGTATGTGTATGTTTTTGTGTGTGTATGTGTGGGTGTCTGTATGTATGCGTGTGTGTTTGTGTATGTATGCGTGTGTGTTTGTGTATGTGTGCGTGTGTGTGTGTATGTGTTTGTGTCTGTGTAGAATATGGATGCAACCTGGAGACGGCTTTCGCTACAGGAGCAGCACCGTGAGGAGCCCGTCGACGGCGATGGTGCGGAGGGTGGCGGTGGGAAAAATCAAAGGACGCCAAAAACAGTCAAATGAGAACAATAAGCAATCGTGATTGCTCAAAAACTTCAGCCTTTTTTGAAATTAAGTGTGCTAAGAGCTGTGACAGTTAAAATAGAGATTAGATAGAAATAGAGAATAGATCCTCATTTTTCCCCCTTTTCTTTTCTCCCTCCCCTTTCTTCGCTTCCCCTTTTCCTTTCTTTTTTTTCTTGGGGGACCCAGTGGCATAACTAACAAAGGGCCCGCCTTGGCTCTCTGCGGCCCTGACCGAAACATTCGATAACTCATGAACTTTAAAACACTGTCGAAAATGACGAAACAAATCTTTTATATAGAAAAAAAAAAAAAAAAAATCTCTGAAAGCGTAGTGACCATCCCAAAAATTATATCAGACTCTTTTCAAAAAGAAAATAATGTGTAAAACTTAAGATTAATGTCACACAGATAATTCACAAGAAGCGCGAAAAAGCAATTTGCAATATTCATAATACTTTCCCCATTACATGCTCCAACAACCAAACAAAAGGAACGTGTTTTCTGCCAAAACACGAGAAGCAGTTCTTTTCAACAACCCCCATCCATGCAACAGATAAGTATCAGACGGAATAAAACGGGGGTGACAAATCGCAGAAGGAGTGACAAATAATCTGGATAGTTCATTAATTCCGGGCCCGCCGGGCTTTTGCAAGACCCAACTATTATCAGATAATGGAGATAGCCTGACCTATTATCCACGGGACTTGAAGTCCGTGAAACAAAAGTGTGCGAGTTCCAACTTCAAGAGCAATCTGGTGATGGGGGGAAAACGAAACAAGCGAATCGAAAGTTCAAAAAAAGAAGGAAAAACTATCGCTTGGGGGAGAGGGACAAGTGATGTTGGAGATATCGTTTCAAGCGGGGTTATTTGGAATTCGAAATTGGGATGCACAGGCGCCACAAAGAGTTTAAAGGGACTATTTAGAAGCTTTGCTTGAGATAAGTCCACAGGAGAAAAATAGGAATTCATATCGAAATGCAGAGCAATTTGGAATGAATGTTTTCGAGAATGCATTTTCGGTTGGAACAGGTCCGTTTTCAGTCTAGTAAAACCTGCCATATGGAAATATATTTCCGGTTTAATGCAGTTTATTTTGATGGAAAAGAGCAAAATTGAGTACACATTTTAAATTCAAAATATAGGAGACAGTGGCAGAGAAAAATACGGAAATAAATAAAGCTAAATATAGGAACGGTAGGAATTTTCGACAATCGAGTAGTTTTCACGTACAATCCTCAATTTTAAAAAATGCCTGACAGGACCAACATTTAAAAAAAAAGGGGGGGGGGCAAATAAATTGCAAACTTCAAAAAAGTTTTTTTTTTTAAATAACCCAATCTTTGAATTTCGGTGATCATGACGAAAACAAAAAGTTACATATAAAATAGCCATAATTATAAAACCGTTAAAATCATTAGAATGCATCTAAATTAATTTCACTTAAGGGAACTTAAAAAACCTAACAATTTCATGGGAAAAACATTAAAAAAATAATAATAGTAACAATTAAAATAAAAACGAGAATAATTAATCAATTTCATAAATTGGAATTAACTGACTATGAACTATTGTGACTACAGTTTGAGAACTTATTACAGCTACAGTTTGATGAAGAATAAATTAAAGCAATCATAAACGGAACTATACAATACATTCGGTACTTTTATCACCAGGTTATTGAGAATTTGATGCAAAAAATACAACTTTACTGCCGAAGAAAGCAAAGTTTTAAGCATTGCATTTCTCGTTCAAATACCTCTAGACGAATTTAATAAATTTTCATCAGTCACCAAAGACACTTCACGAAAACATAACTATCGAATTCAACAATATATTTCTCCAAAACGAGAACCGAAAGTTGCATTAGTTGGTCAAGATCTTGAACCAAACTCTTCATTACGTTCTAATCAATTACAAAACATTTGAATTATCTAACCGAAAACAGACCACCCTTCACCCCCGTTTGTGAAAAATACATACCATTTGGAGTAACAGCCATTACAAAATTTCCACGGATAAAAAAAATTCACGGCGATCCTGAGAAGCGGTCAACATTTGACGACAAAAGCAGAAAGACAATTCAAAACTGGTAAAAAGCTGAAAACGATTTCACTTGCTGAAAGTCATCACGTGTTCCGCCACCGTAAACATCAGGGAATGGAACGAACGTCAAACCTAACTGATGGTTCCGAAACTGGGGCAGACGGATTATTACGAACATCAATATGCAACATAACATCGGAAATACCAGAAGAAAACAAAGACATGAATCATCAGGAGCCGGGCCACCGCAAAATGTGTCTGAACTGGTGCAATGGCAAGGAGTTAATGACCTTGTGAAGGTAAAAATTCGTGAGGGATTCTTTGAAGATGACGCGAGACCTGACAAATCGAGAAGGCCGTGCATTCAACATAATTAAAGAGTCGAAGCATTTGACTCTGAATTAGGAGTGGGAGTAGAGTTCTTGTTGGAGTAGAAAAAGGTATGTTTTGTCTCGCGCCTTCCTTCCGCGACGCTGACAATGTAATCCATGAACTCAAAAACTACCCGGCAGATTTGGCTGAAACTTTCACCGTTTGTTATTTTTGGTACTGGGAATGTTTATAGACCAGTTCGAAAAAAAAAACGATCGATAGTTCCTTTTTTTCCAATTTAAGTCACAATCCATTGGATAAATACGAATAAAATTATCGGCTGCAGAAATTAATTCGCGTGAAAGATCTCATTGATAAGAAGTTAGCTGTTGCCATTTTTCTTGAGTTTGAACAAATAAATTCTTTCTTTATTGTTTTATGGCTTTTCATGCAACAGGGGGATTTAAAACTTTTTCTATTTGATATTTTTAGCGATTGATTGATCTTGCAAACTGCGTGAGTACAAAATTTGAGTATAGTCACGGCTTCACTTGATACCTGGAGCGATTATTATGAAAATTGCTATATATATGTAATTTTCCACGGAGAAGGTGCATAATATGCTCATTGAAGCCACTCGCCACCAGGTGGCACTGCAGAGTAGCAACTTCTGCCCCGTTCAACCGATTGTCATGAAAATCAGTATAATGATGTATTTTTTTGTTGGCGCAGCAACGCGCGTCGGGTACAGCTAGTTTGTAAATAAAAAACTGATTTCACAATTCAGGTGCATAAAATAAAATGCATTTCCTCATACCGCCGTGCACCCTGTAAGATTTAGCAACGCTAATCTCACTCATCTCCACCTCATCGGTTTTCTTAGCAAGGCACGATTAAGGTATAAGGAGGCCCTAGGCCAAATACTGTTTCGAGTCTCCTGTAATCAAATCTCACAATTTTAGTCACACTGCAGCGCGTTGTAATCCACTATTGGATTACATGGCTTCATGCTCTAATATAGGAAGCTGAAGACAAAAATATTGAGCGTGAAGAAAAGTTAGTAAGTAGGATTGATACAGAGCACAAATGATTGACCCGATTTCAAAAAATCATGATTCCAAAAGTATTGCACATGTTACAATAAGTCAGCGAAGGGGGTTTTTAGAGGTGAAAACACCCCCTTAGAGGCATTGGTTTTAACATAAACGCAAATTATAATAAAGTAGTTTATTCATATAAAAGGCCTGTTTTGATTTAAAAAAACCTCTACAGAAGGTATTTTTGATCATAAAAGAAATAGAAGCAGCCAGAAGATATTTCTTTTTACATTCATGTATCACTGATAATATGTACAGAAGTTTTGAAAATATGATTTTTTTCAAATCAGGCTCATGGTTCATTATTTATGCTCATCCTATATATGTATCAATCCTCAAACTCTCCTCCAACACTACTTCTCCAAAGTTAACAAAAAAGTTAAGCTTAAGTGGTTAACCTATCCGTAAAAAAAATCTATCTTTTTATTCTACCAGATAAAAGACAATTAAATTGCAACTATGCCTAAGCCGACTCATGCATACGAGAAAAAAAAAAACCAGTGGTCTTTTTATTTCACTCCAAGTAATTATTTATCAACCCGCGTAACCTACAACTATACTTTCTCGCCAGTCATCCCTGATAAAGAATTACAGTTTTTCGCATTTCAGCGGAACAAAAACATCTCGCATCGTTACAACAACCTGATGATTCAGTGAGCCAGTCGATGTGCTTCACGAGTGTCATTTATCACTCAGGATACACACACACACCTGGAAGAACAAAACAGAAAAAAAAGCTATTCCTTTCTTTGTACGTGCTTGCTGGCCGCGCAGACGTTCATCCAACTATGACGTCTGTGATTAACGGTTTTACAAGAACTCGACCAGTCATTTGCTGCTACAGGTAAATCACTCTCCGAGAAAGAGAGGGGAAAAGGTCTCTCTCTCTTTTTTTCCCTAAAAACGATGAAAAGTGCAACTTTATATAAAAGGAAAAGGCGGTAAGCCACAATTTGGACGGTAATGACAGGAAGACATTACGACTGTTGACGCGGATGATTTTTAACGAAGTTGCTAATACTTAGCAAAACGGGCTGTTTCGAAAGCATCGAAAATCACATTAAGGTTTCCGGTTGTTTCAAATCAATAATTTTGACACCCTAAATGTACGATCCGATCCCCCTCTTGTGAGGCTAAGGGTGCATACTCTATGTATTTTGCATTGAAAAACAGCGAAAACTACGCCCACACATGTACATACATTGATTTCTCAGTGTTAGGAGGTAGGAGCAATTACCCCTCCCGACCCTCCTAAATAACGCCCGATAAAATATATTAACTAATTGAATGATCTGTTGACGAAATGAAGACAACAAAAGAACTGTCATCTATATTTCTGGAAAATGCATCAATTGTCTATCTAAGAACTAATACATCAATCGTCTGTCAAAGATCCAGCAGGCGCGATTCATACAGGGGGTGTCAGGACCCCCTCCCCTTAAGCGACTAAGTACAGCAAAAACCTGCATTTAAAAGACCTAAAATTCGAAAATTTGCCCCAGAACTCTATATGTGCCCAAATGATGCATTTCTGGTAATGATCCCTACAAAAAAAAGAAGCTGGATCCGCAGTTCACTTTGCCGATGAAACGAAACCATCGGCAAAATAACCAATAAGACAAAATATATCTGCCTAAAATAAAAGTAGTGGCTTCAATGTCGAAATCTGCGTCTTTGGGGGAAAAGAAAGTACAGTAGTACCTCCTGTAAGGGACAACTCCATTTAAGGGACACTTTTTCTGGTTCTAGTCCCTTTGAATAAGGACCTTCATGTACGCAGAGAAAAATTACAAAAAATTATGAATATAAATCATTAGAAATATCGAATTTATTGGAATTCGATTTTCCCTTTTTGTCCTAAAATCAACTTGTAAAAGTTAGTCTTCGCATTAACATGCAAACAAACAAATAATTATTCTAAACTTTTTGCTGAGACCTACATTCATGTTGTTCCCTCACCTCAATTTTTTCATTGGGCTCAGCCTCGACAAATAGTGTGCCGTCTGTGACAAGCTTTATATAGAAAACTTGAAGTATGATCACACTGCATTTTGCATTATACAATACATGACGTCAAACAATCCATGTAACACATTAATTAAAAATTGTAATTAATGAAAATCATTTACAGAACTTTAATATACTACAAAATTTGATAAATTGTTTGGTTTTTTTTTCAATTTTTTCCCCAGTTTGAATACTTCTGAATTCTATTTAGTATACAGATGAAATATTTTTAATACAGTCGAACCCGTTTAATGGAATAGCCATTTTGCCACTGAAAAATATTCTAATGAGCGGGATATTCCATTAACCGGGATTAAAATAACACATTACATTGGTTTGGTACATTGAAAATATAGTATATAAAGCGGGATATTCTTTTAACCGATATAAGCGAGTTCGACTGTAATTAATCTTAAATGAGTTTAGCATGCATGAATTCATCTACCTCCGAAGAAGGGACACCTCTGTTTAAGTGACAAGTTGCCGGTCTCCTTATCCTTAGTTAGTTTCCCTTATTAAGAAGTTTTACTGTACATTATTGAAAAGAAATATTGTTCGCTTCTCTTCATCAAGACGCAATATATACCCTTTACGGAGAGAGGGATGAAAACTAATGGAAAAGAAAAGAAATAAAAATCATTGTGCTGTAAAATTAAAGCCCTTATCAGGCAGAGAGCCGTTCGACTGCAAATGGATGAGGTAATTTGCCAGGTCATTGTTCTAACCTTGAAGAAATCCAGTTCGTTCTCTCCTCCATGCAGCCCTCTCCTTCTTCGCATCGTTCTATTTACTTAAGAATTCTGGACAGTCAATAGAAATCGGGGAACTGTTTTTGGAGCCAAATCAGACAAGCACAGTAAATAAGGCATCCAGATCAAATGAATTTATCAAAGCTAAACACATTTGGTCGGGCAATTGGAAGCTTTTAACCGTGTTTGTTTATAGATAGGAGAGCCTGATACGTGTATACAAGATTTGTTTTCTTCTGGTGCATTGGTAGCTCAAGAGTATTCCAAAGCAAAAAAAAAGAAGAATTAAAGTGCACAACACTTGCATACAACGTCGTATCGAAAATAATCCAGAAAGATAACAAAATGTAAAATTCTATGCCCATTGATTTCATTTTCTTTTGAACTATGTAAAAATATGAACAAAAAGCAAGTCAATTTTGCAAAAGTACCTGAATCATGAGCAATTTTTTTTACGAAATTTGAATTCCTTTATATTGCTGTTCGATTCCTGTTTATTTTTTTGATTTCTTAGTTTCCACAACAATCCTACATAACTGCATGTTCTATAAATGTATTGACAAATCACGGAACAACGCTAAAAAAATCCACATGTTTTTAAGATCACCTCTTCATACAGTGCAAAAGATTCTTCAATCATAAAACATGTTTCGTCATTTACAACAATTCTTTCCCAGATGGGTCAGAAACTCGTGCACAAATCAAGCAAAATTTTCGTCCAATTGACGAAAGGTTTACTTGGAGTATTTTCCACGAAACAATTTCGTCAAATGCGGCGAAAATTTTACAAGATTTGAACAGTGAGTGAACCGAGTGTTATTATTTTTTTTTTTTTTACAATAACAGAGCTAAATGAAAATTGTTTCAAAACTCACTGAAAACTTCCTCAGGTCCGTCCTCTTCGGAAGAAGACAGCGACGAAGCATCACTGTCAATAAGTCGTCGTCTGCTTCTCACTGGCCTTCGATTTGTCCTCGTCCTGACCCAGGCGGCAGAGTTCAGGTTGGGGCTCAGGTAGACGGGTAAGGCAGTAGAAAATGGACCACCCTGATTCAACCAGGGGGCGGCGGCTGGGGGCCATGACAGTGGATGAGATCCTGAAATGAGGCCAAACGCCTGCAACGAGGGCGTCGCGCCCCGTCTCGGACAGTCCGCAGACCGGCTTGTCAGTCGCAAGTCCACGAGGGGCGATGTGCCCGTCCAAGGCAGCGTCCGGGACACTGTGGTCCGGGAGGGAATCCGGACTGGAGAACTGGACGGTCGGTTCGAGGAAGACAAGTCGCTGGAACGGCTGCTGTTGTCGTCACAGCCGGCGAGGGTGGTGGCAGTGGCGTCCGACGCCGTGTTGGACGAGTCGTTCCTGTAGCAGTCGCAGAGCGCGTAAGAGTTGCAGTCGGGACACATGTCCCACTCGTCGATGTCCGAGTCTAGGATAAGGAAGACGGAGTCGTGGGCGTCATCGTCTTCCTCTTCCATCAACCGAACATCCAGGCTGGACGATTCGGCAGCAGTGGCACCCGCCTCCATGGACTGTTCGCCGAAGAAGTGCAGGGTGCAACTGTTGTTGTCTGCAATGCTGGATGGGGAGGCCTCGTAGCCGGAGTCCGGCTCCTGAGCATTCAAGGATCTGGAACTGCCCATTGGCAGTCTCTGGATTGAACCTTCAACTCCTGGTGCGGGAAGTAAGTTGCTCGGGGCAGTGGAGGGTGGAGTAGGGGGCTCACCAGTGCTGGAAGAATTCTCAGAGTAGTGGTGAAACATGCTAAAAACTGGAGAGACAGAATATTTTTTTTTCAGAAATACAATTCAACAACCATAAACAAAGAAAATAACATTGACCTTAATAATCTTCATCAAAATAGCCGCGATGTTCTATATGACTACTAGGACATGATCTTACAAAGATGTGGTCTCAGTAAGACATGGTCTTACTAAGACATGATCTTAAAACTTTTGATGAGACCCATATCAAAAGGTCTACCAACAGTTTTCGAGAAGTCATGCAGCTGAAGAAAAAAGAAACCAAATGCAGATTTCAAAATATAATATCTTACTTTCCAGGGAAATCATGGTAACACACAGCTGATAACTAATAAGGTTCGCATACTAAAATATTAGACAATCAAAAATGCTAAACCAGCAACCCTCTAGTATGATTCTAGATACTATCCCGAAAAAAAAAAGGAGACAAATTCAAACTACTACAGAGAAAATTCAAACTACTACAGAGAAAATTTAAAATTAGTCGCTAAAAAGACGAATGTGCGTATCTCAAAAAAAATCGAAAAATGAGTTATAATCACCACAGAAATATCTAAAGTCGATTTTATAATATGACCAATGGGCGTATCTCTACAATAAATAGCGGTTCTCAAGCGATACAGTAAACTCGAAATTTCTTTAAATTGGTTTTCTGCAAAGTGCTAAAGTGCTTAAAAGTGAGATACGCCCATTCGTCTTTTAAGCGACGAATTTATTGTAACTTTCTCTTGATTAAAAGTAAAAAAAAAAAAAAAGTTTATAAGAAAAACATTTGGCGCGAAATCGCGATTAACAAGCCGAAACGAAAACATAGGTTTAGACGCGTGCGAGACGGCATGTAAACAAAACAGGTTTTCAGCATGTTTTTTTTTCCTGAGGTCCTTTTTATGTTCTTTTTCATCGCCGGGTGTTATTATATTTGGGTCAGTGAAAGTGGTATCGACCTTGCAGGCATTATTACTCACAGCGCGATTAAAAATCGCAGTTGTATCAAGAATTTGTTATTTAACATTCAGACTGAGGAGAAAATAAAAATTAATGAATGACTGTGGTAAATTAAAATACCATTGTTCATTGTATTGTAAACGAATGCAACAAGTTGAACATATTGAGGAGAAAGTAAAAAAAAAAAAAAAAAAAAAAATGATTTTTGAATTTTTTAAGTTTATGGAATTAATACAGTCGAGTCTCAATTTACACGAGGAATACACTCCAAGGCCCCTTGCGTAAGTCGAAATTTCGCGTAGTGGAAAAGGACATGTATACGAATTTTTTATAAACTTAAATATTTTAGGCATTTTGTCAGGGCCTGATTACCACATAGGCCGCCTGGGCCTGGGGCCCCATCTTTCTCAGGGGCCTCAATTTTTAAAAAACTTATGCATAGCATTAAAAAATCATGCATTTTTGTGAAAATAATTGAAAATTAATGATTTATTAATTGAAAACATACTTCTAAAATATTGTTAAACATTATTTTGCATTGACTTAAGGTAATAGAATAAAGAGGGGGGCCTCCAAAGCATTGTGGGTCTTGGGCCTCACATTTAGTTAGTCGGGCCCTGCATTTTGTAAACACCTCTCAAACTATTTCGTACCATATTGAATTACCAACAGTTTATAACACACCAATATTTTATAACAGGGCAGTGAGAAGCAAAGGGATGTAAGTGGACATTTTCAAGTTTCGAGTAAAACGCGTTTAAAGATAACATCCTAGGTAAGCTTTCATTGAAGGTTTTTTCTAAATCATACTGCAGCAACTACCTGGGCTACTAGTACCATCTCTTGCCGCAAGACAGAGGAGAGGTTTCAAATTTTTAATTTTGCCACTTACATCCATTTGCTTCTCACTGCCTCATATTACCATTTCTTACATAAAGAAGCGATTTTTACTTCCTTTTACAAAAAAGGAAGTATTGTATTCGCGAAAAAAATTTCACTCAAAAATCGGCCTTAATTTCCATTTTTCTCACCCCCGAATGAATGTTGAGTTTTTTTTTCGACCCGACCACACGTGGATATATGCCTAGAAACGTACAGACACCAGAAATATCCATTTTGACGACCCTCGTGTTGATTACAACGAATTTTCTCGTGACGTCCGTAAATACGTGTGTATGTATCTCGCATAACTCAAAAACGGTATGTCCTTAGAAAGTTGAAATTTTGTACATAGACTCTTAGTGGGGTCTAGTTGTGCACTTTTTCTTTTGGTTGCTTTCGGATGTTCCTAAGGGGGTCTTTTGCCTCTTTTTGAGGGGAAATCATTGTTAATTTCAATGTAAACACAAGTGGTGTGATAATTTGTCGGCACATGGCAATATAACGCCTGTCTTTTGGTCGTCAAGTTTTGTCGCAAACTTGGTGACAAATTTGGAGATTTTTTTTAAATTGTTTTTTTTTAATCTGGTTTCAATTTGGCCACTGTTGGTGATATTTAGAGAGTAAACAATTGTCTCCCATTAAAATTGTCAATAATGTGAAACTGACATTAAATTGGAGTAAAAGGAAGTCATGTGATGCACACATCAGCTCGTTTACTATACTTTAAAAAAGCTGTATTATTCAACATAAAATATTGTTACGACTACGATGCACAAAATTAATGATAAATGGAAGAGAGAGACGTAAAATAAAACAGTATGCAGTAATAATAAAATGCTGCACTGTAGAAGTACTGAACAGTAGATACCGTAATTATATTTATAACTTAAAAACGAAGAAGAGGACTTATGCTGCGCGATCTGATTGTGATCAATCTTCCCCTGAGAGCGCATGCACATCAAGCAACTTCTCCGAAGAACAGGTATAAGAGTGATGAATTGATCTTCTGCTTTCAACCGAAAATTTTCGTGTTGTGGGCGAGGAATTCGCGTTAGCTCTAAGATTCGTTACTCGGAAAAAATTCGTGTAAGTCGAATCACGTTGTAGCGCGAGTTCAAGGTACAGCTTTTTCATGATGTAAGACAAAATTGTCCAATCGACTAACCTATGCCGTCAGTAACCGACAAAATTCGTCACACAATAACTTCCTTAACATTAGGAGTCGTCCAAAAGTAATGTCATGCTTTAAGGGAGAAGGGGGTTCGTAAAATTGTAAATTTGTGACAATGGGGAGGTAGGAGGTAGCATGAAGTGTGGCATCAGTTTTTCATAACAATATGTATGAAAAATAGCGTGACTACGGGGAAGGAGGAGGGTGACACTTCGTGGCAAAGGGAGGAGGGATCAAAAATATTGAAAAGCATGTGACATCATTATCAAAAACATGTTCCCTATTTCACGGAAAGCAAGTCCATCAACAGTATTTAACAAATAAATCACCGTTAGGGCACAAAAATCATAAGATTATTTTTCCAAATGTTATGTCGTTGTCAACAATAACCAATAAAAACAAAGAAACTACGACTAAAAAAAAAACTGATAGGAGACTGCTTGGCACTCTTGACCGAAAATAACTTCTTCCAGGTATTGCTCAGTGTTGGCGAAACGAAAATAAGATGACTCGTTAACATTTCATGCATAGAATCTATTTCTGGCGCAACACTTTGCAAACTTTATCTTCCTTAACAGAGATTTTTAAATTTTTGAAGCTACATCCTGCGTCGTTATGTTTATGGCGTTTATTTCAGATATTACCAGTCATTTTGATAAAGAGGTCATATTTTGCCGGAACAGACTTGAAGTAAAAATTGTAGACGTGTGTTTCAAGGATGTAACACAATGTTCGATGAGCTTGTCCATGCAAAAATTAATATTTTAAAACACTTTTAATGATTTTCAGTTAGTTACCGTCCTATAGCCAGGGCTAAGGCAGAAATACATGAAATACACCGCCAGCTCAGTCATTCCAGCCGAGGACTGCAGTTTCGTGTTGATTAGCACTCATCCACCTCCAGTTCAGTCACTTCCTATGCCGGGCTGATGAGTGCTAATAAGCACGAAACTGCAGTCCTCGGCTGGAATGACTGAGCTGGCGGTGTATTTCACGTACTTTTAATGATGTTGAATCTTGTTCAATTTAAAAATCCTGCGTTTTAATTATTCTGCTTGAATACGTATTTCCTGCTTAATTTGCTTAAGACGATAGACACGCATTTTAGTTAGGGGACAGTAACGACTAAACCCTAGATATTAACTTTAAAATTTGTGGAAACCTTTTTCTTTTTTTCAAGCATTAGGGTTGTGTTCGCGTATTAACGGTTTCAGAAGAACAAATCATATTTTTGTCTTTATTTTTTTTCAAATGTTGACCTAATAATACTAGTATATAAGGTGCAGCCGGACCTGCAGCTATGGTCCTGGCAGCCGGACCATAACTTTTTTTCTAGCTCCTCAGTTTTTAAACCTCAACGTTAGGACAATAACTACTCTGTAATACGAAATCCTAATAAACTATTGGAGGCGCTGTAGTCTCTGGTCAATGGCTGCTGAAAGAGGTAAAACCAAGGCCGACCCACTGACGTAGGATATCACCTGTCCAATGGTACATCTGCCTTGTCCATTCAAAATTGAAACATTTTACTCCTTCCCCCACCCCCTCGTTAATTTCTTAAATCACCATAAGACAACGTATTCAAACGCTAGAACTGCGAACAACTTTGTCCCAAAGTTGAATCAGCTTCCAGACAAGAACTGGTAACATAAGGCTAAGACGGCGAACGACGGTACAACGAAATCAACAGAATTCATTTTTCAAACTTCATTGTCATAATTTTAAAAAACTTAGAAGTCAAAACGCATTATGAAGTTGAAAACTGCGTTATCGAAACACACCCAGCAATATTCACTTCGCACTGTCCTTGTAAAACAGCTTCGACCCATTCGTTATGACATTTCTTTATCAATTCCATAATTCTTGCGTCTTCAGCAACACTTGCATGTTCGTGGCGGAGAAGGCTTAGCTATCAACTCAATTACTTGTTAATCTTAGACTATTACTGAAATGCAGCAACTTGGTCAAGGTCTCCTTGATAATCATCTTTCCCTACGCACTACTACTGATTCGGTGTAGTAAAAGTGAATCTGAAGGTTACGTCATGACAGCGCGGTTTTTGCATACGAATGCGCGTAAACTGCATTTCCGTCAACTCATCGAGTTTAAATAGTTAAGCGAAAAGTAATAAATTTGCAACACGGAAGATACGAGTGTAAGGAGTTATCCCAGTTTAGCACGCAGAAGGAGGATTAGAGGATTTTTTTTTTTTTTTTTTTTTTTTTTTTTTTAATTTCCGATGTTCTGTACTTTTTGCCTAAAGATTGCACAAGTAGTCTAGATGCAAGTACTGCACACTCTAGTCCAGCCTACGCCGGGGACCAAATCTGGTCCGTGAATAGATTTTTTGCCCACCGCGAAATGCTTATCCTAATAATAATAATAGCCAATGATCGAGTAACTCGCGAGCTTCAGCAATGAAACTCCCGCTACAGCATGATAATTTGATAATATGTTTTGGTAATTTTTAACAGACAGGGAACGGCTTTATTGTGATAAAGCTGACTGGATCCGGTAACTTAACTGTTTTACTGGTAAGACTGTGTCATTTCAGGAGAATGAAGAAACAATAAAGTGGTCAACAATGAACGCTATCTACTGGAGTTAAGGGTTAATCCACTGGAGTTAGGGTTAAAATTTGAACTATCAAAATATATCACCAAACAGGCAATTGCCTCGTTTAAATGTTGAAGCAATATTCACCTTGACGGGCGATTTTCTATAGTTCTTAAAGAAAACTGAGCCCTGAAAATCTCAAAAACCACCAATGGGAGCATATTTAGAAAAAAATAAATAAAACCGTGGGTCTAAAAGAGGGGCTAACGTTAATTACATTATCTGAACTGAAATATCTTTGCATTGTCGGCCCCGCGCTCACCTCCAAAAATTTACAATGTCGCTCTTGAGTAAAAATGGTTGGAAATCCCCCCTCTAAATGCCCCGAGCATGATTTCCGGCAACGATTATGGGAAGGACCTGCCATTTCTCGCGTCCCAAATGTCTCCATGCTAAAATATAGGGAGTTTCTAAAATAAATAGACGTCACCAGACCTTACTAGGGACTTATATATAGGACTTCTAGTGAGGCCCTCATAGATTTAATCGGAGCCAAGTGAGCTGGGCGTAGGGCACGGGGGCTGACCAAGTTATGGAGCAAAATAAGCTAAAGGTTTCATGTGCTACAGAGCACGAGGAGGATAAGTAACGGCAACAAGCAAGTAAGGGCTGTATTGAGCATGGTCCGACGAAATTGCGAAATTTCAGGCACCAGGAAAAAAGTTTAGGCCTTAGACAAATTGTTTCTCATAATTGTTAAACTTTTTTCTTCCTTTCCAAAACAACTAGTTGCCAATGCATTTTTTAGTCGCCCGAGATTTGTCGGACCCTGGTTATGAGTAACATGGGTGTATCCGAGAGGGATGGGACACCATTCCTGAAACTGCGAAATTTCCCTTTTTTGACAATAGAAAAGGACTAAAACAAACCATACTCCCTTCCAAACTTTCACAATATTCACCCGGTGAAATTTTCTTCTGGCTACGCCACTGGCGACACTTGAACTGTCGATTAAATCTAGACAATAGACAGTTTGAAAAAGGGGGGAGAGATAGTGCCTGGTAAAACCCGCAAAGCTAAAACCACTTCATAACGTAAACCATTAACTACAAATACTACTATTAACTGCAATTCTTTAAAACGTATTTCCAAATCTCCCCCCCCCCCTTCTTAAAAAAAAAACTTATTCAGAGTTCCTTATGTAGAGCTAAATTGCGTCGCCATTTGCCACAGGGCCCATATAATGATCCCCCGTATCATTTCAAAGAATAGAAACATGGCGGAAGCGCCGTCAGAACCCAGAAAAAAATATTAAAATAGAAAATGATGCAGACAATCTTTGGAGAACGCTAGCATCAGAAAACCAGACACAGACAGACCTTGAACAGCACGCATGACACGTTTGGGGAAACGCGGAAGTGGAAAAATCAGACATTCGGGTGTCCCTTCCACCCCCTCCTCGCCACCCTCTTTTTTTTTTTTTTTTTGAATGACAACACTTCAATGTATAGCGGATGGGTTAATGGTAAACAAGACCTTCTAATACTATTACCAGCTGGAGATATCCAAGGTTAAACAGGCGGGAAGATTTAAACTTGGTCCACTCTTCAATGGGCAAGCAGCCAACTAACAGATAAACCAGTATTTTAACTACTAATTAATGCCATCTACGCAATCGCATTCGGACATAGCAAATGCGTTCTGGCTTTGAAAAAGGAAAAGTGGAGTGAGGTTGTGTAATAGTACACAGGTGTGGGTCAGAAAAGGATTAATCATCAATTAACTAAAAAAGCTGGTGTTTGGGTAAGGAAAGTTGGATAAACAAACACTAGTGAGGCTTTTTGTTTGGAGGTTATGTCAGATTTTACGCGTGGCACAAATGTTATCTATCAATTAGGATGCAACTGATGTAGAAGACAAAAATGGAAAAAGCTCATTACGTACCGAAAAATAAATAAAAGGAGAAAGATTCAACATTGGCTGCCATTCAAATCGACGTTTTAGTTGATTCCGCCACTAATTAAATATTATCTCATGGGTTGTAATGACCCAAAGAACTAGAAATGTAACTAGAACCAGATGAGAGGAAAAAACATAAACTTGACAAAATTTTCACTCAAAATGAATACATGAATAAAAGTACTCTTCACACATTTCAAAGTCACCGGAAGAAGTTTAAAAAAAAAAAAAAAAAAATTGAATTTTGGCTTCTTGAATTCAAATTATGTTTTTCGCAATCACGAGTGTGTGTATGTAGACGTGTGTGTTTGTGTGTAGGCATATGTGTTTGTGTCTGTGTACAGGCATGAATGTATGGGTAGTTGTGTGTATGTGTAGGTGTCTGTATGTATGCGTGTGTGTATGTGTTTGTATGCGTGTATGTGTTTGTGCGTGTAGGTGTATGTGTGTGCGTGTAGTTGTGTATGTTTGCGCGTGTGTGTAACCTATGGATGCAACCTGGAGGCGGTTTTCGCTATAGGAGCAGAATCGTGAGGAGCCGGTCGACGGTGATGGTGCGGAGGGCGCTGGCGGGAAAATAAAATGATAGCACATCAAAACAGTCAAGTGAGAAGTTGCTCAAAAAAAAAAAAAAAAAACCTTAATTAGCAGAAGTTACATACTGTTAAGGCTTTTGATCGTCACATATCACCGAAAAACAGTTAAAGAACACAACTCTCGTCCAAGAAAACGTTCTCAAAACCGTTTTTCATATAAAGGCTGGAATTTTTAACAAATTAAAATTAAAACATTAGCAGGATTTACTGAATTGATCACTTATTTTACCACCTCTAAAGACACGAGACCTAAGAGTGGGGAAATAGATGACTCATGGAGGGCATCGCTCATTAACTGATGTGTATCAGGATACAAGATAATCACTCGATATCAAATATGATGATAAGTTCCGATATTCCAATCAGATAATACGTTAGACCCGATTAAAACTACCTCAAAAACATCGACCAGAAACGGAAATAGAATGTAGGCCAAAATGTATGCAGGGATGTCATTGAAAATCTAACTGACCCTTCATAGCAATTAAATAAGAAATTTGCATCATCCTAACTGTAAATGAATATGAGGTAAACAGTTATCGATATGGAATAACGTAACAAGTCAACACGGATGGATAACAATATCCTGACTTACAAAGTGATGAAAATATGTCATCGGGAAACGTGATACAATTTGTACTACCTGGAGGGGAGGGGGTTACGGAGATTTTATTATACGAGCTAATTACATATGAATAACTGTTATGTCACTCATTTCGGAGTACAAAAACCTCGTTACGTCAACACATTAATGCCACCTGTTTGTTGTGTTCTTATTTGTAAGTCGCATATTCATCAACTGATTAAATAATGCAGCAGGACGTTTACATATCGATAAGTGGGGAAACATTATATCGTTTAGAAAAGAAAATGCAATTGGCTAATAGGAATATGTATTTCTACTAGAAAAAGGTGTAAAAGCATTCTAGTAATAAGATAAATAAATACCTTTGTGCTGAACAGTAAAGTAAGAAAATCAACGTTAAAAAACGCAAATTTGCCAATAACAGCAGACACGTGTTTCGGCGTTACAGGGAACGTCTTTTTCAATGCAAAAAGTAATGAGCTTATGGATGAAAAGACATCCGACACAAGGCAAGAGCAGGTCAGCATGCAGATTAAACGATAAAAATATCGGATTAGCCAAACACCAATGAGAAAATTATAAATCGATCAGGAACCAATAGGAATGCAAGCAAAGGCCAAGAGCCTTGTCTTAGGTACGGAAAACGCAGAAAGAAAGAATTTAATTGGACAAAGATTAAGCCGAAGCTTAAACAAAAAGAAAATTTTGGTAACCGTGAACCACAAGAAAGAAAAATTCTTACTTTACCATTCTAGTAATGTTTAAATACTTTTATAATGTATAAATACATTCGCTTTGTTTCAAAATTTATTACCCTCATAAATATAATAGCGAATTATCGAGTAACGCTCCTGACGTCATCGACAATGAAACTCGCTCCACGGAACGATAGTTTGATAATATTTTTTTGGTAATGTTTGACATGCAGGGAAATGATTTATTTTGACCACGCTGAACTCGATAACTTAACTTTTTTTGGAAAGACTCTCATTTCAGGGTAATAGAGAAACGAAAAAGTGGTCAACAATGAACGTTATCTACTTGAGTTTAGGATTCATCCACTGGAATAGAGATAAACTTTCAACTAACAAAATATCACCAGATAGGCAATGGCTTCGTTCAAATGCAGAAGCAATTTTCACCCGTCATACCTTGACGGGCGATTATTTAGTCATTAATCGTTCACTAATTGTTAAATCGAAATTTGGTAATTTATTACTTACACTGGACTAAATTTAATACGTGATGTACAATTTAGAATAACGATGACAGTCTAAATAAATTGGGAGAAAATCAATCTTTTTGTCGTATTATAAGGTATAGGAAAGTCCTCTCTTCGTCTTTATCTTCTTTACTAATAATAAAGCTGAAAGTCTGTCTGTCAGGATCTCTGTGACGCGCATAGCGCCTAGACCGTTCAGCCGATTTTCATGAAACTTGGTACAAAGTTGGTTTGTAGCATGGGGGTGTGCACCTCGAACCGATTTTTCGAAAATTCGATGTGGTTCCTTTTCTATTCCAATTTTAAGAACAAAATTATTATAAGACGGACGAGTAAATTACGAAATTATCATAACGTGGAACCGTAACATGGGCACAAGCCAATTGGCGAGAAAATTCACCATACATTATTTGTAAATATACAGGCGAACGAAAAGATCTTTTAATTTTCTATTACGGGCAAAGCAGTGCGGGTACCACTAGTTGATAATAAAGATCAAAATTCGAAAGCACAACTGGAAAAACTACGATAAGTTAATTAATAAACAACTCGTATGTTTGCATTAACTAATACGAAAAACATTTTTGCGAATTCAGAACATGGTACTCCATTGGGGGGGGGGGGACGTGACGCTAACTTGAAAAATAAATTGCATGCATGTGTTTCTGGGTTACAAGCATGGGCGTCGCCAGACATTATTTTCGGACAGTGTTTCATAAAGAGAGCAGCTACATCGGTGCTAGGTGCTCCAATAGGCTTGAACTAATTTAAAAAAAGCAAAATTTGAAATTTAAACAATCGCGATGCAAAAAATAGCGCCCAGAGAACAAACAATATCTTAATTTTAAAAACAGACGAAAACTTCGCATCGAATTTTGCACTGATTTTCGATATGAATTTCCCATCTTTGAAACTAAAAATTCAGTTCAAATCTATAAAACCCTTCTGTTCTGAGAGTCTCTTAAATATCGATCCAATTAGGGGTTGTTCACAAATGATGTCACGCTTTGAGAGGGAGGATTTCGTGAAATTGTGACAAGGGGAAGGGATGGGGCACCAAGAAGTGTGATATCACGCATTTTTTAAAACCAATATGTTTAAGAAAATCAGCGTGACATATGACAAGGAGAAGGGGTAAGGTAAAGCGTACCCCTTTGTGACAAGAAAGGGGGGTGGGGTCAGCAGGGGCGTCCGAAGAGGAGGGCGAGCGGGGCAATCGCCCTGAGCGCCAAGATATGAAGGGGCGCCAAAAACTAAGCTCTAACTACATTTCATCTTTTTACTATTATTATTTTTTTAAAAAATGTTTTTAAAATCTAACACGTTAGATTTCAGATTGCATGTTCAATTATGTAATGTAGTAGGGAAGTTTTCGATTTTTCAATTTTACTTTTATACGACAGAGTAATATGTATGAACATCATAGGTGAAAAAAGTTTTTCGATATGATAAGTAGTTTTTTTAAATTTAATTTTTAAAGTTCATGCGATTGTGACGTCAAATAGCACAGGAAGTAACGTCATGCGCTCTTCCGCCTCGCTTAGCTGACAAAAAGAAGCCGAAGGAAGTGCTGTTGGCTTCGTTTAAGACGGACTTTCTAGAACATTAAACCACTCATCCTCTCGAAAATATTCGAATATCATCATTGATGTTACTTGAGAAAGATTATTAAGATTGTGCTTTAACGAATCCGGCCTCCAAGTGTGTTCAAAAGGATTATTGAATTTCTGAAAAATAAAAATATCAGCGCGCTCAAAATGTCCGTAGCGGAAACAAGGGATCTTTGGCGGAAGGCTGCCCATTAGTGCCCCGTGACGTAAGCTCGTGATGTTTCAGAAGAGCGCACTTTTGAGCGTGGATTTTTAAAAATTCATTAAAAATCCATCATGGTGTTTTAAAATTCGACGATAGTGAATTTTTTAGTTTTGATGGTCAATTAACAATATCCAATAGTCAAAATTAGGAACATTTAATAGGTTGCAACTTCCCTATAGATACAAAAATGTTCGATACTCTATCAAAAAACCAACATTCTGAATGTGGTAAAGGGGCGTCAAAAAATATTCGCCCCGGGCGTCGTGCTCTCTTGGGACGGCCTGGGGGTCAGATATGTTGAAAAAAAGTGTGACATGGACAGAGCCGCTTAACAGTTTCAAGAAAATGATTAACTAAAATCGGTATGAAATAAATTTAAATATAGCGATGACTAAAAAAATCAATGGTGATCCTTAATAAACTAGTACCAACAATGGGATTGTTTCCTTCAGTCAAAAGTAGTACTTTTTGTCACTGAAATTGATAGAGTAAGCAAAAAAGAAAATAACATGGACCCAGAAAATACTTCCATTTTCCCCAACAGTTATTTTTTAATTAATTTTTTAAAGTGTCCGATTTTTCAAACAAGGCGTGGTCTCGATGACGTCACAAATGATGCACTTTTCCGCATCTTTCTACCGCGATTCCACGTTATGATAATCAAGAAGCGAATTAAAATTGCGCTTTACGCTTGCTATCAACCATATCGTTGCCAATACACGTGAGTAAAGATGCGAATTAAATATTTCACTCTGTGAATGGCAACACAGAATGGCATTTCATCATTCGTGATTTCACCGGACAGAAGCATAAACATTGAAAGAGCGCCGATTTAAGCAATTTTTTAAAAATATTAAACTTAAACTACTTAAAAATGGTCAGATTCTATGTTTTTAAGCATGCTCTTTCAGAAAAAAATACTTTTAAAATTTTGGAAACGACCCTCATTGAATTTTATTTCCTAAAATAAAATCAGCTATTCATGGCAAAATTCAAAAATATGTGATGAAGAAAAAATTAGAACCGACGAAATTCCTCAAAAATAAATAAATAAATATTAAAGAGACAATAATTCCGAAACTGTGTGAGCGAAAAGGGCGAACGAACGGGAGACTGATGTGCAGTTACGTCATTTTCAAAGCCAGGGTCGATCGAGAAACGAGTTAATTATTTTTGGATCAGGCTTCCGTTAGTTCGCGGTTTTGAGTATACGGACTGCGTATTATAAAACGCTAACTGACAAATGGTAAACTTCTCCGAATAACGAGAATTATAGGCGGAAGATCATTTTTTAATTGGAAATAATATGTTTACAATGGACGCTGCCATGGAATTAAGTTAAAATAGAAGCGAACTTTTTTCTTTCCGAAGAACAGTAGAGCAAAATATTGTGGTTTTTGTAATGAAAAACGTTGAAAAAATGTAGAAAAAAAAACGCCCAGTTTTGGAAAGTAATCATTGCAGTTCTGAATAGAATTCTCTATCGTTTCTCAGAGAATATAAATAAAGTAATATGAATGAAGTAAAAATTGAATAAAGTAGTTATTGAAAAGTTCGCCAATTTTATGTTTGAATTTTGGAAAATTAAATGTCACTATCATTGGGAAATGGGAAATTTTAAAAAACACATTGCCAAAATGAATGTCTCAAAAAAGAAATTAGGAAGAATATAGATAGGAAACTAAGCAGCCTTATAGGTTCTTCAAAACAGTTTTTTAACTTCTTCAAAGAAAGTGAGAGAAAAAAAAGTTTGAAAATCTATACAATTATTATAAACAAAAAGGTTACATGCTTTTTCTACCCACCGAACATAGGTACCACAACAGCCTTTCTCCTCACTTTGGCTTTTATTTTCTGATAGAAAAGACAAAGCTAAGACATTCTGGCCTACATCAGAATCATCCTTAAAGAGTGGATATCTAAAATTTCAGATCCAACACTCAAAAAAAAAAAAAAAAAAAGAACTACGTTTGACACAATTTAAAAGGAAAATTAAATAGGATCATAAATTTCTGCAGTTAATTCAGTTATTGAAATGAAGCCAGTTCTTCACCACAGAAAAATTTACAAAACTTCACACACGAAAATAATAGTTGTAATAGAGTTACAAAACTTCATTAGAAGACAACCTCTAACTAAATAAACATTGTTGTGGGACAAATGCACATGCAAAACGTTTCATCCATATCCTTTTTACTTAATTAAATAAGGTAAAAATTTGAATATATAGAGCTCAAATTTAACTTCCATTTATAAGCACAATCAATTGGTAAAGTGTAACTCTTGATTCACAGAACACCTCAACTTGATTTTTCAAAAGGAACTATAAAATGTGTATTAAATGTTTTACAAGCAAGATTTCTAAGAGTGATGAGTAAGCAGAACCATAGTAGATGTACAAAAACTCATAAAACTATTTAAAAATTAGGCCAAATATAATTGCAACATCAAATAACTTATTATTATATACTTTCAGCCATGAAAACAATAATCAAGAGTAGACTAATTTTAAAATGATGTAGAAATTATAGACAGGCGCAAAAAAAATAATTAATTAAAAAGACAATATCAAAATTCCATTCTTTTCTTTTAAATGGCTACATATATTTTGTATGCATTGTCCACTCATATATTTAGCATTAAATATTGCATAAGCAAGATTTCTTTGAGTGATGAGTGCGTAGAACCAGGGCCGGATTACTAAATAGGCAATGTAGGCAGTTGCCTAGGGGCCTTGAGGTTCTGAGGGGCTTCGGAGCAATCTTAAAGTTGAAAATATGTAAGAAAACAGTTCTTTTCCGACAAAAAAAAAAAAGAAAGAAAGGAAGGGAAAAAGTAAAAAAAAAGGGGGGGGGGGGGGTCCTTTTTAGTTACTGTATTAATTGTTAATAAACATTATTGGTAATACTTAAAATTGTAGTCAAAACCTAAAACTATAAGCTTTAAAATGAGGGGTAATTTATGAAAGTTGATCAAGGAATAAGGAAGATTTTGCGTGGTGACAGAAATACAGGCTAGAGAAATAATATATGAGATTATGTATAAAATACATGTGTGAGGGGGCTCCAACACTTCTAATGCCTATGGGTCCCGAAATCCTTAATCCGGCTCTGCGTAGAACCATAGTAAACATACAAAAACTCATAAAACAAGGAAATATTTAGGCCAAATATAATTGATATGGCAAACAGCTTATTATTACATGCTTTCATTCATGAAAATAAGAATAATAATGAAGAGTAGATTACTTTTTAAATAATAAAAAAATATATACAGGTGCAAAAAAAAAAAGACCAAGATACAATACCAAAATTCTATTATTATATTTTTTAAATAGCTTCATATATTCTGTATGCATTGGCCACTCATATAGCATTAAATCTACCTGTTCTATAACTTTATGCATATCTTATACGGCAGAAGTCTAGAACGAAATATCACTATGTAAAATCTAAGACTAATACACCATCCCCCTATAAATGCTATCCAGTTTCCTGTGAAAAATTCCAAAAAGAAATAACCTATCAATAAATATTTCCTAAGAGACATGTTTGCTGTGTGATCATTAATAGCAAATCCACCTGATATCAATCATCTTAAGAGTAGGCCATTGTTATTTATTTCAGGAACATTAATTTGGCAGGTGGCAGGAATTGGAGAAAGCCTTCCACAGAAGCTTATGACACACAGAAGACAAATGGAAGTTAAGAGAAACAAAATAGATATAATATATAAAATACTCCTGACACATAGTACACAAAAAGTAAAAATATCACCAAAGATGTCTTTTTCAGCACTAAATAGTATTTTCAACACGAAAAGTATATAATTTTTAACTTGTTTTTTATCGTAACATGCAAAATAAATAAATAAATAATGGGAGAATGGATTTTTTTTTCTTCCAATAGTGCAATGTATTAAAAAAAAAAAAAAAAACTACCATACAATGCAAAAACCGCAGTGTTATCAATTTTCTTTATTCAACACTCAAAAAAGGATTTCTGAATATTATCCATGTATCCTGACAGTAAGGATATTAAAATGTTTAAACATATTTAGCAAAGTCTTCTAGAAGGAAAAAAAGCCAAAAGGATAAGTAAATTTAATAACAATAATTAACAAAAAACCAAACTAAAGAATTGATGACCCACTGTAAATTATCAAGGGAGTCTATTATGAACAAGTATATGAACTTGAAATTGTGTAGGCTACATTAATAATCAAAGATATAACTATATTGAGCAAATAGATATACCTTGACAAATAATTGCTCACAGTACAAATTTATCAATCTTTTTTGGTGAAGTGAAACAACCTTAGATAAAGAATAACTAAAAAGTATTAAATAAAAACAAAACGAATCACCGACAAAAAATATGCGTGGGGAGATAGATGAATAATTATACCTTGCTACTAAAGATGAAGAATACACTGAAAAACAATACATTTAAATAACGAATAAATACATGAATAATTACCTTTGTGCTTGAAAATCAAATTAATACCAACATTTTAATGCACGAAAAATGCGTTAGTATTTCATTCATTAAACACATAAATATTTTAATTGATTTAACATTTAGAAGAAACTACATTATAAAGAAACGAACTAACCTTGCTTAATAGTATTGTAAGAGACTTATTCAATATTCTGAATATGTCTATTCAGAAAAGATTTTTACGAGTAAATAAAAAACAGAAAAGAAAAAATGTTTAGAAGGAAAGAACAAAACGTATGAACAACAACTGAAATATTTATGATGCAGAAATTCAGGAATAGTAATTATATTTTCAAAGTTATATAATTACTGGGCACGCGTGTAAGTGACGTAACGATTTTCCCTAAAGGTAAACAAACCCGTTTGCGTAAATAAACAACAACATACATGAACCAGGTGAATGGTTTGTTTTGATTTACTATTTATGGAACCAGCAAGATTTAAAAACGGAACACTCCATTCGTAATTGTGAAGCAATGTTTTCATTAATAGACAGAACACTAATAATTTTTAAATGTTCATATAGTCACACACAAACTCGGAAAAAACAAACTATGCGATACATACATATAGAAAGAATTCGTACTCTTAAAATCTGTTAACGAGTTTAATTTCTAAAAAGTGTAAAACTGAAGTCACACATTTGAACAAGTCGCTGAACTTGACATAAACATGTCAGATCATGTGACTGATCATTTTAAAGAACTTCAATCGAATATTACAAAACATTTAAATTTTCGAATGAATTTGTTATAACAAACAAAAGGGAACATAAATGCACGTAACAGAAGACAAAAATTGGAAAATCTAAGTGACTTATAGCCTGAAAATATCGAAAATCTGTTTTCACGATTCTGAACAAAATATAAACAATGTTTAAAGACCAAAGTTTAAATAAAATTTTTACCTGATACCGATGGAAACAATTTTGACGAAATGTAGCAAGTGGAATAACACTTTCCGAAAACAATTCGATGATGCGAGTTGATTAATCAAAGTAATAATAGGATGTCAAACGACGATCCGAACAAGCCAAATCATTACACAACTGCTTAGCACGACGGAAACTGCCATAGTGAGAGAAAGGAACATTCAACTTTTCCTCACGTTTTGGCAAGAACGATCAAAACAAAGGGTTGCAAGCAGGGAACAGTCGCCAACATATCTCGCCAAGTCCAGTTGGCGTGTGTTAGCTCTTCGCGTTTTGCACAAATTACAAAATGTGCGTTAAATTTCTTGCTTGTTATCTTGAGCTTAGCTTAAAAAACGATCTCTTGCACCTCAACATCTTTCCATCTCTTAACTTTTTAGTATTTAAAAAACTATTTAGAATTTAAATTGCCTTTTCAAGAACCTTTTTTAAGCGATTTCATGTGCAAAATTGCAACCCCTATAAGCTGATACGTCATGACGTCAGTCCGGGTTTGCGGGAAAATTGTCCAATGGAAAGAGAGTAAGCTCCACAGGTCCGAACAAGACGATTGGTTATAAGTCGCACGATAAACACGTGGCGCCTTTTTTTTTTCATACTTTGTTCTTAATGCTTTTTTTCTCCCTTTTTTACCCCCTAGCACAAACGAAAACGAGATTCGTCTCTCAGGTTTGGCGCTCTCCCCGCGAGCCAATGCCCGGGAAGCAAAACGTGGTTGAGCGAGATTTTGTTTCTTTATATTTTGCGGGCTAATGGTGTGTTATTTCTGCGCATTAGGGTGTGATTTGCTTCTGAACCATAAAGAAGCAAAATTAATTTTGATAAGCATGTGATTTCTTCATTTTATGGTATCTTATCGCGTGCAAGAAAAGAAGCGTCTTGAAATGAAATATAAAATGCCAGGGGTGCCCACAGGGGGGGATTATGGCGCAAGTTGCGCCATCAAAATTTTTGGGGGGGATTTTTTTCCAGATGTTTTGATTTTCTTTAGAACATGAAATTTTTGATTTTTGGAAGGAAAAAATATTTAATCTTATTCAACAAGAAATAGATGCATAAGTAATACTTTTTTCACGTACTTTTACCAAAATTTAATACCCGTGTCTCTTTTCAATAAAGGGAACATCAGAGACGGGATGGAGTTTGTGCCCGTTTCAAAGCTTGATCAGACGATTTGCTTCCTATTTAATTTATTATAAATCTTCCGAAGTAGAACAATTCTGCATGATGAATATGTATGACAGTGATGAGAGGGAGAGAGAGATCAAAAATGACTAAAATAAAAAGTTTTCTCCTCTCCTTAGTTTATTGTTTGTAATAATTCTGACCATTATGCACTTGTCTCTCATTGATTCATTTGCACCTTGACAATCGTTAAGAACTAGTTTTGAAGTTTGCGAATAACATATTTTTAATCCCTCTAATCGACAATTACTATAGTTTTTTCATAAACTATAGCTTAAGTTTGTGTAGACTTTTTCATTTCACTTTACTATCATCTTCTCTACCATTTTTAAACGGATTGGTTCAATTTTTCATTAGATGATTTTTATTAAAACTTTCAGTGATGTTGGTTTTCGCCGATGGAAGCATAGAAGGTATCTGATATGCATAGAAGAATAATTGAATCGTTAAAATTCTCGAGTTCTGATTTTCCATGTGTGCTGAATAGCTGAATCCATTTTTAAGGATTTACGAAGGATATCTGCCACAGGGTATATGTGTGCTATCCATCCTTTTTGACTATGTAACTTCAATTTTGGAAAACTTTCAGGAGAACGCCCTTCACTGTAACGCCCGAATAACACCATCTTTATCATCAAGAGTCATCTAAATCTGCGTTTCTAGAACTGCAATTTTGAAAAATTTATAAGAAAGAGCCCCTGATTCCCCCCTCTCTTCTTAACATAATCAAAGAGAATCCTAGAATTGCGTTTTGGAGTATATATTTCGAAAAACTGCCGGTTGAATGGCACTGAAACTCACCTTCCACTAACATTATCAAAATCAGAGCCGACGCGGAGGGTGCTACCCCCCCCCCCCAGTTTTTAATAAGGGGAGCCGCCAATTTCCTTTTAGAGATGTAACAAACGAAGAAAAAGGAAAAACTCTTCGTTGTTTTAAAAAATAAAATAGTAAATACAAATGACCAAATGAAATAATAGTGACAAAAAGCATTTTTGTAGTAAAATTTAAATGGAAAAAGTAATGTTAAAATACCATTTAGGAACATCCATGATTCTCGTTTAATCAGATTGTCAAAGTAAGGGCCGCGGAAATGTGAGTTTCAAACATTTTTAACGCAAAAAATAGTATTCAGTGCACTATTCACTAGGCCACAGAGTGGGTATGTCTGCTTAAGCGGAAGCTATGGACCTGGCTCAAACTCAAGTATTGTGCATGAGTAAAATTAGCATAATAGGAGGGAGAACCGGCGAAAAAACTAACATGGTGCACTGCTTTTCTCTCGGCTGCCATGGCTATACAAAACCATGCTTCATGGTTCTTCAGTTAAAAAAAAAATAGATAAATAAATAGGATGGCTTCATAGGGGCCGCCGAAACATTTCCCATATGTAATTTTTTTGATGAAAAATATTGTTCTGAAAATTGTTGCTTAGTGGAGAAAAATGCCTGGGTCGCAGAAATATATTTGAAACAGAGAGAGAGGGGGGAAAAACAGTTTAATGCTAAGAGAAATTAAAAATATTGTGATGAATGATCACACCAGGAGTTCTAAATATTTGATCGTAAAAATCGTGGGTAATTCAAAGCTTAATCAAGAGATGCAGGAGTAACATTTAAAGTAAAATGAAGTGGAATAAATAAGACCTAAGGTATCGCACAAAATTACCACATCCGTTCAAAATGTTAAAAGTTCTTTTTCTGGGGCCACAGACGCTTGTGTTTCAAGAAAACAAAAATATTAGACTGGAAATTGACAATTTTACGGTGGAAAATCCAAGCAAATAATCGTGTTTGGCGAACTAAAATAGGAAGAAAGTATTACCACACTATGTTTACCAATAATTAAAACTTAAAATGAAGACAGGGAAGTAGACATACTGAGGTGGACAACTCCAATTCCTTCTTTTTACGTCCCAAAAGCTGGTTAGGAATTGAGTTTTTAAAACATAGGCCTTGAAAAAATTTCGGGAAAACGTTCTAAAACCCATTGCCTACTCAATTAATCAATCATCATCATTCACGGCCGAATAAATTTCGTCTTTTGGACTTTAATTTTAAAAAAAACTCCCTGAGGTCTTTCGAACCCGACCTTCTCCTAATATTACTAAAGATCCTCAAAAATTTTATTGTCAAGGCTTCAGAAAATTTTTCCAGGGAGATCTCCCAAACTCCCCACTCCTCTAACAGTATTTAAAATCGCCTACGATTGCGTTAATTGAATTTCAATTTTGAAAATTTTTCAGGGGAGGACTTCGAATCTCTCCACCCATTAACAGTAGCTTATCAAAAATCTTCTAAACCAGCGTTTTCTACAGATCGGAAATTTTTCGAGAGAATGCTCCCCCCCCCCCCCTCTCTCTCTCTCTCGCCAACATCACCGAAAAACGTCTTAAATCTCGTTTTTAGTGCTTCAATTTCGAAGCATTTCTGCGCGTGAGCCCCTTCAATACTCCCCCCCCCCCAATCCTCCTTCAGTGAAGTAAGTGAAGTAAGTTCGGTAAAGCTTAAATTACGTTTTCGGAGCTTTAGTTTCAAGAAACTGGCGGTGCACTTCATTTTAACAAAAAAATCAACAACCACATTTTAAAGCTTTCATTTTCAAAAACTTTTGGAGGGATGGCGTTCGCATCTCTATTCTCCTTAATATCACTATAAATCGTCTAAAACTGCATTTTTCGAACTGCAATTTTCAAATCCCCCCCCCCTTTACCTGTCGCAATCAGAAATAATTCACAATTACGTGCTTGGAGTTTGAAGAAGTTTGAAAATTTATCAGGGGATGACTTCGAGTCTCTTCCTCCTGTAACATCACCATAGATCGTCTAAATCCGAGTTTTTCAACTAAAAATCTTGAAAAATTGCCGGGGGAGAACACTCGGACCGCCTCTCATAATCAAATATAACGTACGATTGTGTTTTGGGAACCAAAATTTCTGTAAAAATGATTGGATATATTGGACCTCCTCCCTACTTACTTCCTCTCCAACTTAAAATATATTCTAAAGCTGCGTTTTTATGTCTTCAATTTCGAAAAAAATCCAGGAGGTAGCACTTCGACACCCCCTATTTCTGATTGAATATTCTCCTTACAATTAAATTTATATTACTTGTATTAAGGTCCAGTAAAATGACTATCCCTGCTAAACCAGAAGCTAAATCTCTCTCTCTCTCTCTCTCTGCATATTAGAACATGCGTTTTAAACAATTAAGGGGCAGCCAAATGTGTACCCCCCTCCCAGTTTTTTGACCTAACGACGGCCCTGATCAAGATCTATCAAAACTGCGTTTTTACGTAAAGCTACATGTTCGAAAATTTAAGTGGAGCGGAACTTTCGTCAACATTATTAAAGATCGTCTTAAATTTCAATTTAGGGCTTCAATTTCGAGAAAATTCCGGGAGAGCTTCCAAAAACTCTTTTTCTTAACGTCACAAAGGTCGGCTACAATTGTAATATTAGAGGATCAATTTCAGAAAACTGCCTGTCCCTTAACCATAGGTAGTCTAAAATATGGTTTTAAAGACTTTTATCACGAAAATTTTCCGGGGGCGAGTCCCCGAATCTCTTTTTTCCCTAACATTACCACAGATAGTTAAAAACTGCGTCTTTAGAACTACAATTTTGAAAACTTATCGGAGGAGAGCCCCCGAACCTGCCTTTCTCCATAACACAACGGTAGACTATTTACAATAGTGTTTTTGAAGTTTCAATATTGAAAAATTACCGGAAAGAGGCCATCAAACCTTTTATCCCCCAAACATCACCAGAGATCGTCTAAAACTGGTTTTAAAAATACATTTTCTAAAATATTTCGGGGGAGACCCCCCCCCCCCCCGTACTCTCTAGCTAACTGACTATTATATTTCTGTTTCAAGGTTCATATTGCATACATCTAGTAATCACTCCATCCCTAAACAGAAAGTTGAATCCATTCTCCCTGTAATTATTCATACCTTTGAAGAAAAAAAAAAGGTGCAGCAAAACTCAGGGGTCTCCAAAACTTGTTTACTCAAGGTCCACGTTGCAAATTTTAGGAAGGCGAGGCGGAACAATCCAACAATATTTAAGTTCAAATGGTATTTGTTAGCGCTCCCCCCCCCCCCCCGGGAATTCGACTGGAAATTAGATATTTTCAAAATTTATGTTTAACCCGATTCGAAAGCGAGAAAAATTTTGGGGGGGAATTTACGCCATTGAGCTTGGGGGGGATGGGTACCCCTGTAAAATGCTGAAATATTTTTTCCCTTCAACATATAGATTTTATCTATTTGCCACATAGTCCAGTCAATAGATACATTTTACCTTGCAAAAAATGGGGTCAAAAATTTTTTTTTTTTTTTTAATTTGTACATATTGGTGCCGACATGGAAAAAACCAAGTTATCCAACACGAAAGATCCCGGGAGAACTTTTGGGGGCCGAAAAACCACAAAAATTCAAGACTTTTTTTCTTTATTCCAAAATATCTGCAAAATGGTTCAACTTAGAAAAAAGAATTAAATGTAAAGTTTGAAGAACATTAAATTTCCTACAACTTTCGTATTTACAACTTTTTTGCAGCACAAATAGCAAGCTTGCTATAGCTCTTTGAAAATAGGCAGTTTTCCTCCACTCCGGAAAAAAAAAGCTTTCACATCGAAAGCAAGGCGTCACAATTATTAGAACTTGAATAGAAGCTTTAGTTTCAGAGAGTTTATCGACAGTTTGAGTTTCTTCCCCCCCCCCCCCCTACCGAACACAGAGTAGCAATTCTGACTGACAGATTAGTTTCCACTAGACTCCAAAAACAGACAATATATTATGAAACTGAAATACATATATACACATTCATTTAAAGCACATACGATGATGCAATAATAAAAAAAAACCCTTCCCCATTGTTCACGGACTAACATTTCTGGTCTGACAGAGGTAGTCTTCATCAGACTCCAATAACAGATAATATATTGCAGTTTGTAACTGGATTACACAATATATACATTCATTTGAGGCATATAATTCGTTCATTCTAGTCCAATTATTGCAAACAAAGATGCGATTTTTAAATATTAATGTGAAGGAATGAATATTACACTGTTAAAAATTTTCCGGAAAATTTACGGTAATTGTTACTGGCATCCATGTTGCCAGTAACTATTACCGTAAAAATCAAATGTTACTGTAAAATTTTACGGTTTCCTCGGTATTCCACAGCAACCAGTTGGCGCTGGGATCGCTTATTTCTCCGGTATAAATTACCGTAAAAATCAGCGATGCGTCGGCGATGCAATTTTACAGTAACAATTACCAGAAAATCTTCCTGAATTTTTAACAGTGTAGGCAGCTAATAAGCAAACAATCAACACAATCATGCATCCTATGCTGATAAAATAATAATAATAAACCCTCCCCCACCGCTCACGAACTAATATTTCTGTTCTGACAGAGGTAGTCTTCATCAGACTCCAATAACATGTGATTTATATTGCATTTTGTAATTGAAATACATAATCTTCACATTCATTTAAAGCACATAATTCATACCATCTATTTCTACCACAAGTAGAAATGCGATATTTGAATATAAATGTGAATGAATAAATATTAGTGTGCTAATAAGCAAACCATAGACATAATAATGCATAAATGAAGATACAATAGTAATACGTAATGAACACTTTGAAAAAATTCTGCAGAAACTGACTTTTTGAGGCATGAAAAAACCAAAAGAATTACCTTTCAAAATGAAAATCCAACTGTAGAAGCTTAATACGTACATCTAAATTACAGGGAGATTCAATCGACCTTAAAACAAATAGAGAAAGGACAACAAAATACGTTGTTTATTTTTTTCGAAGCAGTTTTGAAGGCCCAGGTTCTTCCGATTCAGAATCCGTAGGGGGTAAAAAGAAGCTGTAGCCCTTTAATTGTTCATCTTATTGCTTTAATTCCAAAAGCTCCTGGAACAAAACATTTTCTTCGGCAGCCTCACCCAAAGATGAAATTTTTGCAACATTTTCACAATTTGTGCTACTGCAGTGTTTGCACGTGCTGGAGCCTTTTAAACCTGCCTTACGACAAGAACAGGCACCTGTATAATTTTTCTTGCAGGTACAAGATACAATCTTCAAAAAAGTCTAAGGAGCTGAATCTCTTTTCGTGTCAACAGGCATTAGACCTTGCTTTCTGCGTTCTCAACCCCATTTCCCTGGATCAATCATGTTGCTCAAACCAACTTTGAATTTGTTGGTAGCACCGATATGAGGATAACGTCTAGCATCCCCCCGCAAGGTGGAAGGTAGCTTTGCAAGATTTATTTTGGCTCTGTATACTAGTTTTATAAAAAGATTAAATCGCAAAGTATCCCAAAGATAGGTTCAAATACTTTAACTTCACCTATGTATAATATTTTCAAAATGTTTTCTCCAGCTGCAGCTACGGCATCATGATGACTGATTGGGTCCATAAATACTTCAATAGCTTCCTTAATTTCAGGAGTTTTTTTTTTTTTTTTGACTATGTAACACAGCTTAATTTTGCCTTGGCCCAAGATTGCCAATGTCGTATTACACCCACTAAACGCATGGATGAAAAGAATATTGCTGGGGTCAAACTTAAAGGATTTAGTGGGGAAAAAAACAAGTCACAAGCATTCCCTCTTCCATGTTTTAAAAATAACAAGTTGCTGAAATGCTGTCCTAAAGCAGTCGTCAGCATCAACAGATCTATATCCTCTCGTCCACTATAACAGCCTTTTCAATTTCCTTCGCCTTTGAAAGAACAGAACATAACTCAGCATCTTCTTGAGTCTGCCTGACTTCAATGCCACACTCTTCGAAATATGTCTCAAGAAGTTGGATAGGACGATTCTTGTTGTTATAATTTGCCAAAAATCTTTCTTGAGGAATTTAGTTAACACGTTAGGTTTAACCATTACTTCAAGGAAAGAGGTTGATTGCTCATTGATATAGCATTTGTGACAGGCAGTGTGAATTGTCACTTCTTTTAAGTCCTTCGAAAAACGCTGATGTTCTTCATTTTGACGTTTTGCGCTGCATCTTTGAAGATTTTCTATTCCTTTCTCCTTCACAATCTTTATTTCGCATTCATTCAAACTGATTTCGCAAATTAAAAAAAAAAATGTAATACAGAACACACAGATTGATAAAACATACTCTCGCTCGAACTCGGAAGTGACCAACATACGTAGCTATTGAGTCGATACATCGCATTTGGAGAAAAAAAGGGGGGGGGGGATATAATAGCGGTGTTTTTTTTTTAAGTTAAAGGGAACGGGGGCATTTACCCTCAGCTGCGAAAGACAAATCATTTCCAAGGTCAGACTGCCGGAGTTTCTCCTTTTTTCGCCGTTACCGATGCGCCTTCACGCACTTTGCTGAGGAGTTCAGAAAAGGTGTGACTTTCAAGAAGTTGTAACTCTCTTGCTTTTCATGCTACAAAAATGTTGTAATGACAAAAGTTGAAGGAAATTTAATCCTCTTTAACATTTGCCTTGGAAGTTTTTTTGTAATTTTAATCATTTTTGAGATATTTTGAAAATACTACAAAAAGTCACAAATTTTGGGGGGTTTTCGGCCCCCATAACTTCTCCCGAGGTCTTTCGTGTTGGATAACTTGGGTTTTTCATATTGGCACTAGTATATTCAAATTAGAAAAAAAAAAATCTTTGACCCCATTTTTTGTAAGGCAAGCCCGTTTTCTTCTACCTATTGACTGGACTAACAGTAGTGCTCTATTTCTCTTCACTGGAGGGCCGCACCATATACTAAGATGAATCCATAAAAAAAACTTTAAGGATGGGGTCGTTTCCAAAATTGAAAAAGCATTTTTTTCTGAAAGAGCATGCATGCTTAAAAACATAGCATTCTACCATTTTTTTTAAATAATTTGTTTAAGTATAATATTCTTAAAAAAATTACTTAAATCGGCTAGCTTTCATTGTTTATGCTTCTGTCCGATGACATCACAAATGATAAAATGCCATACAGTGTTGCCATTCACAGAGCAAAATATTTAATTCGCATCTTTACTCACGTGTATTGGCAACGCTATGGTTGATAGCAAGCGTTGAGAGCAATTTTAATTCGCTCCTTGATTATCATATAGTTGGAAACGCGGAAGAAAGATACGCCAAAATGCATCATTTGTGACGTCATCAAGAACACGCCTTGTTTGAAAAATCGGATATTTAAAAAAAATTATTAAAAAATGACTGTTGAGAAAAAGAAAGTATTTTCTGGGACCATGTAATTTATTTATTTATTATTATTTATTTATTTATTTATTTTGCTTATTCTATTAATTTCAGTGACAAAAAGTACTATTTTTGATAGGGCTCGACCGATGACATTTTTTGGCCGATGGGCCGATGCCGATTGTTGGCCGATTGTTCAAAGATGGCCGATGGCCGATGGCCGATTGTTTTTCTCCAAATGGCTGATTGCCGATGGCCGATGGCCGATGCTGTTGGCCGATGGCAAAAAAAAATCTAACAGAAATAAATTGATAAAATTGTCAGGGATTTAAAGGATCATTGATTCATTTCACTTTACTTCCTTTCTACGGATAAAGAATTGTAATACACCCCCCCCCCCCAAAAAAAAAAAAAAAAAAAATCAGATTTCGACCTAATTTTTATTTCACGATCATCCAATTTAAACTTCACAAGTTTTTTCTGCACATATGTACATGCATATGTACCTAAGAACATATAGATGACCGAAATATCCATTTTGAAAGCCTCCTTAGTTAAAATTATCGCAAATTCTCTTGTGATGTTTTCATGCGCGTAAACTTACGTCACTCAAAGTTACTTACGTTATGAAATAGTAAGTTGAAAACTCATACGTAGGTAGTATAATCTAAAAGTTCGAGGACAAGTTGTATAAAAATTTACCGTGAATCTATCTACAAAATAGTCACCTTGAACGACTATGCAATTCTGCCACCGTTCGTATAGCTTTTAGAAGGACTCCTGGAAGACATTTATCGCAACCTCCTGTAAGGGCTCTTTCGCTGCTGCTTTGACTTCATCGTGGGGAAGAAGGCGACTTTCATGTTGAGGATGCACGGTTCGATTGGTCAATACTCTGATATGACAAACCAATAACATCACGTTTCGTCGGACTTAGCTCCGTGTGACTTTTACCTGTTTCCAGCAAAAAAAAAAAAAAAAACATTTGCATGGACGCCGCTTTCTTCCGTCAGGAGAAGATAAAGCTGCATCACAGAAGGTAGTGAAAAATGGCTTCCAGGAGTTTTTCCAAAAGTTATATGAACACTGGCAGAAGTACATAGTCCCTCAAGATGACCTTTTGTAGGTGGATGTGCTTCGGTAATGTGCACTATTCTGGGTAAGGTTTTATACAGCTTATCCCTCGAACTTTTGGATCGTACTACGTACAATCTGTATAGGGTGTAGTTATGCTTCTCCTTTTTTGACTGCTGTATGATGGAAGACGAAGAACAACAGAAAAAAAAATGGAGGAAAAACAAAGAGACTGTTTAATAACCAATTGATTTTTTTTTAAATTGAACATATAACTAAGATTTCAGTAATATTTTAATAATGTTTGGATTTAGGTAAACTAAACATAGTTAAAAAGCATTAAATTATGTTGTTTAATCATTCAAAAAAAAAAAAAAAAAACTATGAAACCGTCAACAAATTACGCTATTAAAGTGGAAAGATTGCACGTAGACATTTTTTAGTCATCAAGTTAAACAAAAAAGGTAACAGATAAATTACAATATTAAATCATAATGGGAATACTTTTATACTTATTTAAAATTTATGAATAGAAAAGTTGGCATTTTTCATAAAATGTATAACAGTGGCGTAAATTTTGCGGAAAAAAGAAATATCCACGAAATGAGTGAGATTCTTAAAACGCAGCTACCAATAAACAAACTCAATATTTACCCCAAGTTAATAACCGAATACATATACATACATACTACTTGATTTGATGTTTGCACACGTAATATTGAACAATTTGATTGATTAATCTTTTATGGAGCACTACAAACACGTTCAAATTAAATTTTCAAATTTAAGAATAATTTTCTGAAATTTAAAAAATTGCATAGTAGAAAATCCTTGAAACTTTTCTGTAACATATAATTAAACATATGATGAAAACGAAAATAACTTATTCATTGATTTTATATAAATACATAAAAATAGTTACAACAGAAAAAAAAAATCGATCGCTATTAATGATGCAAAAAAGGTGACGCATTACAAAATATAGGTGAAACAAGTATAAAAAATACGCAAAATGACATTTCTTGACCAAAATAAATAATCGCTAAATATTTAAGAAATGCTTGAAACGACGAGGGCGGATTAGGGGGTCACCCTCTAATTTTGGAGTAACTCACAATTAAACTTCGGCCCCAACTTCGGCTTAATTTTTTTAGTACAGAAGCGCTATCTCCAATGCCTCGGAAGAGTTTCTGAATCTACGTCAGCACTTCCGAAGAAAAATTCAAAATCTCTTTGTTTTCCGAATTATGTCACAATTCAAAACGTCTTTAATAAATTTCTAATTAATGCTCTAAACTCTTCCTAAACAATAAATAAAAATTGAAAAAAAAAATATATAATTTTATGAATGGTGTTAGTTTTAAACAACTCAGAAGTACAACTTTAGTTTAATTTCAGAAATTGAGGGAGTGGGAGGAGGAGCACGCAAGTGTTCTCGGAAATACAAAAAATAGTCGCAAAAAATAGAGTTCAAAATAATAATAAACATTGAGCAGAAAAACCCTTTTAAAACTTGCGCCCGAGTTTGTTTTGAAGGTTGCATTGGCGGATTTAAAATGTAGCAAATGTTGCAATTGCGCGAGGGCCCCATAACCATAGGGGCACCGCAGGAGTTACAACAATGCTTTTGATAAATGTTTTACAACTTCTGTGATAGAGAAATACGGCCCCAAAATATATTTCGACGGGCCCCAATCTTGTAGCTCCGCCGAAGCGATACAGAAAAGACTGCATTACTGTGATTCATATTACAAACATCGAAAAATTAAAAATTACCGTCGGTTCAACGGGAATCGATCAAAATGAAACAAAACCGGTTTCGCCATCTCAAATTTGCTTACACGGTCTCCAATTCGGTAATACAGGGTGTACCAAAAAGAATCATCCGGAAAAAGAATCCCCAACTGGAGACAGATTCGAATGATTACATTTACCAACAGGATGGGGCACCGCCACACTGGCATCTGGCAGTCCGCGAATTTTTAAATGAAACGATTCGTGATCGGTGGATCGGCCGCACTGGACAAAATAACAAATCCTTACATTTCTGGCCTCCAAGAGGTCACCGGACCTTACTGTATGTGATTTTTTCTTGTGGGGATTTATCAAGGACTCTGTATATGTGCCTCCTCTACCAACAACAATGGATGATCTAAGGAAGCGCATCACAACAGCAGTGGAATCCGTAACTCAGGACATGCTCGCTGCAGTGTGGGACGAGTTTCAATACCATTTAGACATATGCCGTATATCTAAAGGTGGACATATGGAACACCTTTGAAAATGGAAGGACATATGGAAACTTTTTCAGTTTCCCTTTCATCCAAAAAAATTTGTAATTGCATATGTTTATTACTGTTCGAAATATAGACATGCCAAATCAGATGATTCTTTTTGATACACCCTGTATATCACCAAATGATCGTCAGTCTCAGACGCTATATTAGTTTTGCATTGAAATAAGTAATTAATAGCCACAAAAAATCAGTTAATAGGCTTTTTAGAACATCCGATCGAAAACAAAAAGGGAAGGTCACAACTGAAACGTGCGCACTTCCCACAGGCGAAAATTTAGCCTTCTACAGCTTACCATTTTTTAGTTATGACTTATGAGAGATACATATTACGTACATCCAACCGCAAGAAACAACGCAATAATTAACGTGTTTGGTACCTGAATGCAGTATTAAAAACTCTTTCAGAGGTGACTAAAATATAAATTCATACTGAAATTTAAGTAAACAATTTTGTTTGAAAACAACAACTCCCTTTACTTTGTATTAAAAAGTAAAACAAAGGTCTTTTTTTTTTCAAAAACATCGGCCAATTCCATCGGCTTTTCGATGTTTTTAAGGCCGATGGGCCGATGTTTCCTGCAAGTTAGCATCGGCCGCCGATGCCGATGCCGATGGCTAAATTGTTGAACCATCGGCGCCGATGCATCGGCCAGGCCGATGCATCGGTCGAGTCCTAATTTTTGACTGAAGGAAACAACCCCATTGAAAAATTTCTAAACAACATGGAAAAATATAGAAAAGGGAAGGAAATTGCCAACCATGAATTGTTGTCCGAACGTGAAGCTTATTTTATAAATGCGAAGTTTAGGAGCATAAAGAACCGTCATTTCAAATTTTTCTAGGGGGTAGGGGGGCAAAAGATATGTAAGCAATGCAATTTTTTCTAAAAACAGTAAAAACACAGTTCACTAATACAGAAATACATTTATTTTTTAAAGACATGAGGGAGGGGCGACATTCTCCCTGTCCCGACCCCCCCACCCCTAAATGACAGTCTCGAGGGGAGGTACACCCCCCCCCTTGTGTACACATATCTTTTCATGCTATATTACTGTTATTATTGACCTCTGGTTAGTCATTGCAATGATAGGAACAAGGGGCCCTCGGGGGTGATGTTATTATTGCTAAGATTTTGAATTTTTTAAAAATTGATTGTTTATTTATTTACTAACTAGTGGTACCCACACGGCTTTGCCCATAGTTGAAAATTAAAAAGTCATTCGGTTCGCCTGTATATTTACAAATAACGGATGACAAATTTCTCACCAATTGGCTACACTGTTAAAAAAAATTCCTGAAAATAACGGATAAAGTACCGGCAGCAAAGTTGCCGTAAATATTACGTTTCCGTTAAATTATTTTCCGTGACTTAACAGAAGTTCCATTTCTCATTTCTCCGTTTAGTTCTGTTCTTCCATTTATAAATTTTCCGTGATTTAACGAAAATTCCATTTCTCTTTTTTTCCGTTGATCTATTTTTCCGTTTTTATATTTTCTGTGTCTTTACAGAACTTTCGGTTCTTGATTTTTCGTTGCGCTATTTTTTCGTTTCTCATTTTCACATATTTTACTGAAATTTCATTCTCGTTTTTCTATCCTATGTTTAAAATGATATATAATAGAAAAATAGTTAACTATTCAAAAACTATTATTTTTTTAATTTGTATTTATTACTCATATATTTTAAGTGAAATTTTTGCTTGATAACTTACCTTTCAAGGCATCTATCTCGAAATTTGCACCTTCAGATGAATAAAAATAATCGAAAAGTACCAGCAAGGAAATTAGTGGATTTAAATATAACACCAATTTTTGATGCTGATATTGTTCGATATTTCCTTCCACATCTCCTCGTACATATTCTGGCGTGGCATGGAAAAGCATACTTGAAAAATAGAATATTTTTATTTGCAGAATGAGTCAAATAAAATACCATCAAAAACCGGTTGACTTGATCATGGAATAATATACCTGATGGAGAGTACCGCATACCAATTTACTGTGTTTAAAAACAGAATCATTGACATACACGTGAAGAATTTTTTGCTCAGATGATGTATATCCCCCCCCCCTGGTGATTTCCGCATTTTTCACTCATTGGAATAGCAACATAGATTTTTAGTGCATAAGCTTTATACTTATGCTAAACATATCAATCAGTTCGTTTTACCCGAAATGTTTTTACAAGAAACTTGCAATAATCTCAAATAAGTTGTTGGATGAGATCCTAAGGAAATAAATTAAATAATTTATATTTTTTATTATAAATGAAATCCCGAAAGGAGTAATGAATGTTTCCAGATTTCTAAGTAGTCAAGAAAACTTATTCTTGTCAAAATTGTAATTGTATTTTCATAGATTAACAATCTACTATGCCTTTTCGCAAAAAATATAACAGCAAGAAATACTTTTATTTAGAGATTCAAAATGTTTACCTTCAATCTGTCAAAAAAAAAAAAAAAAAAAAAAACTGAGTGATTTTTTTTCTGTCTTGCTCGCACACCACGATAATCTCCGGTTGATACGAAATGTTGACCATTTAACTTTTTAATGACTTTCAACAATACAACGCGTTAGAGCAAAAACAGTAACTTTATAATAGTTCTATAAATTCTAAATCAGCTACCATCGGAATTCTATCAAACGCACATTAACAAGAAAAATACATTTGTATATTAACATGTACAAAGATATTCAACAATACTTACATGTGACCAGCGGTGCTAAATTTAAGTGTCTCCATTGCATCTGGACACAAGTAATCCAATAGCCTTTATTTTAAATGGATAACACGAGATCCTAAAACTATTCTCACCGCTAGAACACACAATATGACCAACGAATAGAATTGTCGTCGACGACGACGAACGTCGTCTAACGAATAGAATTTCGAAGTATTGAGCAAAATAATACACCGCAATAATATTCTAATATTGACTCAGTAAAACCCACATCAAATCACCAAGGCGATCAAAACACTTCTGCCTGTCTGAAAATGGCGCAAACATTTTTCCAAACTTACAAACCCCAAAGGCGTAAAAACAGTTTCTAGTACTATAGTATATTACTTTCCAGACATGAAATAGCAAGCTATCTGTTTTGTCTACGGCATCTGAGTTGTTATTCTAAATAAGCTTTTAATTAACAACATGTAACAGTGCGATTTAATAAGTTCTATCAAAAAGCGATGTTTATCATAACTTGAAGGCTAATCAGAATACTAACAAAGTATAGCACAGCGGCAACCCTAGAAATGGAAAAATTCTGTTTTTATCACTTCCTTTCGTGATATTTCTGTTGTTGGAAGAAAAAAAAAAGTTTTGAAGCATTACGGAAACATTCTGTTAAAATCAGTCAGAAAACTACCTGAACTTTCAGGTTTTTTTTTAACAGTGTATGTTCATTCGCTCTCCCATTCCACGTCTTGATAATTTCGTAATTTACTCGTCCATCTTATGATAATTTTGCTCCGGAAGGTGTTCTTAAAATTGAAATAGAAAAAGAACCACATCGAATTTTCGAAAAATCGCTTCGAAGTGCACACCCCATGCTACAAATTAACTTTGTGCCAAGTTTCATGAAAATCGGCTGAACGGTCTAGGCGTTATGCGCGTCACAGAGATCCTGACAGACAGAGATCCGGACAGAGATCCTGACTGACAGAGAGACTTTCCGCATTGTTATTAGTAATAATAATAATAATTATAATAATAAAGATTGGTTTTTCGCAGTCAATCTCTGATTGGACTGGACCGGTTATATCCCACGTTAGCGGGTCGCTCTTGATTTTACCTCTTTCAGCCATTAGACCAGATTACACCCCAGGTGCCTCGGTAGCCACTTTGGGAACCCTTCTTACAATATGCATGAGTTAGCCAAGTGTTTTAATAATTCATTACACAATAGTTGAACACACATTGTAAAAAAGAAAAAGAAAAAAAAAAGATAAATTAATTTGAATTTTGGCTTCTTGAATTCAAATTATGTTTTTCGCAATCACGAGTGTGTGCGTATGTAGGGGTGTGTGTTTGTGTCTAGGTATGAGTGTTTGTGTGTGTGTGTATGCGTTTGTGTTTGTGTCTGTGAGCAAGCATGAGTGTGTGTGCATGTGTGTGTGTTTGTGTCTGTGTGCAGGCATGAGTGTGTGTGTGTGTGTGTGCAGGCATGAGTGTGTGTGCAGATGTGTGTATGTATGCGTGTTTGCAGGTGTGTGTATGTATGTGTGTTTGCAGGTGTGTGTATGTATGTGTGTTTGCAGGTGTGTGTATGTATGTGTGTTTGCAGGTGTATGTATGTATGCGTGTGTGTGTAGAATGTTGACGCAACCTGGAGACGGTTTCCGCTAGAGGAGCAGCATCGTGAAGACCCGGTCGACGGTGGCGCTGCAGAGGGTGCTGGTGGGAAAATAAAATGATAGGACGCCAAAACAGTCAAATAAAAGCAATAAGCAATCGTGATTGCTCGAAAAGGGGAAAACAACCACAAAGATTTTCAGCATTTAAGCACCGTGATATAAGTAACAATAACTACTTCAACATGAAGTTTCTAGGAAGCCGATAAACTTGCAAGGACGCCGTGCTGATAATGTTATCTTTTCTCCTATTGGCAGTTACAGTTGGTAAAATGTAAAACGTGGGCGTTTTTCTGAATGTGACAATGAGAAGGGGTTTCAACTTTTCTCTAGCAAACACAAATACTTCTTTGATTAAAATTTTCACTTCGTATAAAACGATGCAAATTTAGTACATTCTAATGAAAAATTAGTATTCCAACGGAATTCCAGTAATGCCATTTGAAGATCTCGGTGTAGGATGGGGACAGAAAATTCATTAAGAGGTCACAGTAACCTTAAGAACATTTTTTTTTAATTTATGAATATTGTGTTTTTCTTTGAAACCATAACGTGCACACTCATTTCCTATTCCTATTCCTATTCAGAGTCACAACTGACTACAACTGTATTTATGTCGAGGACTGCATACTAAGTGCCTTGCCTCCATTATTTTATATACCGATAGATGGCAGTACCATCGCCGGATCGAACAGTTAATGAGAATTTAGAACTAGTCCAGGAGCTAATAGCTACCTGGTGCTAGCACCCCCAGAGGTATCGTTTCTTTTGGAGGACATTGAGACCACGAGCATATTTAACGTCGCCCAGTCCCCTTTAATGACGACCGTGGGTCTTCGACCATCGAGGTTCGAACTCAGGACCCTCCGGCTCCGAATCCGACACTCTACCGATCGGGCTACCACGGCCACACACTCATTTCACAACCAGTAATTTATTTTCAAAATCTTAAAATATTGCCCACATTTTTTTTAAATTCAAAAAATTTAGGAAAATTTCAATTTTTCAAAATTCCTAAGGCTTTTTTGTTTTTGCACTTATTTAAAAAAAGGTTTTTGCTACGCAATCACAATATTCATCTCTAAAAATCTGTGCATTCATTTGTTTGTATATGTATTGGAACATTTTCTGTGATTAATTATGTGAAAAATCGTAATTTTATTTAAATTTTGTTTTTAAAGGTATAACATGCTCTAAATATTAAAGTAATTTATAAAATACTTATCCAATGCACAGTTTTATCAAATATATTATCCTGACTGCAGAAAGTATTACTTTAAAGCTGTATCTTTAATAGAAAAAAATCCTTAGAGATTCTAATGACATGAAAACACACACACAAAAAAAAAAAAAAAAAAAAAACGATTACCGAGAAAAAGCAATTTAAAATTTTTAAGAAGATCTGTAAATAAGATACGGTACTAATAAAATGGAGGCTGAAAAATTCAAATTAAAATATTAAAATGAGGTACAGGTATAGCTGCCGCAGCAAGCACTTTCGACCTCTCAGTCACTGAGATATCCTACAAAAACCTAGGTTTTTGCTTCTACGTTTACTTTCAGTTTCATTCTAAACGGTATTTTTCTTCTTTAAATTCGGCTGATTTGAGCAGAGAGAGAGAGAGGGGGGGGGGGGGTGTCAGTTTCGTTTCAAAACAGTCGGCAACTGCCAGCGTCACGCCGTTTCTGCTTCCGAGAGTTCACCCCAGCTTTGTTAGCACTCGACAGATGCGACCTTCAAATCAAGACATCTACAATGTGCTCATTAACGTGAAGCTTGTAGGGGATTTTCATTTGATTTTTATTTCTTCTTAAAAACAAACAACGATATTTCATGAAAAAAAAAATAAAAATTGTTTCGCCAGCGCTTGACTACTGTAAAAACACTAATTTTCATGAAAATGAAGATACCGGTAATTTTTCCTAAATTTCACGTGAATGGAACTGCAAGTTGAAGTACTAAATCTTTTGTGCGACTCCAATTTTCGCGATTACGACGGGCTCGTGAAAATCGCGAAAATTAAAGCTTCGCGAAAATAAGTGCATTTACAGTATGGAAATTCTCGCTTCACTTGTTTTCAAGCGGTTTTAAAGGGGATTGTAGCATGGAAGTATGCACTTCGAACTGTTTTTTTTTTTATTTTCTTTCTTTTGTTTTGGTGCTTCCTGAAACTCGATTTGTACTTGTTCTATCCCTTTTTTAAGCTCCTGTTTTAATAACTATAGTTGTATTGCCCGGCGCTGCACGGTCTACCTCAAAAATAAAAAAATAAAAGTTGTGTCAATGGACTCATGTTCTGCAATCAATCGGGGGGGGGGAGGGGGGAGTGTGAACATTCCCATCTGTGTGTAGAAAAGAGCAATTTTATGAGAAAAAAATTTAAGTTTAGATTCCATTGGATTTTTTCAAAATCTCAAAACTTCAGTCATTATTTTTTTAACAAACATCAGAAACGATCTTTCCACGTTGACAGCAGCACGTACTAATTAATTAAGTTCTGAAAATTTCAGAAAAATATTTAAATACTTAAAATAAAAGTTCTAATTCTAAAACTAATATGTATCAACTTCTCAGAATTTTAATTAATTCTTCCTGCTTGTTTTTTGAGCAATCACGATTGCTTATTGCTTTCATCTGACTGTTTTTGGCGTACTATCATTTTATTTTCCCACCAGCACCCTCTGCAGCACCACTGTCGACTGGCTCTTCACGATGCTGCTCCTATAGCGAAAACTGTCTCCAGGTCGCATCCATATGCTACACACACGCGCATAAATACACAACTACATACACACACAAACACGTACACACACAAACACGTACACACACATACACCTACACACACATACACCTACACATACACACACACAAACACATACACACAACTACCCACACATTCATGCCTGCGCGCAGACACAAACACATATGCCTACACACACATACACATACCCCGCCCCCACGCACACAAACACTCATACACACAACTACCCGCACACTCATGCCTTCACACAGACACAAACACACATGCCTACACACACATACACATACCCCCTACACACAAACACACATACCCTCCACACACAAACACACACGCCTACATACACATACACACACGTGATTGCGAAAAACATAATTTGAATTCAAAATGACAAAATTCAAATTATTATTATTTTTTTTATTATTACTTTTCTTCGCAGAAATATAGTCTGCTGCGAATCAGAAATTCAACTTTATTCGCAACTCCAATAAACTATAGGTGGCGCTGCAGCCAGTCTAATGGCGGATGAAAAAGGTAAAACAAGGAAATGCTGTAACTTATAACTTGCTTTTACGCTTTGTGAATGACAGTAATTTTTATCGTGTTTGTGGGAAGCTTTCTTTTCTATTCTTCTGAAATTACATTACACCACGAACTGTCTGGAGCCTGTAATTTACTCCAAAGAAAACACGTGAAATGGACTGTTTTACCTTTTTCGGTAGTATTGTTAGTCACCGCAAGGTAGCGTATTCGAGTTCTGGAGTTGCGAATATCAACTTCTCAGAATTTTAACTAATTCTTCCTGCTTGTTTTTTATTACTTTTCTTCACGGAAATATCGTCTGCTGCGAATCAGAAGTTCAACTTTATTCGCAACTCCAATAAACTATAGGTGGCACTGCAATCACTGTCTAATGGCGGATGAAAAGGTAAAACAAGCAAATGCCGTAACTTATAACTTGCTTTGACGCTTTATGAATGACAGTAATTTTTATCGTGTTTGTGGGAAGCTTTCTTTTCTATTCTTCTGAAATTACATTACACGAAAAACTGTCTGAAGCCTGTAATTTACTCCAAAGTAAACACGTGAAATGGACTGTTTTTCCTTTCTCGGTAGTATTGTTAATCACCGCAAGGTAGCGTATTCGAGCTCTGGAGTTGCGAATTTATTTCCAATTCCATGACCAGAAACAGCAGACGATACTTCAAAAATGAAAATAATCCTCGTTTTAGAACGTGAAATCAGCTTAAAATGAGGAATTAGGGAGAGTTCTAATTATCATTCGAACTTCGGGTGAAGTACACATTGTGCAGCGTTTGAATATCGCATTTTCTAATTTCCGACAAAAACAACGCGCTGCTAGTGAATCATTAAACGGGAAAATACTTCTTTACTTTTAACTCGTCATCTCTCCAGCAACATTTATCTCACCCATACGCACTTGTAGAGAATGACGTCACTTGTACGAGTTTATAACGTTCTCTGCTCTGAACATTTTAGTCACTTATCACGTGAATATCTACTTTCGGTTCTGATACTGAAAATGTGACTAATGAACTGTTATCAAACGAGTAGTAAATATTAACAACATTTTCATCGACTGACCTGCGGTATCAACGGAACGCGAATTTCATCAATCGTTTGTCGGTTCCCGCGCTTATGTATAATGAATAAATTTGATTCATTATTATTAGAGATTATTTTGTTTTAAAAGTCTTTGTTCTAACAAATTCCGTTATGAAAAAGTAGTTTTTCATGACGGAAAACTGTTCTTTTGTTTCCATCATTATTAAAAATTTTGACATTTTGATTTGTTTTCTTTTTTTTTTTTTTCATTTTTGCGAAGTGGTTTTATCATAATAAAGCACTCTATTATTTTATTTTAAAGAACAACTTAATTTGTATTTTTGTTTTCTTACGAAATACTACAAAAATGATTTTGTACAAAGCAGCACACATGTAAAAAAAAAAATGTAATTTCTTTTAGGAGATCAATTTTTTAAAGACCATCACGTGACTTATATGTCCTCTAAGTTTAAGTTTATGTTATAAATAATCCTATACATGTTATTGAGCCACCAGAATCTTAATATTAGCAAAAAAAAAAAAAAAAAAAAAAAAGCCTTTAAAAATGACCTGCATTTCATTAAAATTATTTAAAACTTTTTTGAAAACACTGCCATCTTTAACATCCCATTTCAGAGTTCATTACCCTGAAAGAGTTTAAAGATACAATAGTTCCTTTATTTCATAGGCAAACGAAAATAATGTTAAAATAGTGAGTAATGTATACAAAGTTTGAGTTTGTTTTCTGATAGCTAAAACGATACGCCCGCCAGTAAGAGGAGCTCATTGTCACTTTTCTCGTCTTTTCAATTTCCAGCCCCGAATTTACGAATTTATGATGTTTTTTGACCTAGACCTTTATTACGCCGCACAGTGTGGCATAGTGGGCAAAAATCCACCGAACTCGTGGGTTTTGAGCTAGAATCTTTTATTATGGCTTAAATTGCGGCAAAATTCTTCGACTATTTCGTAGTGGTGCTACAATTTTGAATTTCTTAACCCCCTAAGCACCGCAGAGCTCAGAATGAACCCAAGTCGCGATTTTGAAAACTAAAAAGTATGACCATATTTTTTTCCTGATATGTGGCTCAATGCTTAGTATAAATCGAGGAATAGGATGATAAAACACAACTTTTGATCACAGCCGGGTGTTAAGAAATGCTTTTTTCCACCGTATAAGTCATTAAAAACATGATTTTTCAGGTTTTTCCGTTGAAAAAATGGGTCTTAACGGTCTTCACACATCTCCCGCGCAAGAACAAATATTTATTTAAACCCTAATCTACACGTTTTCAATCATTTTCCAAAGTTCAAAAGGTAATAACACCCTAAAACACCGAAAAATTGTTCAAAGTTCGAATTTCAGCTCGAGATCCTACCATTGTCTTTGGGAATACATCTGTGCAATAGCGGCAAACAGCTTTTTTTATATGTACACATTTATATGTATGCATTTTGGGAATAAATCGTCTGCGTTCGAATTAAGACTTTTACATTTAGAATTTCCGAATGCTTTTGATGTTTTTAAGAACATTTAATGTATCAAAGTTACAGTTGAGCAAATGTGTATTCGCAATATTAGTATGTTTGTCAGTTTCCTGGGATTAATCGTAATATTCGAATTCTAACAGGTATGTTCACTCTCTTACATAAGTAAACAAAATAGAAACCTTTGTCCTCTGTTACATAAATAAGTATTTAAACAAATTATGTAAATTACATTTTTTAAAAAATTAGTTTCTGTGTGTAAGACCAACAAAACAACATAAATTTTAATATAATATCAATAAAATTTGATTATAAAGTTAAAATGAAGTGGCTTTACTGTTTTTCATACTTCTAAAGTGAAATTTAATGGACATATATTTGTAAATATTTGTTTTTTAAATTAAATAGAGTGAAGTAAAATCATATAATTTCATTAATATTTTCAGCCCTACCTTAAATTTAGCTGTATTATAACTATAAATGATGTTGTTAGGAACAAAACTGGGGTTAAAAGGGTTCATCTGAGCATTAATTGTTTAGTTTAAAACACATTAAAATTTTAACATGTGTTTTTACATTTTAAGTTAGAATTCCAACAAAAACACTTACGTAGCATGTTACAATTCAAGTATTACGATTATTCCGAGGAAACAGACAAACAGAGTAATTTTGTATCTACACATTTGCTCAACTCTTACTAATATACTAAATTAATTACTTAATACATTAAATTTTCTTAAAAACATCAAAAGCATTCGGAAATTTTAAATGTAAAGGTTTTTATTCAAACGCAGACGATTTATTCTTGAAATGTATACATATAAATGTATACATATAAAATAAGCTGTTTGCCGCTATTGCACAGTTGTATTCTATTCTCGTGGACAATGGTAGGATATCGAGCTGAAATTCGGATTTTGAGCGATTTTTTCGGTGTTTTAGGGAGGTTTTTACCTTTTGAACTTTGGAAAATGATTAAAGTGTTCTAGTTCAGAATTTTTTTTCTTGCGCGGGAGATGTGTGAAGACCGTTAAAACCCATTTTTCAACGGAAAATCCTGAAAAATCATGTTTTTATTGACTTATACGTTGAAAAACGCATTTCTAAACACCCGACAGCGACCAAAAGTTGTGTTTTATCATCCAATTCCTTGATTTATACTAAGCATTGAGCCACATTTCAGGGAAAAAATATGGTCATGCTTTTTAGTTTTCAAAATCGCGACTTGGGTCCATTCTGAACTCTGCGGGGCTTAGGGGGTTAAGAAATTCAAAATTGTAGCACCACTACGAAATAGTCGAAGAATTTTTCTGCATTTTGAGCCATAAAGATCCTAGCTCAAAACCCGCGAGTTCGGTGGATTTTTGCCCACTATGCCACACTGTGCGCCGTCTTCCAGTGCATTAAAAATTTTAGTTTTATTCAGGGTTGCAGAGTCGGATGGAAAATGACCAACTCCGACTCCTTCTCCGAAGCACTGACAGAGTTTCCGACTCTGTGGGGAGATGACTAACCGACTCCGATTCCTCTAATCCATCAAAATCAGTCAGACTCCGACTCCGCAGCTCTGGTTTTATTTTCGAATTTCGGATCTTGAATAGTTTGAAAACATTTAAAATGTGCCTTTTTACGAAACTGCTGGTAAATGACCGCTGACCACCAGGGCTCCCCACAGGCCCGTTATTTAGCAGGAAGGTCATGGGGGACAATTGCCCCCCCCCCCCCCGACTTCGAAAAATTAATATATTTTCATATCAGTGGGCGTGGTTTTGGTTGTTTATCGAATGCACTGGGTTTTCACCCTTTGACCCCCGCCGCCCTGGTAAACGTCGAAATGGCGGGCTTGGTTCTTCGAGCCACCTGTTTGGAACCACTGCTCCAGACGTTTTGTGACTGCTTCTGAGGCATTAATGCTGACATATTGATACAACAAGCAGGCCCGACGAGAGGCCCTGTCAGCCTAGTCGGAAACTAGGGGCCCGGGTCTTGGAGGAGAGGTCCGGCGACACTGACACAAAAAAAAAAGAAAAAAAGAAAAATTAATTTGAATTTGACATCTTGAATTCAAATTTTGTTTTACGCAATCACGAGTGTGTGTATGTAGGCGTGTGTGTTTGTATGTGGGGGTATGTGTTTGTGTGTAGGGGTTATGTGTATGTGTGTAGGTATGTGTGTTTGTGTCTGTGTGCTGGCATGAGTGTGTGGGTAGTTGTGTTTATGAATGTGTGGGGGGGGGGGGTATGTGTATGTGTGTGTGTAGGCATATGTGTTTGTATCTGTGTGCAGGCATGAATGTGTGGGTAGTTGTGTGTATGTTTTTGTGTGTGTTTGTGTGGGTGTCTGTATGTATGCGTGTGTGTATGTGTTTGTGTATGTGTGTGTAGGTGTATGTGCGTGTTTATGTGTGTGTTTGTGTGTGTGTGCGTGTGTGTGTGTGTAGTTGTGTATGTATGCGCGTGTGTGTAGGACATGGATGCAACCTGGAGACGGCTTTCGCTGTAGAAGCAGCATCGTGAGGAACCCGTCGACAGTGATGGTGTGGAGGGTGGCGGTGGGAAAAAATCAAAAGATGCCAAAAACAGTCAAATGAGAACAATGAACAATCGTGATTGCTCAAAAAAAAAGGGGAAAAAAAGGAAGGAAAAAAGAAAGAGAAAAAAAAAAGGAAGCAAGAAAAGGGGGAAAACTCCAAATAAGAGAAAACGTTGAGATTTCGTAAAATTTACTCTTTTGATATTTCTGTTGTGGCAGTTAAAATAGAGTTAATTTCTAGTAAGCAGTTTTGATTTTTTTTCTCTCCATCCCTTCTTTTCCTTCTTCTTTTCCTCCTTTCCTTTTTCTTTTTTTTTTTGTCCCCCCCCCCCCCCCCTTTTCTTCTTTTCTCCCATTTTCTTGTCCTTTTCTTCTTTTTCTCTTTTTTCGGAGTGCGGGAGGGGCCCGGCGACATCACTGACAAGGAGACCGTCTTGCCCTCTCAGCGGCCTTGACAACAAAATAAATTGCAAATAAATGAGTCAATTTCGGACCACTACTCATCTTAAAACAATACTTCCTCCAAAGTGCTTTGTTTTCATTCGAGACTCGACAAAAGGCGAATAACCCGACATCTTACTAACTTACGCATCCTGCTGCTTTTTACCACTTCCGGTATAGCACGTTATGACGCTATTTCCGTTTCCACCTCCCCCGTTTACTGTGTTTACATCAGCATTAATATTCCTTAGGATTTGAGTGGCATCAGTGAAGAAGGCAAGAAGATCGTGGGACAAAATGATGAGAAGTGGCTTCCTCTACCACTTTCTTCAAAGTTCCGCGGTCTATAACCTGGCGTAATTTTCCAGGTGAATGGAAAAATGATTCTAAATCAGGTTCCTAGCAAAATCAGACCAGAATATTACGAGCGCATCTTGTTTATCCCGTTTCTTTAACTGTTGCAAGAGATTTGTTGTCAATGTTTCTAGCGAGCTGCTTTCTTTTACTGGTTTGGCTAGTAGTAATTGTTTTAAAATAATTGCTACCATTTGCTGTTTGTACTTGAAAACTCTTCCTTAAAAATGTTAAAATTTTACTCGTTAAGGGAAGTCAGTACCCTAAATATTTTCAAACGTCGGATTTTTTGATTTCGATGTATTTTGAAACTCCATTTTAATAACTTTTTAATGATGCAAACTTCTTGATCGTGCTCATATTAGAAGTAAGTTAAATTAAGCTTTAAAAAAATGTGAACATATTTTGATGAGGTATGATTTTTCCCTTTAAAATGCAATATTTCGAAATGGTATTTTTGAAAATAAATGTTCCTTTTTCTCAGAAACTATGTTGTGTTCGGCCTTGAAATTTTTACCACCTATTCCATACATCTAATTGCATATACTGAAGTAAAAAATTTTCTCATAAACGAAAAATAGTTTTTTACAGAGCTGATTTCGTGTTGCAAAATGGCATTTTTTGAAGAAAAAAAATACAGCGACTTTCACATCAGAATTTAAAAAAAAAAAAAAAATCTTTCTTTCTATTAAGTTTTACTTCAGTATAGAGAAAAGAGTCTACTTAAGGTACAAAAACAAATTTCATAATTGTATTTTTAATAGATTTTCAGAAAAAGATGAATCTGTGCAAATTAACACTGACGGTGGGTTTATAGGGGGTGTCGACTCCCCTTAAGTTAATAAACTGAGTCTCTTGCTTTCTTTTTCTTTTTATATTTTTCAACTTAAAATTTCAGAATTTTTACTGAAACCAACATGAAATACACACACAAAACACATTTTTTCCCGAACTACTGAAAAGAGAGCTTACAAAATTCACACTATTATTTTCTATGTATTTCAATAATTTTCTCAAGCTTTCTCTCTAAGTATCAATGCTCTTTTTTATTGTTGCATCTGTTAGTCAGTATTATTATTTTAAATTATAAAAAAGTATTTAGGCATTTATTTCTAATATTATTAACCACAACTAAATTTAAGTACAATAAACAAAATATATTAAATTCGAATGTGTTTTAAATATAAGTAAATATGTTTTAAAGCTATTACAAAATCAAATTGAGAGTTTTGAAGATAATTTTAGATTAATTAACAGCAAATGTATCTAAAGAGTTTAAAAAACTTTTCTGAGCAATCACGAATTGCTTACTATCCACACTTGATCAAAGTTGATGTTGCTCTGATTTTTCAGATTGTCATGACGACGGGAATAAGCTAATTCGTTGTTTCAATATTAATTATGAGGACAATTTTTCGTCGCCTTGGTTACAAATCGTTAGCGTTCATTCAAGGCTTAGCTTAGCAGATTTTACTTTTAAAAAAAGGGTTTCATGTCTCTCTAGGGTGCTGTCTTAAAAACCTATTTAAATAGTCGTAAGTAAGTTTTATGTACTCTAATAAGGAAAATTTTCGGTTTATAAATACAGAATCCTAGTTCGCGGAAATTCAGTTATCGCGGGAAAGTCTGGAAAGAATTAACCGCGATAAACGAGGGTTAACTGTAGAAAGATTTACAAGAACACGAACGAACGTGAATAAACACGAAGGAACGTGTTTTTTGTTTCTTTTCCCTTAAAGTCGTCTAAATAAGCACGTCGTAAGGGATTGTCCACAAATTATGTCACGCTTAGAGGGGGGGAAGGGGTTGCATGAGATTGTTATAATTTTTGAAAAGGGGGAGGGAGGGAGCAGCAAGAAATGTGGCATCACGCATTTGTTTTATAACAATATGTTTATCTTCTTTATTACTATCTTCTTCTATACATATAATAAAATAAGATGTTTGTGTGTGTGTGGCGCGCATCCCGGGAAAACGGTAAGGCCTAGAAAGATGAAATTTGGTATACAGGTGTAGTTTTTACTGAAGTTGTGCACCTCGGGCTTCGATTTTTGATATTTTAATTAGAAAAAAAGTTATTTAATGTTTTATGTGATTTTTAGCACTTTTTAGTACTTTTAACCTCACAGACCCCGAACCAATCGCGCCAGACAAATATTTTTTGTACTATAGGGTCGGAAATTTAATTTTAAATATGATGAACAAAAAAATTTTGAAAATAGAGCAATTTTTGTATTTTTTATAAATTTTTGAAAAAACCTTTATTTTGCATTTTTTTTCTGGGTTTTATATTGTTCTAATATTATCCTGCGAGAAGTATAAAGCCTCATTTCTAAAATTTAAGTTGGTAATAGTAAAAACATTTCGCCCTCTTCAGAAGAAAAAAGTTCTTAAAAATACGCAATAATTTTTTTTTTACAATTTTTTTAATGCTGAACACATCATGTCTTTCCACGCATCAGTCGAAAAAAGCGTTCTTCAATCTTCTATGGCTCTGACGTCACTACTTGTATTTCGATTCTATATTTACGACGGAATCTCAATCGCAAACAATGTTAATCTTTTTTTTTTTTTTTTTTTACTCCTAGCTTACTTCTAATTTTATGACGTGATGGCCACCTGTTTTTCCGGCAGCGCTTGCTTTTTTTCTTTCCCTTTTTTTTTTGTTTTATTTAGGGATTGCATTTATTTCTTTTTTCATTGGCCCCATCCCCAAAATGGACGTTTTGTTGTATCTATATTACGTTACATTTCATAGTTGTGCGCATTTAAGTCACTAAAAACAGCGAGATTTTTTCTTTCTTTGTCACTTACTTTACTTTGTTACCTTTGGCACACTACAGGGAATTTTGGAGATAACTTTTTTTTTTTGCTCTACTTAAATAAAAAAGCGGTTTTTTGAGTGATCTTTGTTTTTATTAGGAAATGAGCTGGGTGGTTAAAATAAATAGAAATGGATAAGAAATTTTAGAGATAGATCGTAAAGATAGATAGCCGCCGAAGGCGTCAATCTTGGCGTAAAAATGTGAATGGCACAAAAAAAAGATAGAGATGGGTTGATTAATACTGCTGCCAAATTTATTTAAACAGCCGCCAAAGGCGGCAAACTTGAATTAAAATAGTAAATGACAAGTTAGCCAAACAGCCGCCGTAGGTGGCTGCTTGCATAGAAAGGTGAATGGCGTAAGAAGGCGAACCAGCTGGTCGCCGCAGGCGGCTAGTTACTAATAATAAAGCTGAAAGTCTCTCTGTCCGGAGGATGTCTGGATGTCTGTAGGATGTCTGTGACGCGAATAGCGCCTAGACCGATCGGCCGATTTTCATGAAATATGGCACAAAGTTAGTTTGTAGCATGGGGGTGTGCACCTCGAAGCGATTTTTCGAAAATTCGATTTTGTTCATTTTCTATTCCAATTTTAAGAACAAAATTATCATAAGATCGACGAGTAAATTACGAAATTATCATAACGTGGAACCGTTACATGGGCCATTGGCGAGATACGAAATTATCATAACGTGGAACTGTAACATGGGTACAAACCAATTGGCGAGAAAATTCAACATACATTATTTGTAAATATACAGGCGAACCAAAAAACCTTTTGATTTTTCTATTACGGGCAAAGCAGTGCGGGTACCACTAGTCACTAATAATAAAGCTAAAAGTCTCTCTGGATGTCTGGATCTTTCTCTGTCAGGATCTCTGTGACGCGCATAGCGCCTAGACCGTTCGGCCGATTTTCATGAAATTTGGTACAAAATTAGCTTGTAGCATGGGGGTGTGCACCTCGAAGCGATTTTTCGAAAATTCGATTTTGTTCTTTTTATATTTTAATTTAAAAAACATTTTACCGAGCAAATTATCACATGAGCGAGTAAATTAAGAAATTTTGATAACGTGGAACCGTAACATGGACAAATAAATGAATATAACGAATTGGCGAGAAGTTTGATTTTCTACAAGCAAAACCGTGCGGGGTACCGCTAGTGCAACATAAAATAACACATGTGACACGGGGAGGGTAAGGGGGAAGTGAAGTACGACGCTCCGTGTCAACGGGAGGAAGAGTAAGTATCTTGAAAAAAAAAAAAAAAAAGAAAAATTAATTTGAATTTTGACATCTTGAATTCAAATTATGTTTTTCACAATCACGAGTGTGTGTTTGTGTGTAGGGGGTATGTGTATTTGTGTAGGCATGTGTGTTTGTGTCTGTGAGCTGGCAAAGGGGGGGGGGTAGTTGTGTGTATGAATGTGTGTGTGTGGGGGGGTATGTGTATGTAGTCATATGTGTTTGTGTCTGTGTGCAGGCATGAATGTGTGAGTAGTTGTGCGTATGTGTGTGTATGTGTGTATGATTTTGTGTGTATGTGTAGGTGTCTGTATGTATGCGTGTGTGTATGTGTTTGTGTATGTGTGTGTTTCTGTGCGTGTGTGTTTCTGTGTGTGTGTGTGTAGTTGTGTATGTATGCGCTTGTGTGTAGGACATGGAGCAATCCACGATTGCTTATTGCTTTCATTTGACTGTTTTTGGCGTCCCATCATTTGATTTTCCCGCCAGCACCTTCCGCACCATCACCGTCGACCGGCTCCTCACGATGCTGCTCCTATAGCGAAAGCCGTCTCCAGGTTGCCATCCGTGTCCTACACTTACACGCATACATACACGCACGTACACACACACACACACATACATACATACACCTACGCACATACACAAACACACACACACATACATACACCTACGCACATACACAAACACACACAAACACATACACACACACGCGCATACATAGAGACACCTACACACAACTACCCCACACACTCATCACACTCATGCCTGCACACAGACACGAACATATATGCCTACACACACATACACATTCCCCACCACACTCAAACACTCATACACATAACTACCCACACAGTCATACCTGCACACAGACACAAACACGCATGCCTACACACACATACACATACCCCCTACACACAAACACACATATCCCCCACACACAAACACACACGCCTACATATACACACTCGTGACTGCGAAAAACATAATTTGAATTCAAGATGTCAAAATTCAAATTAATTTTTCTTTTTTTTCCAATTTTATTTTATCCTAAGTGCGAAAGAAAAGAGATAAAGAAGAAAGAAACCTTTTCAGTCTACAAAGAAATTCCATTAAAATTGATGAAAATTTCTTTTTATGCAGTTTAATAACAGTTATCTCGAAACTTTTCGCATTGAACAGTGCGTTGAAAGTTGCCTGTTATTCAATATTTGATATTCTTATTTTTTAAATCTCAAGATTTCTCTTCTAGTCTTGAAATATCGCGAGTTAAGATTCATAGGACGTAGTTTTCGTTCGACGACCAAAAAAAAAAAAAAATCATTTGAATTTTGACGTCTTGAATTCAAGTTATGTTTTTCGCAATCACGGATTGCGATAGCATAAACGTCGCGGCCGGGGGGGGGGGGGTCCAAGGGGTCGGACCCCCCCAATATTTGAGGACCGGACCCTCTCAATATTTGAAAATCGGACCCCCTCAATATTTGAAAATCGGACCCCCTCGATAATTGTGAAGATGAAATTCAATATTTTGGGGAAATTATTTTTCCTTTGAAGACTTTAAACAGTTGCATAATACATAATTGACCAATTTAATTCATCTTTATCTTAACTAATAATAAAGCTGAAAGTCTCTCTGTCCGGAGGATGTCTGGATGTCTGTAGGATGTCTGTGACGCGCATAGCGCCTAAACCGTTCGGCCAATTTTCATGAAATTTGGCACAAAGTTAGTATGTAGCATGAGGGTGTGCACCTCGAAGCGATTTTTCGAAAATCCGATGTGGCTCTTTTTTTATTCCAATTTTAAGAAAAAAAAATCATAAGATGGACGAGTAAATTACGAAATTATCATAACGCGGAACCGTAACATGGGCACAAGCCAATTGGCGAGATACGAAATTATCATAACGTGGAACCGTAACATGGGTACAAGTCAACTGGCGAGAAAATTCACCACACATTATTCGTAAATATACAGGCGAACCAAAAGACCTTTTAATTTTTCTATTACGGGCAAAGCCGTGCGTGTACCACTAGTATCAAATAAAACGAAAGGAACATCGAAAAAAATGAACTAAAAAAAACAAAATATGTGATGTGTATAGTGAACGGAAAGTCGGAAAGTGAACTAGCTTCAGTGGAGGATGCTAGAAAGGGCACACACACCTTCTCCCGAGTGCAATGTCAACAGTCGTGTGGAAAACGCCCAAGAACTGAATTGAACTGAATAGTTACGTTTCTATAAATTAGCCGGACTCGCGCACCTCGCAGCAGTTGTTATCAGTATGTAACAGTCCTTCACATTTCGCGCGAGTTCGTTATAGAAATCTTCATGTTGTGTTTATTAACTAACAAGTTTTATTTGCAACTAACATTGTAGTTTATGTGTTATAATTAAATTTATCTCAGTTAAAAATTAAAGTGTTTGTCCCAAGTTGCTTGTGTCACAATTTCTACACGAAGAAATAGAAGGAATATTTGAAGACCATAGTTCAAATGATTTCATTGCCCCGCGACTTTTGGAAGCGTTGAAGAGGTTAAATGTATGGTAAGAATTTTTGAATCTAGAAACTTATTTTGACGCGCAACAAGTCGAGTCGTGTCGCCGGCCTCCCCAGCTTGAAAGTCATTCCAGCATATTTATTGCTATTTAGGGGGAAACAACGGGACAACTTTGAGATACTGAAACTAGGATGGACAACTCCCCCCCCCCCCCTTTTTTTACGACTCTCGTGCTAATAAGTCCACAGAAGTCAGACGGGAATCTGAGTATCTGCCCCTTTCTTTCTTATCTCGTTTCTCGGCGCTTCCAGGTTTCTGTTTCGAGTTTTGCAGTGTTTGTTTCTCCGATTCGATTCAATTTATAGCGACCCCGATGTTACCCAAACAAAATGAGACAACAGACCTCTTTGACGATTTTTTGCAGCTGGCAACAACACCCTGGCCAAAGGATGCACAAAAATTTAGAAGACCCTTTTAGCTGGTCAAAGGTTAAATTTCGGATAGAAAGGGAAAGGACGTGTCATGTGTTTGACATTATTCAACAAGTGGCTTCAAAGTACCTTTTTTTAAGATCATTTGAGTGCGGTAATAAAGATCTGGTCATTATGGCAAGTTTGCGCTTGTATACTAATTATAAATATTAAATTTACAGTGTATACCTTTATGGTATTTTTACTTCTTATCAATCTTTGATAGCTATTAGTAATCGGGAAATTTTGTACTTAGATGAAGTTTTGCTGTTTTTTAAGTTCATATATGTTGATGTTTTTCGCTTGTATACTTATTATGAATATTTAATTTACAGTGTATACCTTTATGGTATTTTAAATTCTTATCAATCTTTGATATGTGTTAATAATCTGGAAATTTTGTATTTAGATGAAGTTTTGCTTTTTTTTATATATTTTGATGTTTTTCCTGAAAAAACGTAATTTTGCACATTCCCCTTTACAAAAGTGAAATCTGATTAAGCCTCGAATGAACGCAAACGATTTGCAACCATGGCGACGAAAATTTGTCTTCTTAAATATTAAAAGTGCTTTAGTATTTAATGTCATAAATGTTAAAGCAATGAGCTGAACCTAATCTCGTTGTCATTGTTATCTGAAAAATCAGAGCAACATCAACCAAGTGAGCTTATTGAGCAGTTCGTGATTTATCAAAAAAAGGAAACGGTAGACAAGAGTGGTTTCAGAAATTTTTCAAGGACGGAGCGATTGAGTTTTACAACTTACTTCGTAGTAAAGAATCTGATTTGCATATGTACGGGGAGGAAGTCCCGCAGCCTTTAATAAAAAAATGAATAAAATATGTGTTAGATTTTTAATTTAAACTTTCACAAAAAGTGAAAGAATCACTTAATTTGAAAAAAAAAATCATTAAAAATACGTTTTTGCACCATGCAGAATCAATCCTTTTTCGATATAAACATTGCATCACGTTGTGACGTCATTTGTGCGATCGGTCGGGATAACTCAGTCAAATTGATGAACTTTTGGGTGAACCGAGTCACCAGTTCATTGTATCTTATAACCGCGAGAGTTTTTTTTAGATTGAGTTACTTTTTGATTGGCAACACATCTTTAACTTTCTTGCATTGGCAACACATCTTGTGTTTTGTATATTCTTAATTTGAAAGCAATGTGAATACCTTAAATACTTTGAGCGATCTTTTTCGCTCTCTCTCACCTCTCATAGCCGTCATGTAGTACTTTGTAGTAATTTGTCATGTCTGCCAGTGCTCTTTACTCCTGGCAGGTCGTAATACAACGTGATGTCAATTTTAAATTTCTAAAATGCCTTTGGCCTATTTTGTGTTTTACGGTAATGCTTTATATTCCATGGAACCAGCATGTTCGTAAATTGAACTTTGTTTCGTTGTATCATAGCGGCTGATATATTTATTTTTCAAAATGTTTTTTAAATATTAATGAAGATGTTGTTCTAAAACTTAAGCAATCTCTAAAGATAATAAATACAGATTTTCCTTGAGGAAAAATGCTCCACGTGTTTTTTTTATTTTCTTCAACTTCAGGCTCTGGACATGTTTTGCAGGTTCACTTCTACTAGCGGTGTAGTCAGTCTAATTTCACTACACTTAATGCTCACAATATGAGATGTAGCAAAGAAGGGGGAGGGAGGAAATCCCTGGAACTATTCTCTTCCTCTCACGTCCCCAAACGTAATCTAAAATAACGGTTTTAGAATTTCAACCGAAAAAAATGCGGAGGAATGTCTCAAAACACCTCTTCTCCTAACATCATCGTAGGTCGTTTAAAATTGCGCTTTTGGAGCTTCAGTTTCGAAAAAAATGGAGAAAGGTCCCAAAACCCCGTTTCTTTACCTAACTTGATCTGAAATTTTCTGCTGCCGTATTTTTACGACTTCAACTTTGAGAAATGTCCAGCGGGAGGCCACCTAACCTCTCTTCCTACTAACATCACCAAAGATCGTCTAATATTCCCTTTTTGAAGTTTCATTAAAAAAAAAAAAAAAAATCTGAACGATGGTTCCGACTCCGTTCCTTCCCCTAACGTTATCATAGGTGCTCTGCAATCACGTTTAAAGGACGAAAAATTGCTGGTGCTGTATTTTAAGCCTCTGAGAAGCAAAACATAAATTGCATGTGATATCTGACATAAAATCGTATAAGATTGAGTCTCTAAATATCATACCCAATTTTCTTTTATTCTGAAATAGAAAATAATAAGGGAAAAAATAGAGAGGTAGAAAGAGAGGGGGGGGGGAGAAAGAAATTCTTTCTGTTAGTGCAAAGAAATTCCATTAAAATCGGAAAAAAATATTTTTCAATTCAGTTCAATAACATTTATCACGAACCTTAAAACGCACGACAGGTCGTTGATTGAACAGTGTGGTGAAGGTCGCCTACTATAAAAATCTAGTACACTTATTTTTTTTAAATCGAGATTGTCCGAAGGTTTCTCTTCTAGTCTCGAAATACCGCGAGTTTAAGCAGAATACCTTCATAACGATCGGCAAAAAAAAAAGTGAGAAGTATTTTTCAATCAGTTCAATAACAGTTATCATAAACCTTCCGCACGACAGGTCGTTGAACAATGTGCTGAAAGTTGTCTATTATAAAAATCTAGTGCACTTTTTTTAATTATTATTATTAAATCGAGATTCTCCCAAGGTTTCTCTTCTAGTCTCGAAATACCGCGGGTTTAAGCAGAATGCCTTCATAACGATCGGCAAAAAAAAAAAAAAAAAAAGAAAGTGAGAAATATTTTTCAATCAGTTCAATAACAGTTATCATGGACCTTTCCGCACGACAGGTCGTTGAACAGTGTGCTGAAGGTCGTCTATTATAAAAATCTAGCTGTACTTTTTTTTAATTATTATTATTAAATCGAGATTCTCCCAAGGTTTCTCTTATAGTCTCGAAATACCGCGAGTTTAAGCAGAAAGCCTTCATAACGATCGGCAAAAAAAAAAAGTGAGAAATATTTTTCGATCAGTTCAATAACAGTTATCATGGACCTTTCCGCACGACAGGTCGTTGAACAGTGTGCTGAAGGTCGTCTATTATAAAAATCTAGCTGTACTTTTTTTTAATTATTATTATTAAATCGAGATTCTCCTAAGGTTTCTCTTATAGTCCTCGAAATACCGCGAGTTTAAGCAGAAAGCCTTCATAACGATCGGCAAAAAAAAAAAAAGTGAGAAATATTTTTCGATCAGTTCAATAACAATTATCACGAACCTCAACACACGACAGGTCGTTGAACAGTGTGCTGAAGGTCGCCTACTACAAAAATATAGAGTACTTTTTATTTTCCTTCAAAAAAAAACGAGATTGCCCCAAAGTTTCTCTTCTAGTCTCGAAATACCGCGAGTTTAAGCAGAATGCCTTCATAGGACGTAATTTTCGTGGAAATGCGAACTACTACTACAGCGCCCCTTACATTTCCGTTAGTTTTACCGCAATAACATCGTGACTCACGGTCCCTTACGCTACGAAGAATGAAAGAAAGTGTTACAACTGATTTTTTTCGTTAATTTATCTTTTTTTTTTGATCGAACTATTTTTGCTCTTGCGCTTGTCTACAATGCGTAGATTAGCCGGATGTTCGATAGCTGTTGCGCAGGCGATTTCGTTTTGTTTTAATTTCATTTCTTTTATATTTGTTTCTTTGCTTACGTTTCTAAAAAGCCTCATCTGAGCCTGATTCTATTTGCATTTCTTATCGAAAGAAGTTTTTTTTATGCACTTGATCTCAAGCAAGATTAAGAGATGTATGCTTTATCTAACGATAAGAAATACGCTGTTGAGAGAAAAGGCGGGAACCAGCGGTATATATATATAAACCTTGAAAATCGACGTGTACAGAACTATGTTAACAATGGGGTCGTTTCCAAAATTTTCAAAGTACTTTTTTCGGAAAGAACATGCTTAAAAACATAGAATCTGACCATTTTTAAAATAATTTCTTTAAATTTAATATTTTTAAAAAATTACTTAAATCCGTGCTCTTTTATCGTTTGATGCTTCTGCCGATGACATCACAAATGATGAAATGGCATTCAGTGTTGCCATTCAGGGTCCAAAATATTTAATTCGCATATTGGCAACCATATGGTTGGTAGCAAGCGTAGAGCGCAATTTTAATTCGCAGCTTGATTATCATAACGTGGAAACGTAGTAGAAAGATGCGGCAAAAGTGCATCATTTGTGACGTCATAAAGACCACGCCTTGTTTTAAAAATCGGACATTAAAAAAATTAATTAAAAAAAATGTTGGGAAAATGAAAGTATTTTCTGGGTCCATGTTATTTATTATTATTATTAATATTATTATTATTTATTTTTTTTATTTATTTATTTTTTTTTTATTTATTTTTATTTTTTTTTTGTTTTTTGCTTATTCTATCCATTTCAATGACTAAAAGTAGTACTTTTGACTAAAGGAAACCACCCCATTCCACGGGTAACTGACTGATATTTTTTGAAGCAAATCAATACGTATTTTGTAAAATTCAACGCAAAATATTCATTGAATAAACTATTTTTTTCCAGTGGAATATTGTAATTTTTAGGCTGAATCCAATGGTATAGTTAAATTATCAAAACAAATTTTGGACGATTTTAAAAAAATGTTAAAAGCACGGCAACAGACTGACATACTTGTTTTTAAAATGTCACATTCAGTTACCTGGTTTTAATAAATATTTAAAAATCATCCAATATGTATTTTGGGAATTTAATTATGCCATTAAATTCAGCTTGAAAAATACAATATTCCAGGGCAAAAGATCGTTTGAACAACATGTATTTTGAGTTGAATGCTGCAAAATAGTTTTTTTTTGCTTCAAAAATATCGGTCAGTTACCCGTAGAATTGCCCATACACAGTGGCGGCTCGTGCCTTGAAAGAGTAAGGGGGCCAGATCATGGGTGCACTCGCCTCCGCCCCCCCCCCCACCTGGTTTTTGAAAAAAAATTTTTTTTAAAATATTTAAACTTTCCTTCTTTTCTTAAATTAATAAAATTAAATTTATTTTTGCAACTGAATTAAAAACGTGAAGAAGTAGAAACTCTTAAGGTATATTCAAAACTAATATGAAAATAATCTAAAAAATAATGATTGCTTCTCTAAATTGTCGTTATAGTAAGCTTGAAGACAAAGAGTCAAGAAAGAAGCAAACGGTCTAATCTTGTGCAAAGGTAGGCTTCTTCCTTTACTGTTGTTTTTTTACATAGCCTAAATCGCTTAAGAACATTCAAGCTATGTAAAATGAACAGCATGCAGGCAGGGTAACGGTCTCTGCGAATCCTGCTGTAAATATTGAAGTTCAATGCATTGGTGTTAAGGGGAAAAAAAACACACACATACACTAAAGTAAGACAAAACAACGTAACGAAAAAAAAAGCAAGAGTCCCCCTAAAAAAAGTAAAAAAACCCCCTCAAAACAGCCTCCCCTCAAGGGCGCCCATATGCAAAATTTTAAGGGGGGCTCAGATATTTTCCCCTCCTCTTAGAAACCGATTTCAGTACAGATTAGAGTTATTACAATTTGACATTTTTAATAACTTATTCATTAACGGCTGGAGAAGAACTGTTTTTACATCTTTGTAAAGAAAAAAGTACTAAAAGCAAGGAGGTTCTCATTTCAAAAGGGGGGGGGGGGGTTGATCCCCCACTTGCCCCCCCCATATGGACGCTCTTGCCTCCCCCTCCTAAAATTTTCAATGGCGCTATATGCGTACGATATGTTTGATAGCAAGCGTAGAGCACAATATTTAATTCGCTTCTTGATTATCATAACGTGGAAACGCGGTAGACAGTAAAGCATTGGTTTCCTAGGAGGGAATCGCCGACCTTCGGCATAGCTTCTCGCCGAGAGGAAAACTTGATTCTTCTGCGCATGCGCTCCCGAGCAAAATCGGCGTTGTGAGTGGCACGCCGGAATCACTTGACTTTGATTTCAGCGTCACACCGAGGAGCGACGTCAAAGCTCGGTGATTTCGCTTCTAGGAAACCAGGGCTTAAGCTTAAACATTATTTACCCCAGAAATGCAATGATCAGGAATTACTCTGGCTCAACCTTAGCATTTTTGTTTTTTTAATACGCTAAGTTGAGTAAATGAAGTTAATGTCATTTTCACTTACTAATAGGTTTCTTCCTTTCTTTCATTTTAATGTTTCGTTGAAAACTGTTTTTTTTTTTTTTTTTAAATGTAAGTATTTTGTCGATGCAAGGAATCATGACAGGGTTTGACACTGAAATGACAGGAAGCCGAAGACTCATGATAACTGATATCAAAAAATCGATGTTCGTTCGTACACAAAAAGGTACGCTCGTATAGTTCTGAACGAATCTGGAAAAAAATGAAATTATAACAAAGAAATAAGAAAAAAAAAACAATCTTACAAACGTTTCGGCCGCTAGGTGGCGGGCGTCCTGCTCAAAGTTAGTCTTTGCTGTTTGGCAACAAATTGATTAATGGTTGAATTCCAGCGGAACGGAAGGACAGCTTGAACAAAAAATGAAGGTATTTCTGTCTGTAAGCATATCAAAATATATTTTTTTTCAAAAACTGATGCATAGACTTTTATACGCATAATAGTAAGTTGCTAAAAAAGTCAAATCCAGGAATTTTTTGCCAGTAACTTTTTTATAAATGAAATGTAAAAAGCGGTATTAAAAAAGATTTTTCGCTGAGTAAAAACACAAACAGAAAACTTGATTTTGCACTTGATTTTCTGAAAGTCACCAAACTATTGGGAAAAAACAGGTTAAGGTTCAAGAAGTTCATTTATTTCTGAAGAGAATGGTATATGGCAAGTGACGGAATGATGAATTTTAAAATTCAAGTGTCATGTCGCCTTTTTCCTGGAATTCACCAATGTCTTTTTAATGACGTTCTATAAGTTTTCTCTTGTACACGAAGCAGCGTGAAAATATAACAGGGAAGGATCGTCGCTTAAATTTGAAATCATAGTTGAATTAAATGTTCTGATATGATAATTGCTGGTTATGTCCTTATTTAAAGACCAACCTGTATATCAGAATTCCTGACGCTAAAAGAAGCTGAAGCATCAAGTAAGATCTTTAAATACTACTTAAGTATTTCGAAATGTGTAGAACTGACGTGACATGCACAATAAATATTAAGCAATGGTGAATGTGTTATTTTAAATTGTGCCAAAACTAAAAGCAAATTATGTTTCTGTGAAATGATTGTTGTATCTAAAGACATTTTAAACAAAAATTTAAAAGCTCTGTTCTTTCTAGCTTAATCTAGGAAACATAAAAAAACTTCCACTACGATTATTTTCCTTTGTTTTAACTCACATAATCACCATAACTCAGACCGAATGCAGAAAATCAGGCATAAGTGAGAATTTTCTGGGTAAAAATTTTATTACAAGTGTACATGTATTTCAATTTTCTTCACAAAAAAAAAAATAATAATAATAATAATAAATTTGAATCTTGACCTCTTGAATTCAAATTATGTTTTTCGCAATCACGAGTGTGTGTGTGTGTATGTAGGCATGTGTGTTTTTGTGTGTGAGGGGATATGTGTGTTTGTGTGTAGGGGGTATGTGTATGTAGGCATGTGTGCTTATGTGTGTGGGGGGTATGTGTGTTTGTGTGTAGGGGGGTATGTGTATGTGTGTGTAGGCATGTGTGTTTGTGTCTGTGTGCTGGTATGAGTGTGTGGGTAGTTGGTGTATGAGTGTTTGTGTGTGGTGGGGAATGTGTATGTGTTTGTGTCTGTGTGCAGGCATGAGTGTGATGAGTGTGTGGGTAGTTGGTGTATGAGTGTTTGTGTGTGGTGGGGAATGTGTATGTGTTTGTGTCTGTGTGCAGGCATGAGTGTGATGAGTGTGTGGGTAGTTGGTGTATGAGTGTTTGTGTGTGGTGGGGAATGTGTATGTGTTTGTGTGCAGGCATGAGTGTGATGAGTGTGTGGGTAGTTGTGTGTAGACATGAATGGGATGAGTGTGTCGGTAGTTGTGTGTAGGTGTGTATGTGTAGTAACTGTATGTATGCGTGTGTGTGTATGTGTTTTGTGTTTGTGTGTAGGTGTATGTATTTGTGTGTGCGTGTGTGTCTGTGTAGTTGTGTATGTATGCGCGTGTGTGTATCATATGGATGAAACCTGGAGACTGTTTTCGCTATAGGAGCAGCATCGTGAGGAGCCGGTCGACGGTGGTGCTGTAGAGGGTGCTGGCGGGAAAATAAAATGATAGCACATCAAAACAGTCAAATAAAAGCAATAAACAATCGTGATTGCTCAAAAAAAAAAAAAAAAAAAAAAAAAAAAAAACACACGCACCATATTGTATGTTCATTGCAATTAATAGTAATGATTTAAAGGCCATTATTGAAGCGTCCCATTGATAAAAAAAGCTCCCTGGCAGCGAAAAAGTTTATGGTCGACGATTCGACAGATTGCTTTATTTTCAAGCTTAATTGGGACATAAAAAAAATAATGATAAGAAAAAAATTCTTTACGGCAATGATTTTTGTCTAGGTATGTAGTAGAAGTGCATAGAGAAAGTTAATAAAATCGTGCAAACCATTTGTGACAGTAATGTATTTTTAATTGAAAGTGTTAGTTTGAAGTATGGGATTAATTATCAGAAAATAAGTTATGTTCTTAGGGGTTATTCAGAAGAGGGAGTATTAAGAAGCACACACATTTTGGTTGAAGTAAAATCACTTTTTTATTGCAACATGTATTGTAATAAAGCGTGATAGGGGGAGGAGAGAAGGTTCAGTGAAGCTACACATTTTGATTGAGGGGGGAGGGAATTGTATTGAAAATGAGTGTAACATTGTTTATGAGCAGCTTCTTATTTAAATATTTGCCAACTGCAAAACGGAATTAAAAGTCAAGATTTTAAATTCAGTTTTTCGACGAAAACTTTTAGGAAAAGAACACTTTTCCGTAGTGCAACCGTACAAAACTTTATTTCAACATCAGGCTCAAGTAAAAAAAAAGTGTGAAAGTATAATCTTTTAAACGTCACTTATAGTTTTGAGTTTAATGTATATATCTAATTAAATGAATTTGATAAGTATAATGGCTTTCGCTTTAGGCTCTGCAGTTCAAAACCTTAACAGTTAAACTAACCTTATTAATCTACTCTACACCAATCACTGTATAAAACGAGCTGATGTGTGCATCACATGACTTCCTTTTACTCCAATTTTAATGTCATTTTCCCATCATTGGCAATTTTGAATGTGGTTCAATAGTTTACTCTCTAAATATCACCACCAGGCCAAATTGAAACCAGGTTAAAAAAATAAAAAACCTGCCAAATTTGTCGCCAACTTGGCGACAAAACTTTGCGACCAAAAGCTTGGCGATAGTTTGCTGAGTGTTTGCCAAATTATAACAGCACTTGAGTTTGCATTGAAATTAGCAATGATTTCATCCCAAAAAGGGGTAAAAGGCCCCCTTTGGAACATCTGAATGCAACCAAAAGGGAAGGTGCACAACAAGACCCCACTAGGAGTCCTACGTACCAAATTTCAACCTTCTAGGACGTACCGTTTTTGAGTTATGCGAGGCACATACGCACATACATACATTCATACGGACGTCACGAGAAAACTGGTTGTAATTAACTCGGGGAATGTCAAAATGGATATTCGAGGAGTTTATACGTTCTTAGGCACTTATCCATGTGTGGTCGTGTTGAAAAAAAAAAACTCAACATTCATTCGGGGGTCAGTAAAATGGAAATTAAGGCCGAATTTTAAGTAAAAATACAATACTTCCATTTTTGTAAAAGGAAGTAAAAAAGCCTTTTTTTATTTTTTTTTTACAATTTTTAAAAAGTTTTCTTCTTTTCAAAACTTCTGCGCCATAAAATATTGCATAGTTCTTTGATCGTATTTCTAAATCCTCTTCAATCGCTCTTCAACAGAAACAATGTAACCACCAACCTGTTTCTGGATTACCTTTCCTGTGAGCAAATTACTCCCATAATTGACGATGGCATAGTTTCCAACTGAAAGGTCTGTGCTGTTATTCTTCAGAGGCAAACGTTTCTCGGTTTTCAATTGTCTGTCTCTTCAAAACAGTCATCTTCATTGGGTTAATCAACTGCTCACTTAAAAGTTCGAACTTGTATCTGCCACATAGTTATCCCATCAACCATTAAAAGTTTGGTTCCGTCCGTATAAAGTAAAAAAAAAAAAAAAATTCTAAACATTAAATGACTGTAAGTAAACATGATTATAAAAACAATTAAACGCCAGCCTTACGAAGCCCCGTTTACAGTAAAATCGGAGCTCGTGATCAAAAATGCACCAAAACTGCTTTACAAAAAAGAAAAGAATATAAAAGAGCGATAAATGCAACTAAAAAGCCAAAAGTAAAAAAAAAAAGAAAAAAAAACTGCTTCCTTTTCAAAAACACAAAAAAGCCATAAATATAAGCAAACAAAACCCAAAATGGCGTCACAAAGGGGAAAAAAAAGGGGGTATTGCTGTAACATTAATTACAGACGTGATAATTGACTTGAAAAGTTCAAGCAAAGTTCATCTTACGCAAAGTCACACCTTTTTATTGGCATGGATGTGAAAGCTTACACGTGCGGCAATCCCCCCTTCTTCTCAATTATGAAATTTAACAAAAAATTTCACACAAAATTATAATTAAAAAAAAAAGAAAAAAAATGCTCCCTTGTTTTTATCTATGATGTCACAGATATTTCAAATTGTATTCATATCTCTTGTAATTAATACTTGAAAAAAAAAAAGGTGGAAAAGCTCTGAACGTTCACGTATTATTATAATGTGATAATAATAAACCACGTCCCCGCGTAAGAGAAAAAAATAGTCATATAATAAATAAAAAAAGACAACGTGAAACTCTTTAAAACTGTGTCACGTAATCTTAAAACGGTAAAGGGACGCATATATTGGGGAGAAAAGTGGAAGTGGTGGACCTTTTTAATAAGTAAATACGTTTTTTCACTTTTTTTTTTCCACAGAAGTCTTCAATAGCTTGGAAAAATAAATCTCTGAATGTTTGCCCCCTACTTTCTCAGCCTGTAGGGTGCGAGAGGGGCCTAAAAGAATTTCATGTGAGGCGTGAGTGTATAAAAAACAAAATAAAAAATTATATTAATTTAAATTTTTGGCATCTTGAATTCAAATTATGTTTTTCGCAATCACGAGCGTGTGTGTGTATGAATGCGCGTGTGTGTTTGTGTAGGCGCATGTATGTGGGTGCGTGTATATGTGTGTATGTATGCATGTGTGTGCGTGTTGTATATGCAGTGCTGTGTGTGTAGGCGTTCATGTGTGTGTATTTAGGCATATGTGTTTGTGTCTGTGTGCAGGCATGAGTGTGTGTATGTGTGTGTGTGTGTGTGTGTGTGTGTGTAGGCGTGTGTGTGTAGGATATGGACGCAACCAGGAGACGGTTTTTGCAAGAGGAGCAGCATCGTGAGGCCGGTCGACGCGGCGGTGGTGCTGGCAGAGGGTGCTGGTGGGAAAATAAAATCAGCGTAACATCAGAAACAGACAAGTGAGAACAATAAGCAATCGTGATTGCTCAAAAAATAAAACAAGTTTGTGGTCACATAGTAAATTTTAAATAAATGCCAGACTCTCTTACTAACGTTGTGAAACTGATTGGTATTGCACGCTAACCTCATCTACATTCAGTGATGTTCCCATCAATGCTTCTGAAGGCTTATTCCCAGTTCTCCATTACGCACAATAAGGTGTATGCGATCATATTCATAATATGTCATAATATGAAAATGTTTGAAACTTGAGGGTATACGCTATACGTCTGAAAAATGTTTGAGAGTATACGGCTTATATGGAGTATTATACCCAATGGGAACACCACTGCCTACATTGCAATTTAAGTACAAAATTTGTACTTAATCTTCGTTTCCTATTCTTACTAATATGTCCAAAGACTAATCTATATATATAATTCTCTTACGTGCCGGCAAATGAAGGGGTGAATTTCTAAACCTCTGTTGGCAACACTTCGCCGATAAATCATGTAAACAAACTTCTACGTTGTTTTGAAATCTTGAATCACAGAATACTCAACGAACTTTTTTTTTTTTGAGATGAGTTTGAGTCGGGCTGTGGCCCATTTCAACCTTAATCAGCAAAGAAAAGCTCAAAGAAGGCAGGAAACCGTTCTTGAATCCAATTTAAGAGGAGCCATTTCCAGAGTTGTATTCTCTGATTCGCTGCCGATAATTTTTAGCGGCTGGGGAATTTTCAGTCAGCAGTTCCTTCAACAGATCAGGTGCGTCACACAATGCCGGTAACCGCACCTTTCCGTCATGGCAACATTTAGTATATTTATTTGCAGTATTACGCTCTTTCTGCCAATAAAGAGCACCACAAAATTCGCATTCTTCACACATTGCTCCACAATCATGTTCATCGGCAATGTTGTTTTGAACGCGTAGGCGCTTTGAGCGTCGTCTATTCTCTGCTTCAGTACGACAGTTCAGTTCAAAATGAATAACCGAGAAAGAATTTACTTTATTCCTTTTATTCTCAGCTGAAAGGTTTCGCCAAATTTGTTTAGGGTTATAGTAGTTTTAGTATTGTGCAAGCAAAGTAGCCTTGGCGAGTTTTCGCGTTTTTAGTTAAACCATTTTTTGTTCGTGACGTGGCAAGGATTCAGAATAACAACAAGAAGGACAAACGTTTGAGAAAATATGTTTGGTGCTCTCTGAGCCTGTTTTTAGTCATGGCCAGCTCTATGTGGCATTATCAAGAACAAGATCTTTTGAAGCAGTGTCAGTTGTGGCTCCCAAACGGGACATTTTTAATTGTGTATATGAGGAAGTTTTCTCAGATTAGAATATATAAGAGTGTAAATATGTAAATATATAAGAGTGTAAATAATGTAAATACATCCCTCGGGGGAGCCTGTAACCCCTAGAGGGCGCGTCCCCAGGTGGCGGATAGGGGAATGCCTTCATTGGTTTTCCAATGGGTGGTAGAAGGGAAATAAAATACCTTCCGCGGACCAACAGGTAGAAGTGCAATCTCTCCAAAGCAATGACAGACAATTTTGTATCTATAATGGTAAAGTTGTGCACATTGCCAAGGCAGTCATCTTACATACAGCAAAGTTAAACTGTCGAAAATCTGGCTAAAGCAGACAAATTAACATTATGAACGTAATTTTCATATTGGTTAAATGGATGGTGACCTAAATGCAATTACCAACTTTAATTTTTACGGAAAATTTTAGCTAGGCTAATGTATTGGCATACAGCGAGCGAGCGAAGCGAGCATGGATCGCGAAGCGATCCACAGGGAACTGCGTAAGCAGTTCCGGGGGTTGGCGAGCGATAGCGAGCAGGCTGCGATAGCCCCCTAGTATATTCTAAATAAAGTTCTGTGCTGTATTAAATTTTGTGTGGGAAATTATTAAAATTTTTTTTAAATAACTAGCTTTAGCCATCATAACTAGATTTTGTAGTAAGTTACCGCCCTAAGCCAGGGCTAAGGCAGAAATACATAAAATGCCCCACCAGCTCAGTTATTCCATCCGAAGACTGCAGTTTCGTGCTTTTTAGCACTCATCAGTCCGGAATAGGAATCACATATTTCTGCCTTAGCCCTGGCTTAGGGCGGTAACTTACTACAAAATACCATGCTTTGCCATCAATCTTTGAGTTGAACCGCACCATTGCTGCGGTCACTCATCTGGTGTACTAATTCTGCATTAGCTACCATTTTGTTTGGCTCTCTTGGCTCCCTTAAGAGGTTTTTCGCTTCCAGCTCATGTGATTCCTATTCCGGGCTGATGAGTGCTAAAAAGCACGAAACTGCAGTCTTCGGATGGAATAACTGAGCTGGTGGTGTATTTTATGTATAACTAGATTGGTCCTAATTTTAGTTGCAACATTTGGACGACGGTGAGGGGCGAGGAAGTGACAGCAAACCAGTGCTCAAAGGGGGGGGGGGGAGGGGTATAGAACCTGAAAGGTTGAGAACTTCTAGTCTACAGCTTTAAATTAACTACCCTAGGACGTCACGTTAAGAGGCATAAGGAGTGGAAAAGAAAAGCTTCAAATTTTCTATTCAAGTGAATCAGTTGAAATTTTGAAAGTTCATCTTGAAAACCATTATGAGCATGACGTTACATGCGGAAGTGTGTTGCAGAAACATTGAGTCATTTCAGTTCTTTTGACGAAAACTTTTCATGTTTCTTCCTTAGAATTTGTTCCCCAGAAAAATTTCCGTTTTTCAAGTACTTTTTGAAGAATTAGGTAATTTCTGTTTTCTTGCTTAGTCTCTTCCTTTGTACTTCAGGTCGTCGCCTCAAGCAGGATGTGATCCACGCTCAAAAAGAAATGGATATTCTTAAAACTCTTTAGTGAAATTTGGGTGGATGTTGTTTACAGTTTTGTTTGCATAGTTCCTTGACACTTGCAGTGAGGTAACGGTGCTTGTGAAAAATGGTAAAATTTTGGGTGGGTTCTGGGAACACAGGAAAAGCAACTTGCCCACAATGCAAGCCTGATCACGAAGCTTAATTGCATAGAAGATCAACCAAAGACAATTTCCTTTTTGAACTAACGACGTCACTCCAATGCCGATTGTGACTCAATAACATCTTCACACTGCTTATGTATACCATTCCCACAATATCTTCACAGATTTAACCTTTCTGATTCTGCTAATTGCTCTTGCGGGGAATTAGGTTCTCCGGAACAATACATTTTCTTCTGTCCACTAACATTGCATTTGCATATCAGACATAATCATAGTCTTTCACTCAATAAAAACATATTAATTGCCTTTTCACAACATCATACCCGAAGAAGACTTAACTCGATTTTAAGTCTATTGGCTAATGAAGGCTTCAAGTTTCAAGGCGTTGACTAACACACATATTTTTTCTTTTTTCAATATAGTTAATACCGTTTAAATTCAGGGTTTTTTTTTTCTACACTTTAACACGTTATCTTCTGTAAAGAAACAACTCTTTAATGTCGTTTATGTTTAATTGTATCATTGTAAAGCTTTTATGCGTTGGTTTGGTCCAATTTACTACATATATTAATGTTAAATTACCAAAATTTTTGTCAAGAGCAAATCAAAATTGTAACAGATAATAATGTATTTTTTCTCTATAAAGTTCCTCAGAGACCCACTTGTTCAGATTTATCTGAGCATTTAAAACCGATAAACCGAGCAATTGGTAGGTGCGGGTGGTCTCTGAGGGTGTCAAGTGCATATGTATACCAAAAATGAACAAAAAAAAAAAAAAAAAAAAATCGTGAAGGATAAAGAGTATTTTGCAACAGGTGCTTTCCAGACAACCATACGATAGTACAAATAAACATTTTTTTTAAATTCTTGAAAGAGTTTCGCTCCCCTAGATGTAGAAGTCTAACTCTGCCCATGACCACACTGTAAAAGGAAGATAAACAATGCAAAAGTCGGTGCACAAAAAGAGACCCACATTCGATAGAAACTGATAGTGATTAGATTTTGCATAAATTGCTCCAAAGAGATTGCCTAATCGAACGTTTTTCCTTTAGCATGATAACTATGCCTCAAAGAGTGATATTCGGGGGGAAAATAGTGTAAAGATGAACCGATGAACCTCATATACAGAGGTGTCCATCCCCGCAATGGTGATGGAAATGCCCCCCCCCCCCGAAACTTGATCAAAAACTCCCTTTAAATTACATTACCTCAAAATTTTAGTGGCGCAGTCTGCGCCATGGACCCCCTTCCCCACGTGGGTACACCTGTTGTATTAAGCAATAAATAAATACCTTTGTGCCGAGAAATAACAGGAAATATCCAACGTTGTTTAGCACAAATAAACGGATTTCAGAATACACGTGTTTCGAGGTTTCAAGGAACCCCTTTTTCAATTCAAAGGTGTGAGCTTCTAGATGTAAAGACTTGCTTTTACTGGGTGTCTTTACATGTAGAAGCTCACACCTTTGAATTGAAAAGGGGTTCCTTGAAACCTCGAAACACGTGTATTCTGAAATCCGTTTATTTGTGCTAAACAACGTTGGATATTTCCTGTTACACCTGTTGTATGCTTGGGCGTGCACAGAAATTTTGGAGCCGATGACAAATGACTTTTGCAGGTCCCCCTCCATATTGTTTACCCCTATATTTCACTCCTAAGTTTAAACATATTAGGTCCCCTTCAGGCTCGGGCCCCGGCCAACAGGTGTCCCTTCTCCCCCTCCCTGTGCACGCCCCTGGTTATATGAACTCGTAATAAGTAAGTTTTGGAGTCAATTACTCAGAGCTCTCGCTTTGTTAAAATTAAGATGCCGATTTTTTTGACATTTATATTAGAGACGTACCGAGTACTCGGTAACTACTCGGTACTCGGCCTACTCGGCCAATTTGCCGAGTACTCGGTACTCGGCCAAATTCTGATCAGATACTCGGCCAATACCGAGTAGTTGCAAAAAATTGAATATTGTCCAAGACAGATACTAAAATTTATAAAAAAAGAGCAAGCATTATATTCTGCAATCATTTACAATTAAAATTCATAAGTCAAATTTAAATTTTGAGAATAATGAAGTTTGTAATGCTTCAATGGAATAAATCTTTATTTTAATGTCCCCAAAGTTAATAAAACTTATTTATTAAAAATTACGCAACAAATGTAAGTATAGAAAATATGGAATTTTTATATTAAAAATGGATTTTTGCTACAAACAAAAATTAGTTATAAAAAATGTAAAAATAACTTTGCTTAAAAAATAAAACAACCTTAAAAGTACAGTGCAGGAACTCTGCAGACACGTGTTTTGACATTACAAGGAATTCCTTTTTCAATGCACAAAATGGGGGCTCGTAGATTTAAAGGCATCCGACAAAAGTTGTATTTTTTTTGTTGAATGTCTTTACATTCTTTAGCTCACATGTTATGCACTGAAAAAGACGTTCCTTGTAACGGGAGGGGGGGGGGGCAGAAACACGTGTCTGGAGTGTTCCTGCACATTTGTTTTATCTGCTTTTAAAAATTATTTATGTTTGGCAGATTAGAACTATAATTGATTGGTATACAGTGAAACCCCTCCTAACGGACACCCCTCAAAGGCGGACACCCCTCTTATGCGGACAATTTTTAATTCCCCAGTTCCAATACAAATAACATTATTAAACCCCTGTCCTGCGGACACCTCTATATTGCAGAAAAAAAATTTGTCCCGTTAGTGTCCGCATTAGAGGAATTTTACTGTAATTTGTTTTAATTCCAACTTGATTAATCATACCTTTTATTTATTTATTTTTAATTTAAAAAATTATTTTTTTGTAAAATTTTTGACACAAACAAAATTGTATATATATAATGCGTAATTAAATTTCAGCAGGAATTTAGTTTTAAAAACTATTATATGGACAAGGAGGTTTATACTACTATTCCAATAAGTTCAAAATTCATCACATGTGTGTCGATGATTCTTCTTAAAACATAATTGGTACTTGGAACTCGGCCGAGTAGTGAAAGGCCGAGAACTCGGTAACTCGGTACTCGGCCGAGTAATAAAAGGCCGAGTACTCGGTACTCGGCTACTCGGCCAAAGTGCTACTCGGTACGTCTCTAATTTATATGAATAATGCAGAAGAAAATTTCATGATATCAGTTACATACTGGGTAGAATTTGACTATTTCAGCTTCAATGAGCTTTTATATCATGTAAAATGTGTTGAAACTTGTCGAAATTATACCCCCTCCCCTTTTATTTGGCACAGCATGGTTTTTGACGTCGGTACACAGTAAAGCAAGGGCTTAATTTCTTGCAAAATATTTAGTGCGGGAGCCCTATAGTCTTCAAACCTTATTTTTGCACGTAAATAGGCTACTTTTTGTCTAAATTGATACAATTCACATAAAAGTAAAAAGAAGTGCAGGAGCTCAGCTCCTGCGAGCTCACATGCAAATTAATCCCTGAATGCAGCGATAATTTATGGAAGAAAGCTAAAACTTTACAAATGATAACATCCATTTTGCATAATATCTCTGAAAGCAACTTCGCAAAGCACCGAAATGAATCCCAACATCTTTTGAACAGAAGCAACAGTAAATATTCATTTAATTTGCACTTCAATGGGGAGAATTTATCCGTTTTCTTTTGAATGTACTTTTTCGCTATAATTAACCGCCCTGTTTTGCATATCCCATCCACATCAGCCTAATTTTCGAACCGGAAGACTTGGAAAACACTTTAATGTTTTTTTCTAATCACCGCCATAAGAAAGGAAGTAGCGACCCCACATTTCGAACACCATAATGACCCATTTTGAAGCAGTAATGCACCTCCAGACGTTCGACTGCGCAGTTCTTGACATATTCCACGGAACGTCGTTACACGACATCACCCATTACGGGCCGGATGTTAATATTCTGTAAAAGAACATTTAGCTGGCGATATTCGAATCGAATCTATTAGATACTCTTCTTAATTTAGATAAAGATTCGGCGAAAAGGGAATATGTTTCCTGTGGCACTTCAGCAATCCATTTTTTATCGCCGCACCCCGTGGAGAACTGGAACTCCAAGAGAAATAAAAAAGAAGTATAATAATAAAATAAAATAAAAAGAGAGAGAGAGACGCTAGTTATTATTATTTTTTTTTCCGTTTCTTTCCTTCTATTCTTCAGAACGCGATAAGCAGAGTGTCCCTCTTAGCAGACTGCCTGGCTCCAGTGAGGTAGAGCATTAGCTTCTTTTTTTCTTTGCAAAGCAAGTGATTTATTTTGTGTCTTCTGGCAGCACCGTATTCAACAACTGACTGCCCTTGGTGACGGAGGTTATTGTTAATCTTCGTAATGATAGTGTCTGGTTTTGTGCGAGCGTTAATTAGTGGTAAATGTTTAATGTCTATAATGCGTGTAGATAGTTCAAACGGAAATGTTTGTTTGGACTTTCTTTACGTTTTGTTTTCGTCAAAATAATGTTTTTTGGTCCCAAAAAAGAAATTTTTTTTTAAATTTTCGAATTTTTCTAAAATTGAAAACATACCGCGCATGCCTGAAACAAAAGTTTACCTTCGGTGTGTGTGTCAGGGGCGTGCACAGGGGGGGGGGGGGGACGGGGGGAGAGAAAGAGAAGGGACACCTGTTGGCCCGAGCCCGAGCCTGAAGGGGGCCCGAGATTTTTAAAATGTGAGGTGAAATAATATGTTGGGACGCAGGGGAAAACAAAATAGTGTGAGGGGGGGCTGTAAGAGTCATTTGTGGCAGGTCTCGAAATTTCTGTGCATGCTCCTGGTGTGTGTGGTGGTGGGGGGGGGGGCATCTTACTTGCACATAACCTATCGTATTAGCATAGGCAACATGTGTCAAAACGGAAAAATTCTGGATGCGGGGTTTTATACCCCCCTCCATCGCTGCGCCACTACTTTTCCAAAATAAATTATTCAATGCATTCTATAGGGGTGCCCATCCCCATCCCACCCAAGTTCAATAGCGCACATCCCCCCCCTCCCCGCCCAAAAAAAATTTCTCGACCTTCTTTCCCTTTTTAATTTTTTTATTTTCTAGCTTTTTTATTTTATTTATTTTTTTAAATATTTTTTATTTATTTGTTTATTTATTTTTAATTATTATTATTAATATTTTATTAGAAAAGCTCTGTGCTACGCCAATGACACACACACACAAACTGAATAAATAAATAAAATAAAATATAAACAGAATAAAATCAAATAAAAATTATAACTTTAAAATAAATCAATTTATAAATTTAAATAAATAGATAAATAAATTCAAAAAATCCCTCCAAAATTTTTGATGCCGAAACTTGCGCCATAATCGCCCCCTGTGAGCACCCCTGGTATTCCAAACAACGTAATAAGTTAAACGTTTAAAAAATATATAAAATTGATTGTGAGTGAGAGATCGCTCTAGAACAGGAGTCCCCAAATTATGGATATCAATAAATGTATATAATACAGATTGACTAGGATGCCATGAGAAAATTCTAATTCTTCAAAGGGTACTGCATATTGAAAAAGTTTGGGAGCCCATGCACTGGAAATAGACAATTCAATCAATATTAAATTTGAAAAATAGCTTTTTAAGTAAAAAATTTGTTTGCCAATGTTTGCTATACTCTAATAAGAGTTACGAATAATAACTTGTTCTGATTTAAATCCACAAGATCTTGATATAATGAGCTTCATTTATCACAAATTAAAAAATTAAATGAAAAAAGATAAATTAAGAATCAAATACAAACAAAGAAAAAAATTAAATAAAATAAACTCGTGAAAGTGAATTGATGTTATTTAATAAATAAATAAAATAAATTGATTAATTAATTAATTAAAAATAACCATCAAGACTGAACACGATGAAATAGATCATACTGGGGTAATCCAAAAAAAATTTGTTTGTTCGAAAAAGAATGATTTTTAGGACAGGATTTCTCATTTTCATAACAAACCACGAATCTCAATCACGCCGGTATTCTGAATCATTCGTTTCTGTGGTGACGTACTAGACAATGGAATGTGGTCAGTGTTGCGGCTATTTTGCAGCATATTCCGTTAATCATTTCTCTTTACCAACATTGCGGTACTTATTTGACTTCCTCCCAATATTTTTTAAGAATTTTGCACCAACATATATTCCTACACGTAAGGATGCTACAGTAGAGCTTTTAGCAACATTTCATGCAACTAGAACTTGATATTTAGCATTAAATTGATTCGGGTTCCAACAAAGTTTTAAGTAAAGCTAACAATGTAAACGCTCTAATTTTCAAACAAATACCCATTTTAGCGGCTTAAAGGTGATTTAGGATCTTTTTTTTCTCCTTAAGTTTTTCAATGATAAAACTTGTTTCCTGAAGCATTCATCTTTTCATATTATTTTTCCAAAAAAATAAGTAGATATCTTTTTACTTCCTTTTATAAAAAATGAAGTACTGTATTCGCGAAAAAATTTTTACCCAAAAATCGACCTTAATTTCCATTTTACTCACCCCCGAATGAATATTGAGTTTTTTTTTTTTTTTTCTCGACTCGACCACACGTGGATATGTGCCTAAGAACGTATAGACACGCGAAATATCCATAATGACGATTCCCGAGTTAATTACAACGAATTTTCTCGTGACGTCTGTATGTACGTATGTATGTGCGTGTGTGCGTAAGTATGTCGCATAACTCAAGAACGGTTAGTCCTTAAGTTGAAATTTGGTACGTAGACTTCTAGTGGGGTCTAGTTGTGCACCTCCACCTTTTGGTTGCATTCGGGTGTTTATAAAGGTCTTTTTGGGGGGAAATCATTGTTAATTTTGGTGTGAACTCAAGTGGTGTTTGGTGGACACTTGGCGATATATCGCCAGTCTTTTGGTCGCCAAGGTTCGTCGCCAACTTGGCGATACATTTGGCAATTTTATCTATTTTTTTTATTTTATTTTCATAATCTATTTCAATTTGGCCACTGTTGGTTATATTTAGGGAGAAAAATATTGAATCGCATTAAAATTGCCAGTAATGGAGAAATAACATTAAATCGGAGTAAAAGGAAGTCATGTGATGCACACATCAGCTCGTTAATTGTTATTATTTGAGAAACAAGGGACTTTTGTTAAAAGGGAAAATTAAAAATTTTCTGATGTATTACATTTTTGTTTGTTGAGCAATTTTACGAACTCAAGCGCCTCAGTCTCATTGGCAATTTTTTATAGATTTCGTGGGTAAAACTTTGATTTTTTTTTTCTGAAATGTGTTGAATGTTCATCCTTCCTTCTGAGAAAGAGGTAGAAGAAAAATCATCACTCATCTCCATCTGAATTCAACCTTTTTCTGATGCACCAGCATCTGGTAATAAAATAAAATTTGACCTCCCATACTGTCGGACAAAATATTTTTCTTGCAGTACTCCATACATATCACATAAACCACATAAACAAGAAGAGTAAAAGGAAACAAATAAGCAACAGCAGCGATCTGGAAAGTTTAAAGTAACGAAGGGAGTGTCAAGTTGACCCTAGCTGACCCCGACCCCCCATGGACTACAAACCAAGGAGGTTTGTGGGCCGGTGTTCATGAGTCATCAGCAGTCTTCTCCAGTTACCAGACGGACATTGCCAGTTTTAAAGATTTATTTCAAGACCTAGTATCTTTCTTCACTAGGAAGAAAACTGATCGAGAGGTGGTGGTCTGGTGGTAGCAATGGGATCGGGGATGATCGGGGTTCGCCTGTTTTGTTTGGGTTAGGATTGAATCAACAGGGTCTGGTATCCTTCTTGTGCGGTCATGTTGTCATCGAAGGCAGAGTTGTCTTTTGTTTATTACTACTCGACTTCACGCAGCGACCAATCCGATTCTTCCACTGTTTGTTTATTTCAATGCTTCTTCGGCCCAGCTGGCATTTCTTATTGGTCCATTTCAGTTACGCCTCCTAAACTTCATTGGTTACTAGTTAATTTGTTGTGTTTGGCATTTTTTTTTTTTTTTATCATTACTAATCCTGAAACACTAATTTGGAACATACAATAATTTCCAACTTTTGCACATTATTACGATTGCTTTTGAACACTATTTCTTAAGTTGCTTTCTCTGTCTTAATACCTGCCAATTACGATTTTTAATCATTGTCAAAAACAGTTAATAAAGTCAACAAACTAATTTCAAGGCTCAACTTAAGAAAGCATAGCTTACTTTTTAACTTTTCACATGAGACTTTTGAAGTTTTGTTCGAATCAAGTCATCAGTTTAAAAGCGTTTTTGAATTTATTTATTGTTTATTTATTTATTTATTTATTTTGTTTAAAATTGTGTTTAAATTCGAGTATGCAAACTTGCAATATTTAGAGCGAAAAATACAAGCTATTCTCGGTTTATGCGAAAAACATTTATTTATTGAAACAGAAATAAATTCCGTTTCTTTTTCTCTCTCCTTCTTTTTTCTTTGTTTTCAATGAGGATAGGTTCAGGTTGATACGTTTTCAATCCCCAAAAAGTTTCACCTCAAATAAATTTCAAAACGAAATAACTTTAAAATAAAATGTAGCGAATGTTTTTTTAATCTGAAGAAAGTTCATAAAACCTTCGTAAGCGACATTTTGCAGAGATCGTTATGCATTAGCAATTTTCATTTATTGAACAATCAAGTCAGAGAATCATAGGCTTATGACCTACGAGTGCCAGAATGTCACATCGTCAGCGCCTTTTGATCCCACTCGTAGAACTCGGGTTGCGGACGAATCGGCCACTCTTGTGTTAGTGAACTGGGATGTCTTACACCGTAGAAGAATTGAATTTTTGCGTTCAAACGTTTCGTAATGTTTACATATATGGCTGTACCTGCATGTCACTGACTGTACTGTTTCAGTTGTATTTACGTAAATAAGTACCGTAAACTGGGACTACTTGAACCCGAAATTTCATCATTTTTGCTAGTTTTACATTGATACTTTGGTTAAACCCATAATGTGCTCTGTTAACCTTGTTTTTACCACTTTTCAGACGTTCTGCTAACACCTTAAGCCTTTTTTAAACAATAATTTTAACTCTTCATCTCTTTTTTTCTATTTTTAAAAATTGGGTTCAAGTAGCCCCACGCTGGGGCTACTTGTCCCACTCAGCGAAAAAGCTGTAAAACAGGTGGTGGTATCAAGAAGGACCAATGATTTTGAAAGAAAACTCAAAGCATAGCGATCAAACTATTTATATAAATTGAAAATTATTTATATAAATTAATATAAAATCAACGTACATTCATAAAAACATATTTTTAGGCAAACATAATTTCTCAAATAGAAATACAGGTAGTTATCAAAATAATGGTAACATTTGGAAAAAAAAATGGGGACCGCTACTCTGCCGTTCTGTTTATAAAGATGCCCTTCTAACTTTAATCGCTCATTTTGGTGACTCTATATGGTGATTGAGTTCTGTGGTCACTTTTGCTGCTGTTGTTCGCTTTTTAGACATTACAATCCACTTCAATACCAAAGAATTTTAAAGATTTGCGGTGTTATTTTTTAAAAAAAGTGCAGTTTTTATGCTGAAGCCTGCAGTTTTTGTGCAGAAAATTTGCGTTCTTTGACCACCTGCCACACCGCCCGGTCCCTTACTCGTCCTGGCAGACCGGGCGATAAATTTTTGTATATATGTGTACTTCCTCTTCATGCAAAAGTTTTTAATGTACCTTATGATCGCTTTTTTCTGTGTAGCCAGCTCTTGGTCTATTAAGAGTTTTATTTCAATGGGGTAGTTTCCAATATTTTAAAAGTATTTTTTTCTGAAAGAAATGCTTAAAAACATAGGATCTAACCACTTTTTAAATAATTTGTTTAAGTTTAATATTTTTTAAAAAATTACTTAAATCAGCGATCTTTTGTTGTTTACATTTCTTGCCGATGACATCACAAATGATAAAATGCCATTCTGTGTTGCCATTCACAAAGCAAAATATTTAATTCGCATCTTTACTCACGTGTATTGGCAACGATATGGTTGATAGCAAGCGTAGAGGGCAATTTTATTCGCTTCTTGATGGGAAATGCGGTACAAAGATGCGCCAAAAAGCATCATTTGTGACGTCATCTAGACCACGCCTTGTTTGAAAAATCGAACATTTTAAAAAATTAATTAAAAAATAACTGTTGGGAAAATGAAAGAATTTTCTGGGTCCATGTTATTTTTTTGCTTATTGTATCAATTTCAGTGACTAAAAGTACTACTTTTGACTGAAGGAAACAACCTCATTCTGAACGATTCCGTGCGCTGTACGTGTACATGAAATACCCATGCTTATAACAAACTTTGCAACGAGTGAACATGCATCAGAATGAAGAAAAATATTAAGTGAACGAGGCGATGAGGGGAGGGGGAGGGGGTCTATTTTACCCAACTCTCATTCCATATTCCTACCATATTTTGCGTTCTTTCGGATTTTGTGTATGTATCAGTATGAAAGTAGACATTTCAATCTGCAACACCCTCAGTCTGATATACTCGTGAAAATTGTCATATGACATCCATTGCTTTTAATTCCATTTTCCTGCTCCAAAATGGCAAAAGGAGTCGTCTCCTGTGATCTCGCTATATTAAAGCTGGAAATTTATTATAACCTTTGAGCATATCTCCCTGGCAAAATCTCCGAATTTCCATATGCACATACAGGAGACTTCGACCTGATTCGCATCACCGTCGTATTTCTGCTTTCGGGGGTTACAGCTGGCTATTACAAGGCGCATCGAGGCGTAATCAGATCTGGTAATAGCCACGTGAAATCTGTATACCCGCTGGTAAAAGAGTCATTCAGCTTGGCTAAGCTTGGCGTGTATCTTGCCTGTAATCCCGGTGCCGGTCTATCAGATGGAACTACTTTAGCCGCCAGGCAATGCGGAAACCGCAGACCCAATAATAATCCTGAGATTGAGGGGGTTTCCCGGAAAAGATATTTATCGCCTTGTTGGCAAAATCAAATTAAATTGATCGTAAGAAGGCCAAGGCGATTTCGAAAGTTTGGAGGAGAGAGAATGGTACAGTGAAGCACCGTTTATACGTTTCTATCAATTATACGTTTTTAAAATTTGTCCTTGCAGAGTCTAATACACATTAACCTATAGTACTCGCTTCGGCAGTACATATACTAAAATTAACCTATACCTATTATACGTTTTTTCATTTGTACGCTTTTTCCGTATAGTCCCTTCAAAAACGTATAAACGGTGCTTCACTGTACTTCTAAAATTATCGGACACGTTCGAAGATGCGTTGTGGAGGGAGAAAAAGTTGACAAAAAGTGAAAGGTTACAAAACAGCATATTTCGTAAACAGAACTGCACAACTATCAAAGGTTCAACATGGAAAAATAACTGGTTTTCTTTAAAAAAGAATTTTTAGCAAGTAACCTTTTTTTTTTCTCTTTATCAATGCCTTTATGAAGGGGCAATCCATGTCATATCAATCACCTTCTTGACCTGACCATTTCCGATTTTAACGAAAATTTGTGTGAGGTACACATATGACAAGATAAGTAATCCTGACAATTTCTAGAATTCTACTTTAAAAATTTTACGAAACACAGGGCTGTTAAAAAACTGAAAAAGTACGAAAAAAACGAAAGTTGTTACAAACAAATGACTGTAACTGCTCTCCTAATTATAGTAGAATAAAAATTCAAAAACCATTGTAAAGCTAAAGAATAGAGCTTTCTATTGGTGTAAAATATGACTTTCTTACGCCAAGATTGTTTCAAAGTCATTCACTGTAACTTTTGACCTTGAATATCTCAAAACATACCCCCTTAAATTTTTTTCAAAAAAAAATATATTTTATAGCTCTGACACTATTCTTGCACTATACCAAAACTTAGACAGGGATCGCAATGGCAAGGTACTGAAAAAAAATAAAGAATGTTCACATGTTTTACATTGTGGAATTCCATATGTTAGGTCAGTCACCTTCTTGACCACCTCATCATTTCCAATTTTTATGAAATTTCGGTGTGAAGGACACATATGACAAGAAACGTAATCCTGCTAATTTTCAGAATTTTACTTCAAAAATTTTACAAAATACAGGGCTGTTAAAAACTTAAAAAGTGAGAAATAAACGGAAAAATTGTAATATGCAAATGACTGTACCTTTCATCCTATTTATAGTAGAACAAAAAAATTAAAAATCATTGTAAATTTCAAGAATAGAGCTTTCTATTGATATAAAACATGGTTTTCTCACGACAGATTTAAGTTTATAGGCTCACCGTGTGTCAACGGTGTGAACGTTTTGAAGTGTCCACCATGGTTCAATTCACCGTGAATTTTGACCTTGAAAGACCCCCCTTAGAATTTCTTTAAAAATATACATATTATAGCTCTAAAATTTATCTTCCAAAACTTAGATTGGGGCCGCAATGTCAAGGTACTGCAAAAGAAATCAGGAATATTTACTCGAACATACAACTTCCCCTAACTCGAACTATTGATAACTCAAAGCTATTAGCCGGTCAATCATACGATTGACCGGCTCTGTCGTGAGAAAACCATGTTTTATATCAATAGAAAGCTCTATTTCTTAGCTTTGCAATGGTTTTTGAGATTTTATTCTACAATCATTAGGATAGAAGTTACAGTCATTTGCATGTCACAACTTTCCGTTTATTTCTCATTTTTTAAGTTTTTAACAGCCATGTATTTCGTAAAATTTTTGAAGTAGAATTCTGAAAATTCGCAGGATTAATTTCATTAAAATCGGAAATGGTGAGGAGGTCAAGGAGGTCACTGACCTGACACATTGAATATCATAATATAAGACATGTGAACATCCTGATATTTTTTCAGTCCTTACCATTGCGATCCCAGTCTAAGTTTTGGTGTAGTGAGAATCAGAGCTAAAAAATATATTTTTTGAAAAAAAATTAAGGGGGCATAGTTTGAGATATTCAAGGTCAAAAGCTACGGTGAAAAAACTTGAAACTTAAATCTGTCGTAAAAAAAAGTCATATTTTATATCAATAGAAAGCTCTATTCTTTAGCTTTACAATGGCTTTTGAATTTTTATTCCACTATAATTAGGAGAGCAGTTACAGTCATTTGTTTGTAACAACTTTTCGTTTTTTTTCGTACTTTTCAGTTTTTTAACAGCTTTGTATTTCGTAAAATTTTTAAAGTAGAATTCTAGAAATTGTCAGGATTACTTAACTTTTCATATGTGTCCCTCACACGAATTTTCGTTAAAGTCGGAAATGGTAAGGTCAAAAACTTATTTTATTTATTTATTTTTATTTATTTATTTATTTATTTATTTTTTGATTGGTTTGACGTGGAATTGCCCAAAGGCAAATAAATGTATGAAATGGGGGAGTTTGATGCGCAATTATCGCACTCAATCAAAATTTGAATTTTGTTCAAAAAACTTCGCAAAGAGAAAAAAAGAAAGTATTTTGAATTTTCAACGAAAGAAAAAAAGAAAATTGTTCAAAAAAAAAAAAAAAAAAAAAAAAAAAAAAAACGCGCCAAAGTTATTTTTAAACTGATTAATTTCTGTTCATTAAGATTCAGTTGCAATGAATTTCTGGCGGCTCGGTAAATTGAAATATTTTTTTCAACAGGAGCATTTAACGGCATCCATTAAAAACTAAATTTACAGCTTTTTAGATTCTGAAAATAAAAAGAATCACGAATCATGCAAGATGTATAGATTTTCTTCCACAAATGAATTCTTAGAATATTATCTTGAATGGAACATTATCGGATGAAGGGGCATTTCCACCCCCAAATCTTTGACTGAGAATTTACGTTTATGCCTTAATAACTTGAACTCAATTAACTACAAAATTTAGGTGAAATTTACAATATTTTTAGGAGTTCGAAGAGCTGCCCTATCTCAGATTTCGCATCTTCACTTTCTGACGATTTGGTCCACCTGAGTATAGATGGAAAACTAACAAACCCACCAGAGCGAATGATTGTGAAAAGGAGGAAAAGAAGAGCGATGAATGATTGCAAATTGCATAAAAAAAGAAAACTCGTGGAAGATTGGGGGGGGGGGGGGGGGGATTTGAATTTTTGGCATATTGAATTCAAATTATGTTTTTCGCAATCACGAGCGTGTGTGTGTATGTATGCGCGTGTGTGTTTGTGTAAGCGCATGTGTATGGGTGCGCGTGTGTGTGTGTATGTAAGCATGTGTGTGCATGTTGTGTACGCAGTGCTGTGTGTGTACGGGTGTGTGTGTTTAGGCATTCGTGTGTGTGTGTGTGTACGCGCGTGTGTGTAGGCGTTTGTGTGTGTATGTGTTTGTGTGTGTAGTTGTGTATGTATGCGCGTGTGTGTAGGACATGGATGCAACCTGGAGACAGCTTTCGCTATAGGAGCAGTATCGTGAGGATCCGGTCGACGGTGATGGTGCGGAGGGTGGCGGTGGGAAAATAAAATGATAGGATGCCAAAAACAGTCAAATGAAAGCAATAAGCAATCGTGATTGCTCAAAAAGGGATGAATAATTGCGAAAGATAAAATAATGTTTTTAAAGGACTTTCGAAAATCTACATCAAACGCTGACCATAAGCGAATGATTACGAGAAGAATTTTGTTGCTGCTTTGGAATTTTAAAGGCGTTGAAAATTTTTACTCTTAAATGTGACTTTTTGAAATTTCTCAGCTCTTCATTTTGAAAACTTCGTACTATCTACATTTACTTTTAAACGAGATTGTACTACGTTACATATTCCAATCTGTATACATGTGACGTCAGTTCGAACGGATATTTTCCGCACTTTTATTATATTGTTGTTATTGCTATTACTATTATTCATATTATTCTTTTACTACTATTATTATTATTATTTATTAAATGTTATCGAAAGAAATCTTTATTTTTAACTATAAATTTTAAGAGATTTCATTTTCTGCAAAGAGTATAATGTTTAAAGTCATTCAGGGAACCCAGTCCGGATGACTTTACGCCACCTCATATTTTTTAAATTATTTGACTTAAAAAAAAAAAACTAATAATACCCGGCGATGTCATAAAATAAACATTTTTGCTCTTAATACTTCTAAATTTTACGAAATGGCGCAAATTTAACCAGATTTTCTCAGGGATACCCTAAATTGATTCGTTTAATTCGTTTTCCTTTTTTGACCTGTGCAAAATTTGTAGATTAAAAGTATGTATTCAATTTAACAAAGGAAGCATGAGACTCAAATGTCTTGTCGATGATATTTCGAAGATTGTTTTTTTTTTTTTTTTTTTTAAATTTCGTAACTTACTGCAAAGTTTATTAAAGGAAGAAAAACAGACAAGTACAAATTTCCTCGACACACAAGCGTATTTTCAAAATTTTGTATTTAAAAATAAGTATTTCTTGAAACTATTCCTTCAACTTTTGCTCATTTTAAATTTCGCGATATTTTCGTGGGGTATTGAGTCTGCTTTCATACTCTTATTTATTACGATCATAGTTACATTTTTTCCCTCTTTTTTCCCCTCAACAATGGGGTTGTTTCCTGCGCTCAAAAGTACTACTTTTAGTCACTGCAATTGATAGAATGAGTAAAAAAAAAATAACATGGACCCAGAAAATACTTTCATTTTCCAAACAGTTATTTTTTAATTAATTTTTTAAAACGTCCGATTATGAAAACAAGGCTTGGTCTTTATGACGTCACAAATGATGTTTTTTGGCGCTTCTTTTTTACCACGTTTCCACGTTATAATAATCAAGAAGCGAATTAAAATTGCGCTCTACGCTTGCTATCAACCGTAGCGTTGCCAATACACGTGAGTAAATATGCGAAATAAATATTTTGTTCTGTGAATGGCAATATTAAATGGCATTTCATCATTTGTGATGTCACACGACAGAAACGTAAACAAGGAAAGCGCACCGATTTAAGTATATTTTTTTTTAATATTAAACTTTGTCAAATTATTTAAAAAATGGTCAGATCCTCTGTTTTTAAGCATGCTCTTTCAGAAAAAAATACTTTTAAAATTTTGCAAACGATCCCATTGCGAAAAACAAGTGAAAGTAGGCAAAAACAGTGGAGAAAATCAATCTTTGTGATTTGTTTTTCCCCCTTCTTTCTCTGATACTGTAAAGCGTGTTTTTTAGTCAGCACAGAAGCATTGCCTGAGAAACAGCTCTGAAAACGGGTTTCTTCGCCACGGGGATTCGGATGAAGCTCAGCTGATAAAACAACATTAAGAGAGATCTGCAGAGAACGCTCAACATAAACAGTTACTATGGCAACCACAGTAACCTTGTAACCCTGAAACACGTGCATGAAATTTATTTTGCTTGCGCTAAATCGTTTTTTCCCCTATTTTCCATGAACAAACAAATATGATATTTAATAGTTTAAACCTTGCATAGTTTCGGATACCTATTGTTCCTTCTTAACTCCGTTGCGTTAGGAATATTTCAGCGAAATAATTAATATTGTAAAAATTTTGGATAAAAACTAGAAAAATGAATAACTTTCAAGATGTTTTACATTATTAAACAATATTTACCATACATTTCTTAAAAAATTACCGATTAAAGCTGAGCTTTTTATTCATTGTGAGTTAGATAATATGAGTGAGGTAAATTAGAAATGGTAATTAGAGTTTTAGAATTGTTAGGAGGCAGATAATTACTAGAAGAGCAATGATTATACTTCACAACATGTGTGAATCTATAATTCTCAAATTAATGGTTAACTAAGCAAATGCAGTTTCTGTGAGCAGAAATCCAATTTTCGTTTTTTAATTATGAAGTTAAAAATTAAAATAAAAAAAGAAAAAATAATCACCTCAAAAAATCGAGCTAAAAGGAAATATCGTTATAATGAAAAACTATTATATTTTTAACTCAAGAAGACATTTTTGAGATCAAAGGTGTTGAAAAGCACATCCAATTATTTTCAAACGAGGTCGTGAAGCTTACTGTTTTCTACTTTGAATTTGATTTATGCATTTCAATGGGAGCTGTGTAAGCTGCTCCTCTTGGCGGTGCAACCAGCGCTTAGTTTCTGAGAAAAAAAAGAAAGTGTAAATGCCCTATATTTATTAGATCTCATTTTCATGAGTAAATAGTCTGAATTCTAGTCGAATAAGTAAAAATTAGCCTAAATTTCAAGGGAGGAGAAAGTGCAGGAGCTGAGCTCCAGCGAGCTTCCTTGCAATTTAACCTCCGGGTGTAATCAGCGTGCCGGTGATTAACCCCTGAAGGACCAAAAGCTTAGAATACTGAAGAGCGCGGTGTTTTCGAAAAAAAAAAAAACAGAATATTTTTCAAATAATAACTCTTTTTGCTGTTAAAATAAAGATTCTGATGATCCCCCCTTTTGTCACAATTACGCTGTTTTCGTATTCTTACGCATATTGTTATAAATGATGTCACATTTCTTGTTTCCCTCTCCTCCCCTCTTGTCACAAACTGTCACTATTTTACGAAGTCCCTCTTCCCTTAAAGTGTGACATCATTTGGGGACGGTCCCTTACGTGAGAAAGGTAAAATTCATAAATTATTTGCAATCGGTAACTGATAAAATTAACTTGAACTGAAGAGACATATGTGTCTCACTCTGGTCCTAAAGAATTAAGAGGGCCATGCAATTAAAAAGAGAGAGAGGGGGGGAAAAAAAGGGGGGGGGAAGCACAAGTTAAAATAAATAAATAAATAAATAAATAAAGTTAACTTGAATTCTGAAATTTTGAAATCAAATTATGTTTTTCGCAATCACGAGTTGCGACAGGGCCCTATTCTATGGGGGTTATTGTTTCTAGAAACAGCTCCTGTCCCCCCCAAGCCTACCCCTCCTCCTGGGCGGTTTCGTGTGTATAGTTGTGTGTGTGTGTGTATGTATGCGTGTAAAGGCTTGTGTGTATGAGCGTGTGTGTATGTGTATGTATGTGTGTGTGTGTGTGTGCGTGCGTATGAGCGCGCGTGTGTGTAGGACATTGACGCCATCGACCAGGAGAAACGGATTCCAATAGTCAGTGCTCGGAGCCGCGCCTGCAGAGGCCGGTGGGCGGTGGTGCTGGTGTCCCTGGTCCAAGCTGAAAAAGGAACCACAACATCAAGGACGGTCAAATGAAAGCAATAAGCAATCGTGATTGCTCAATAAAATATAATGTGCAACTTGAGATTCGGATCGAATAGCGAGATAGTAATTATGAGAAGTCTTTCTTGACCGCTATTTCGGGAAAGAGCTTTAGCCCGGTGGTAGGGAACTTTTTAAAAGTGGAGGCCACATTTAAATTAGGCAGTAATAAAAGAGGACCCATGATGTTGGTAAACCTACGAATACAGCTTTTATGTAAGCATCGTTGTTTTTGTATAGTTTTACCACTTCATTGCATCATATATGAAAATAGTAGGGGGAAAAGGCTGTCGTTTTATTGAAATGAAAAAGCAACTTTAAAAAGCACTAGAAATATTCTTGCATTTACATAAGGGTAATTGCTACATTTTAGTGCATAAATTGTACATTTTAGCACTTGTTTCACTTCTACTTTCTAAAAAAAAAAACTATGTATTTAATTATTATTTTAAATTCTTTTTATTATGCTTTGAAGGAAATCGTTAGTAAGATAACAATAATAAATTATACATAAAAAAAGCGTAAATTTTATAATCCGATGGAAAAGTTTGTGGAATATTTAGTTTTGTTTTTTACTTGAAATTGAATATTACCACATAATATTTGGTATCCGGAGTTTAAGTCAACAACTGATAATAAGTCGACTCTTTTTAAATGCCGCGCAAGAAACTCAAGTAGGCCTTAAGGCCACGCGTTCTCTACTTTTGTTTTACCCCTTTAAGGACCGTTATTTATTTATTTATTTATTATTATTATTATTATTATTTTTTTTTTTTTTGAGAATTGGCGGTACAGTATGGAGGTTTGCGGAACTAATTAAAAAATATATATATGTATGTATGGATATTGATATAAACAAGAACAGCCTTTTTTTTGCTAATATTAAGATTCTGATGTTTAATAACACGAAAAAAATATAATTTATAAATTGTTTCTACTCCGTATTTTATAAAATAAATTATGAACTTAGGGGGAAACGTGGGGGGTGGGGACTCTTAAATGATTCTTTACAAGGTTAAGGGTAGTTTGGCTGCCCGTTTTGATTATGTTTGTTCGTCCCAAAGAACATAGGATGTTTTGTTGAAATTTATGAAATTCAATGCTCTCTACAATTCAAATTATAAAAAATATAACCAAGAAGTGAATTCCAACTTCAATTTATACCATATTACTGTAAAACAGGATAACAAATTACACTTGGCGGATATTCCAGAATTTTGCACCAGCAACCCTGGAATAGCACCTGTTCATCCCTTTTGTTCTAAATCGGATGAGCCAATCACTGGGCCCACGACCTATCTAGTGAGAACGCAAACACCTGACGGAGTCCCTGTCTCTCTCTCTCTTAATGCATTATATGGACTTGCCCAGCGACTACTTGTTATTACAGATGACGCGATTAATTACGATTCCTTCCCCTCCTGTCTTCGAAACACCCCTCTCATGGGGGAGGAATTCGCTACTGATTCATAGGAGGAACCTTTTAGTATGATGACACGGATTACACCGTTGCACCTGGTCGGTGCAATGTCGGATAGAATAAAAATTTAACAAAGCCGGGTGATTTTTCCACCCCCCACCTACTGTTCCATTCCATTCACAGATGGAAAATTCTTTCAAAATGCAAGGTTCCATCCTGTTGCGGGGTTGGTTTCGCGCCTTTTCCAGCTGTCCCGATGCACGCTATGGTTGGTGGTTGCGTACTTTTTTTTTCAGTTTTTAAATTATAGAGTTAAGTTTTCAAAGTCTGATTGAAAATTTGATGAATCGCCTGATCTGGCGTGTTACGTAATCGGCAATGACTTTTCCGGGAGGATACTTTTTTTTAAATTTCACTAAAGCGGAAAAAAGCAGAACAATGGAACAGTAGATCAAAATTTAAAAAACACAAATTTTGAACTATTTAAAATTTTGACGATTTTATAATTTTTTACCGTAAAAAGTTTAAAATCTCAAATGATAATAGCATTCTATGTTGTTTACAACATCTCTAAAATTTCCTTTTGCATTTCAGTCACCCAATAAAATAAGTAATCGAAAAAAAAAAAAGACGGGTGGGGGGGGGGGGGGATGATGAATATTACTCTAAAATAATGTTCATTGAAAAATGTTCTCAAAACCTGTTTAATTAATTTTATTTATTTATTTATTTATTTTAGTGAGCGCATAGAGATAGATACAACTGAGAGGGTGTTTTCTTTCTTTTTTTTAAGGCGACACAATGCCCCATGACATTTTCCAGAAAAGTAAAATTTATTTTAGAGGAATGAAATTTAAGGAAGCAGTAATGACCATAATAGTGTTCGAACCAAGAAAAATTAAAAAGAAAAAAAAATATTAATTTGAATTTTTCGCATTTTGAATTCAAATTATGTTTTTCGCAATCACGAGCGTGTGTGTGTCTGAATGCGCGTGTGTGTTTGTAGGCGCATGTGTGTGGGTGCATGTGTGCATGTGTGTGCGTGCGTGTTATGTATGCAGTGCTGTGTGTGTACGCGCGCGTGTGTAGGCGTTCGTGTGTGTGTATGTGTGTGTGTGAGTTTGTATGCGCGTGTGTGTATGCGTGTGTGCGTATGCGTGTGTGCGTAGGATATGGACGCAACCTGGAGACGGTTTTCGCAAGAGGAGCAGCATCGTGAGGCCGGTCGACGCGACGATGGTGCTGGCAGAGGGAGGTGGTGGGAAAATAAATTGATACGACATCAAAAGTCAAATGAGAACAATAAGCAATCGTGATTGTTCAAAAAACTCTATAGGGATGAAACAGAAGATCATTGGCGCCCCGATTTAAGGTCGCTGGAGGCCACTGTGGCTCCCCAAAAAATTTCTACTTGGTAAACGCTGTCTGACGATTCGGCAAATTTGGATACTGTATTGCATCATTATATTTTTTTAAATTAATGAAATTAAATGAAAATTTCCCCTCTCAAAAATTAAAATCTCGGCTCGTTACTGTGGAAGGTGTAAGGAAAAGAAGAGATGAGTATTATTTTGATTTTTAAGATCAGAAAATTTGACATTTGAAATAAAAGAAAAACATTTTAATGCAATATCTTAAAAAGTTCAATTGCTTTCCTTTTCGATTGTAAAAAGATTTTATAACTGCAGAGTAAAATGCATTTGAAGTTAAAATATTCAGGAAAAAATATGTCTACTTCGAACCAGCAACAATCTAGATTTTATCTCAAATTGAATTCCCTTAGATTTAAAATGCTTGTTGGATTAATTGAAGCTTTCCCTTCAGTCATTAGTCGTGGGGCATAAAATTCCTTTAAAAATACATCTATAAATAAATAAAATCTGCCATTTACAAATCAGTGTCAAATTATAAGCAATTTTTCGCGTGCGAAGTTAATTTATAATATTTTGTATTGTTTAGTTTGGTTTGGCAACAGACAAAATTCTTATTAACTTTAGCGTAAGAAGTTCGATTGAAATAATGCCCTTTTTTTTTCTTGGAATGGGGTTGTTTCCATCAGTCAAAAGTACTACTTTTAGTCACTGAAGTTGATGGAATGAGCAAAAAAAGAAAAAACATGGAGCGAGGAAAATTTTTTATTTGCAAAACGTTTAATTTTTATTAATTTTTTTATAGTGTCCGATTTTTCAAATAAGGCCTGGTGTTTATGACGTCACAAGTGACAAACTTTTGCGCGCTGAATGCTTACGCTTGCTGTCTACCGCGTTTCCACGATACGATAATTAAGAAGCGAATTAAATATTGCGCTCTACGCTTGCTATCAACCGTATCATTGCCAGTACATGCGAGTAAAGAAGAGAATTAAATAATATATACGCTCTGTGCTAACAGGCATCAGTGAATGGCATTTCATCACTTGTGATATCATGTGCAGAAGCGTAAAAAATGAAATTGAATCTGCGCACCGTTTAAAATAACTGTTAAAAAAATTAAATTTAGTCGAATTATTTTTAAAAAAATGGCCAAATCCTACGTTTTTAAGCTTGCTCTTTTAGAAAAAAAATATCTTTAAAATATCGGAAACGATCCCATTGTACTAAATATATTTTTAAACAAATGTTTTAGGAAGAAAACTAAAGTGTCATATCTCATCAAGTCACAGATTCAAAAAGAAAAAAATAACTCAAAATAATTGTTTACGATGTGGATTATAGACTCGAAATAATGGTTAAGTTTTCCCCGAATGTACGGAATATTATGATTTCTTCAGCTGAACTTAAAGTTATCCATCGAATAGAAGACATTAAAAAAAATCTAAGATGCCTAAAAACTTCCCGCTAACTGTCGGTGCGCCAATTACGGGACACGCAGTCGATACTGCAGTACAGGAACCTAAAAATGGTGCGTCGCGAGCAATAAATAACTCAATTTCACAGACGAAAAATCATTTCAGCATGCCGTTATGATCAAAGAGCAGCTCAGTTAATTTAATTCTGTCCGGTTTTATATTTTATTTTACACGCGTTTTGATTTTAGTGCGGTAGCTTCGGTCGCAACCATAAAAGCGGTCTTATAAATTTATGTCCGCAGGGAAGGATTAAAAACATTAATAAACTCGCTCCCTATGTCTGTATACAGCGGATCACAGTATGTGTAAGTCGAGCTTGTCGTAAAGTCCCCGCTTATAGGCGGGAAGACGGATTTCTATACCAACTTTTACAGCAAACGGCTGCTCACGGGAGTTGGTAGACGTGGGCCAAAAGGTAGGGAGTTATGACTCTGAAAAGGCGAAGTCAATCAGCTTAAAATTATGGAGGCTTTCCTTGAGTCTGAAGCAACTTTCGATAAAATTTCTGAATCTAAAAATGTTACCGAAAAAAGAATGCGGCCTTCGAAAATTTCTTATTGCTTTTCCTCTTGAAATCGGCGAATCAGATTCAAACAATGTATATAGGATGATCCTTAATTGTTTTACACAGATGTTAAGAGGGGTGATTGCACCCGTCCCACAGTGGGGCGAAAACGCCAAAAAGCGCTTAAAAATGTTTTTAACCCTTTAAGCGGCCGTGACGTAAAATTCCTTCACCCAGCGATGTATTGAAGAGCGGCCGTGTCGAAAAATTTGGCCTTGAATATTCTGCTTTGAGAACGGCTGCGGCGTAAAATTCTATAGAAGAATATTCATGGCAAAATTTTTCGACATGGCCGCTCTTCGATACATCGCTGGGTGAAGGAATTTTACGTCACGGCCGCTTGAAGGGTTAAATCTCTCTCGCTTGTTTGTTTACACAGGCATGTTATAATGGAGTTTTTTTCGATTTGTTTCGGCTCAGGGTCCAAAGTTCGCAGATTTACGCAGCTAAATTTCTTTTTGGGGTCTTTCTACAGACCATTTATGACTAATTAATATTAATTTCTAAGAGGACATAAGAGGACATTTTTTTGTAGAGGGTTTTGAAAAAAATAACCTTGAATTTCCAAGTTTTCGGTGCCGATCAAAACCGATTTTCGGTTTGAGAATTTGATTACTCATTTTTTTCATCTTATTACTATCGTTGGACACGAGAGAAATTAAATATATCCGCCTTTAATAATAAAACAAATTTATAGACTGCTTAAAAGCAATTTTTGTAAATTCCCGCACTCATGGTTCTTCAACTTTCTTAAGGTTCCCTTCAGCTTTGTAGCGGACGAACGGCTCAAAGATTTTAGTTCTGATTGCCTAGGAGGTAGGCCTGTGCAAATTTATTAATCCTCAATTAGTTGAATATGGGGGGGGGGGAAACACTTATAAGCGCTTTTTGGCGTTTTCGCCCCACTGTGCGTCCGGACGATCAATCATTACATAGGAACATTGGGCCGCAACCCTTGTCTAAGAGGCAGAAAAGCGGAAAAATTAGAATTCTAACCTGTACATAGAACAGTTTGAGAAAGTAAATGAAAGACAGGCCCGTCACTTCAAAATTTTCCAGGGAGGGGGAATAGCAAAGGGTTTGTGTTCAATGCAATTTATTCGGCAAAAACAACAAAATACATACAAAAAAGCCTAATTTCATCATTATGTTTCTGAAATCCAGAGAGAGCGGGGTCAATTGACCCCGCCCCCTCTGATTGCCCAAATGACGGGCCTGATGAGAGATAATGAAAGTTGCACAATCAGATTCGTTACTGAATGAAAAACTCATAACAAGTGTTCAAAATGTTGACCATACGTGTCGTTGCGCAGGTCACATCGGCGGTGTTGTGCCGTTTTTAAAGGACAAGGTTTTCGCTAATGGTGTGGTTTCCTTCAGTCAAAAGTATTACTTTTAGTCATTGAAATGGATAGAATGAGAAAAAAAAAACATGGACCCAGAAAATACTTTTATTTCCCAACAGTTTTTTTTAATTAATTTTTTTTTAAATGTCCGATTTTGCAAACAATTCGTGGTCTTGATGGCATCACAAATTATGCTTTTTTTGGCGCATCTTCGTACCGCGTTTTCCCGTTATGATAATCAAGCAGCGAATTAAAATTGCGCTCTACGCTTGCTATCAACCATATCGTTGCCAATGCACGTGAGTAAAGATGCGAATTAAATATTTTGTTCTGTGAATGGCAACATTGAATGGCATTTCATCATTTGTGATGTCACACGACAGAAGTGTAAACAATGAAAGCGCACCGATTTAAGCAATTTTTTCAAAATATTAAACTTAAATAAATTATTTAAAAAATGGTCAGATCCTATGTTTTTAAGCATGCTCTTTCAGAAAAAAATAATTTTAAAATTTTGGAAACGACCCCATTGCCTTTCTCCTGGACCAACTAATAAGAGCGTAATGCTGCTTCTTCTCAGTGGAAATTTTCATGTGGTAAATTCTTGGTAATCTTATAAGCTATGCTACGTAGGGACAAAATGACGTCAGAGACAATGACTTGTATTGATTACAACATTTCGCAGGGTCCGTTTCTACTTTTCTCATAGTTCCCCTTAGAATAGAATTTCAATCCCGTTTCTATGTAATTATTGGTCGTCTGGATGGGAACAAAAACCTATTTTTTTATTTGGCAAAAACAATTTAGAAGAACCCTGGATATGCAGTGCTGGCCAAATTATTAGACTAAAGAGGTTTTTTTTTTTTGTACACTATTTGTACTAAAATACTATTTATTTTACTGTTAAAATACAATACATACTGTACACTGATTATTACGTTATTTTAGCATAGTTTAATGTTTGCAGGTGGAAGCACTGTCTGCTTTGTTTATGTTCTTTGTTTATCTACCTACCAAGAACATAACCTCAATCAGGTTAAACAGTTCACTAGTTCTTTTTATTAGTGTGTTCTGTTACATTTAATGTTAGTTTTAGGTAATTAGTGAGTATGTGTATGTGAGTATATATAATAGTGAGTATAAACAATTTTTTACCTCTTTTGTTAAAAAGTTAAGAAATGGTGTAAACCTTGTGAAAAGTACGCCAAAAAGACTTAAAATGCTCATCAAGAACAAGGGAACGCATACCAAATATTAGATAATTATTTCACTGTTCGTTAATGTGTCTATAGTTATGTAATCAATAGAGAATTTGCTTTTAAAACAGTCTTAGTCTAATAATTTGGCCAGCACTGTATATACGAAGGGGCTTTGCTAATGCTCGCTTCGCTCGATTCACCCCCTTTTCCGTTTCGCCGACATGTCAAAATCCTCCCCTTCTCTAAATATCTCAAAAAGTAAGAATAAAAAAAGTAAAACTGGGCGGTGGGAAATTTTGTGTCCGGAGAAGCGGCGGGGGCTCCCTTTGTTCGCCAACGTCATATATCTACTCATATAAATACAGTTAATTCTGGATAACTCTAAGTCCCAAGGGAATAGTAAAACCAGCGAATATTAGGTAAAACCTTCGAGTTAGTTGTAGTCCGAGTTATGGGAAGTTTGATAAGCCTTCTCAAGAGTTAGAGACTCAATGAAAATTTCGATAAAAAGAGATATTCGAGTTGTAAGGCTTCGAGTTATCGAGAGTTCATAGCAATAAGCAAATCCAATACACAAAATAATTATTGGTGCATGAAATGGCAATCATTTTGCTCGGAATTTATTTAATTGAGATTTCTACAGATCAACCTTTCACGCAACAAACGCTTTACAAATAAAAGTAAAAATAATTTGAATATTTCTCATCCCGAAAATAGGAACGAGATTGAAAATGATGTATCTCTAAAGAGCGTGCGATAAAGATTTGATTTGCAAGCAATCTACTCGGCCCGAAATATGGAAAAGATGGTCAACGATCGGCCATCCATCAAAGATCGCAAATCGCACGGACGATCTGTCATCGCACTTCGACAGCATCCCATTTCTTTTTATCTCACGCAAGCCCCAAATATTGCTTTCGATATTTAAGTAAGATTTGACACTGTGTTAGCAGTGCATTTAGCTAATAGCCTCGCACGAAAAAACATAAGAGGTGAAACCTATTCTGTGTGTGGGGGGGGGGGGGGGGGGGCTTTTTTTTTATCAAGTTCAATTTTTAGAGTGGACGTGAATTTTAAAAGATTTTTTCCCTTTTCCTTTCTTGGGTTCTTTTTACTTTCTTCACAGTTGAGTCACGATAAAATCGCTGCAGTGATGTAGTATTGCTTCGGAAGACATATATATTTAAACTGTACGCACTGATAAAGTTTTGAAATAAAAGAATTGGACGAAAGGTTCGGCCAGCGAGGATTATGAGAGACCGGGACATTTAAGTTCATCGAAGAAAAAATATAAATACATAACTAAATTAACAAATAAATACAAATAATTAAAATAAATTTAAAATATTTAAAAAAATAATAAGAAACCAGAATTGGACGAGAAGTTCGGCCAGCGAGGATTATGAGAGACCGGGACATTTAAGTTCATCGAGGGAAAAATATAAATACATAATTAAATCAATAAATAAATACAAACTAATTAAAATAAATTTAAAATATTTAAAAAAATAATAAGAGCATCGAATAAATAAATATGTTAAAAAAGAAACGGGAAAACAAAGCACACCTTAAGAATTCGCTACCTTTGAATGAAAAATATTTGAACTTTAATATTTTTGCTGAAGTGACAAATAATTAATATCAACCTAAAATAATTACATTGAAGACCTGATAAATTTAGACCATATGTTAAAAGTTTTTTGCAGCATACAGTGCTGGCCAAATTATTAGACTAAGACTTTTAAAAGCAAATTCTTTATTAATTATACAAATATAGACACATTAACGAACACTGAAATAATTATCTAATTTTTAGTATGCATTCCCTTGTTCTTAAAGAGCATTTTAAGTCTTTTTGGCATACTTTTCGCAAGGTTTACACCATTTCTTAACACTTTTTTTTAAAAAAAGGTAAAAAATTATTTATACTCACTATTATATACACTCACATACACATATTCACTAATTACCGAAAATTAACTTTAAATATAACCGAACACACTAATAAAAAGAACTAGTGAACTGTTTTAAGCCGATTGAGGTTATGTTCCTGGTAGGTAGATAAACAAAGAACATAAACAAAGCAGACAGTGCTGCCACCTGCAAACATTAAATTATGCTAAAATAACGTAATAATCAGTGAACAGTATGTACTGTACTTTAACAGTAAAATAAACAGTATTTTAGTATACAAGTAGTGTTCAAAAATAAAAATAATAAATAAATTCTTTACTCTAATAATTTGGCCAGCACTGTAAGGCTACGCAGATCCTAATCACAGCATTACGACGCTTTCAGATTAGGTTTGTCCCAACTAAAGTTATTCAGTTTCTCGTGTCTCGTTTTGACGAGAAAAGAAGAATACGATGATTGATATTTAAAAAAAAAAAAAAATAAAATTAAACAGTAACTGTGATCTTGGAAAATTTGCGCACTACACTTATAATATGTGCATTATGAAATGCATTTTCATAAAATGGCTGAAGAAAATATTAAGAATTACTCAGGAAAAAAATATTTTCCCGATGAAAACACTCACATATTCATAAATTAGCAATTCACAGATCATAACTTACCCCAAAAAGTGTATCATTATGTTGAAAAATGTGAACATTACCTTTCGGGAAATAATTTCCGGATAATTCCCGAACGATGAGTCTTAATTCTCACGTAAATTCCATTCCCGTTACAGATCCTCAACAAAAGATCAATGCTCGCGCCAAACCCGAAATTTTTCGCATTCTCAACCTGTTAAATCACAGGCGACGCCCTGCGTTTTCGCCAAATTGCAGAAATGACAAACAGCCGGTGATTCCGGATTTGAGCTCTACTTTACCGTTCTTGCCCAATATTTGCAAATGTTTTAGTTCGCTAACGACTGTCCACAGATTGGAAAATCAATACCTTCGTCGAGAGCAGAATCAAGCTTGAAATGACTTCTCCGAAAAATATGATTATTATTTCATGTGCCGTGTGATTAGATTTCGGCCGTAAATTTTCTTTTAGTGCACCAGGTGAACCATTAAAGGCTTTTCTTTCATTCTCGGAGTTAGACTTTGTTTGTATTGAACTTTTTTTTTTTTTTATTGCGTACCTAGTGAGTTTAAATAAATAAATAAATATTGTAGTCATTCGTTTTGAATTAGTCATTTCAGTTATTTGTTACTGGTTCTGAAACATCTGTTGCCATTTCGCAGTCTACATGGCCTAGATTTACTTTGATAAAGCTCAATGGTCAGCTATCATGGATTAATATTTAATTTTGTTTGCTCTGAAGAGTTTTTTTTTCTGCTACTGACAATCTCAAAACATAATTTTCAAGACTTAATGCTGACTCGTTAACCCCACGACTGATAACTATGCCTTTGATGTTGAATGACTCTATTTTCACGCACACATTATCTTCCTCATCTATATATATAAAAATGAATGCTTTTCTGTATGTCATCCATGAACTCAAAAACTACCCGGCAGATTTGGCTGAAACTTTCACCGTTTGTTATTTTTGGTACTGGGAATGTTTATAGACCAGTTCGAAAAAAATCCGATCGATAGTTCCTTTTTTATTCCAATTTAAGTCACAATCCATTGGATAAATACGAATAAAATTATCGGCTGCAGAAATTAATTCGCGTGAAAGATCTCATTGATAAGGAGTTAGCTGTTGCCATTTTTCTTGAGTTTGAACAAATAAATTCTTTCTTTATTGTTTTATGGCTTTTCATGCAACGGGGGGATTTTAAAACTTTTTCTATTTGATATTTTTAGCGATTGATTGATCTTGCAAACTGCGTGAGTACAAAATTTGAGTAGAGTCACGGCTTCACTTGATACCTGGACCGATTATTATGAAAATTGCTATATATATGTATTTTTCCACGGAGAAGGTGCATAATATGCTCATTGAAGCCACTCGCCGCCAGGTGGCACTGCAGAGTAGCAACTTCTGCCCCGTTCAACCGATTGTCATGAAAATCAGTATAATGATGTATTTTTTTGTTGGCGTAGCAACGCGCGTCGGGTACAGCTAGTCTAAATATAAAACAATAAAATTCCTTTCAAGATTTCGGTGAGTGATAGGAACTCAGTTCTCATAAATATATTTTCCACCTCTGTTTCAAATGTCATGAGATTAAGTATTCTGTAACCATAGTCTAAACCAGGAGTATCCAACTTTTTTTATTATTAACACGCGTTTATTAACTTCACCTATATGTATGTACATATCTTGTAACGGAATCTTGCAACTCAAAAACGCCCACCTCCTGCGATCGGATTTTTTCGAAATTTGGCACCCGACCTCAGACCTGATGACAATGAAATTTTCTATAATCCCATTAATTAATTAACTATTTTAATTGTTAATTTACCCTAATTTTAATCAATATTTTATCATAAATCCAACAATGTGAAGAAGGAAAAATTAAAAAATATCTATTAAAACCTTTGATTTTTCTGCATGAATCAGATAAAATTCATTCCAATGTTCCAAGGCAATTAGAACATAAAATATAATTGTTTTTAACTAATTTCATGCCAAAATTTAGGTGAGCCTTCAATTGGTAACTCATTGTTGATCAGGCCATTGTTGAACAAAACTTTTATTAAAATGCAGCTGAAATTTTGAAAGTAATATAAATATGATTTCCGCACACATACATCGATGACTGAGATGGATTATACCAGCGGTTCTCAAATATCATTTTTTTTTAAATGGAATTTTTTTTTTGTAAGCTTTTTGCGGGCCGGGCAAAATCTGATCGCGGGTCGCATTTATCCCGTTGTCGTAAGTTGGAGTCCCTGGTCTAAACTATGATCTACTACCATAGTCTAAACTAGCGTTTCTTAAATTCTGTGCATTCTTTCTTCTAATTCAAATTACACACTTAAATTCTCGATAAAAACAACGTTTGAGTGAAATCCTCAACAAGTATTTTAGGAATTAGAAGCAGAGAACTACTTACTGAAAATACCATGCCTTGCCTTCAACCTTCAAGTTGAACCGAACCATTGCTTCGGTTACTCGTCTGGTCAGTGCTAATTCTGTATTACCAGTTTGTTTGCACTCTTGGCTTCCTTACGAGGTTTTCCACCTCCAGCTCAGTCACTTCCTATGCCGCGCTGATGAGTGCTAATAAGCACGAAACTGCAGTCCTCGGATGGAATGACTGAGCTGGCGGTGTATTTTTATGTATTTCTGCGTAATCCCTGGCTATAGGGCGGTAACTTACTGAATATACCTGCCTTGCATTTAATCTTCGAGTTGAACCGAACCATTGCTTCGGTCACTCGTCTGGTCTGTGCTAATTCTGTATTAGCTACCAGTTTGTTTGACACTCTTGGCTTTCTTAAGAGGTTTTCCACCTCCAGCTCACTCGCTTTCCTATGCCGGGCTGATGAGTGCTAATAAGCACGAAACTGCAGTCCTCGGCTGGAATGACTGAGCTGGTGGTGTATTTCATGTATCAAATTAAAGAGTTCATTAAAAACACATTTATTGTCAGTGTACGACTTTCGACTATATGTTCGAGGCTAAGAGTAGGGAGAAAAGGCCGGTTCAACGCCAGCCGGCGGCTCTCCGGCTCATAGCCGCCGTCCATTGCCCCTCTGACCTCCCCTCCACCCCCTCCCAACACCGCCTCATCCCCCTCCCACTTCCTCCGACCTTGGGGTTGACCTTGGGGTTGCGCCGCCTCCCCCTCCCCCCGACGCCGTCCCTCCCCACAACCGGGGCCGCCGCGAGAACCCGTAGAAGATGACGAGGGTTTTTTCCCGCGTTTTTGAATATTTTCCCGCATTTTCAGACTTAGAATATTTTGAACTTGTTGTCATGGTATCCACAAAGTTTTTACTTTTTGGATGGCATCACTTGTTTGAGTTTCGGTTTTGGAATGGCAACACTTGTTGTCATGACAACCAGAGTTTTTAGTTTTCGGTTGGCAACACCTGTTGCTATGCTTTAACTTATGCGGTGTTTAACGTTCATGGCGCCATCTATTGAGAGGTTTATTTTTATTTTTCTTATTTCTACGAATTTAATTATTTTTATTTTTACAGAGTGTTGAAGTTGGGAATCGAACACCCAAACTTTGAGTTAGCAAAAACGTATGCTAACCACTATGCTATATTTTTCATTACTCTTTCAGTCTTAATGTGAATCTGTACCATGACAACGAATATTACAATTAAATTAATTTTAAAACCATCAGTTAATTTACTCTTTAGTACTAATCATGGCATATCATTAACTGAATTTCAGCTCATAATTGAAACTATCATCATTATTATTATTTTTCATAATAACAAAGTTTTCACTTAAGTAAAGATTTATTTAAATACAACCCATTCGAGATTTTAGATTTGGTTCAATGCTTTGTGGACTTGAAATATATTTTAAACTTTGATTTTCTTTTTCATGCATTTCAAACTTTATCATTTTTATTTTTTCTAACTTGTTAAATTTTCTTAACTAATTTCATTTTTCTTTGTCAAATTTACAAATATTTTTTCTAACTTGTAAAAATTTCGAAGAAATAATTTTCTTAACTAATTTTTTTGACTTTCATACAACAAAATATTTTTTCTTACTTGTTAAATTTTCAAAGAAATAATTAACTTAAATATTCTTTCACACATTTTGAACTTTAACGTTTTTTCCTGTCATTTAGCACTTTGATTTTTTTTTTTTTTTTCACTATTTTAGCGTTTTTCAATTATTTTAAGTCTTTAACTATTTTCTTAACTTTTTAGTCTTTAACTAATTTCAAGCATTTCAGACTTAGATTATTTTTTCGTGATTTCGATTTTTTTTAGTATATTTTAGAGTTTGATCATTTTCTCGCTTGTTTTTACTTTATCGTTTTTTTTTTTTCCCGATATTTTTAAACTTAGAAATTTTTCACAAGTAGTGACAGGAATCGAACCTTCAAATTTTTCAAAACGTTATCATGTCTTCAATTTTTGCAATCATGTCAAACTTGCAATCAATTTACTCGTAGTAGTAATTAACACTTATCATTAACAAATTTTCTCAGATTTTAAAAAAATCAACTTAATTAATTTTTTCCAGTAAGCAAATTGCGCACTCAAGTTACATTCCAACACTGCATATATGTTTCAAGAGTTTCATTGAATTTATCACATTCCATTTAATTAACTCTAATAATTACTTTTTCATTAATACTTAACTTAATCATTTTATCATACATTTATTCCAGTTACAAAATTATGCTTAAAAGTTATTTATTTTTCTTAGCACAAGAGATTTTAACATGTTCCTACTAAAATGCTTTTCACTCTAGTTTGAGTTTACTAAAATAGCAACTCATTTACGATTTAGATTCATTTAATCGTCTTTGATTCTTTTTTCATTGTTAATATTTTAAATTATCACATACGTTATTATTTTTATACATTTATCCATTTAATTTTCGAAAATCTACAATCAATTTACTTTTCGTATTAATTAACACTTATCACTATCAAATATTTTCATGAATTTTAAAAAATTATCTTCTTAAATAATTTTTTACTGTAACCAAATTTCCCACTCAAGTTATATTTTATCACTACATATGCTTTTCATGAGTTTCACTTAATTTATCGCATTTCATTTAATTAACTCTAATAATTATTTTTTATCATCGATATTTAAGTTAATCATATTTTCATTTCTTTATTTTTTTTTCATGCAAACACTCTTGATGGAATAAAACAAAATTTTCAACTTTCATGAATTAAATCCCCTCTGAATATTTTATTTTACTTTACCATACTTTACTATTTTACTTACTGCGTTTTACTATTTATCATTCATTACAGCTTTTCCAAAATATTACTTTACAACCAACCAATTTCATTAACAGAATTTTCATTACAATTTATAAATTTCACTTTTATTTAATTATTTTTACCTACGGTAAAATAAAACACATAACACAAAAATGTTAAACATCAATGAAGTACCCAAGAAATGTTAAAATTATAAGTCGAGTATCAAAACTTCATGTCAGCAAATTTTAAAAATAGACTTACCGAAAAATAACTTCTACTGAAATTCATTTCAAAACTTGGAATCAATTTACTCTTAGCATTAATAAACACTTATCATTAAGAAATTTTCATGGATTTTAAAAATCAACTTATTTAATTTTTTTCCAGTAAGCAAATTTCGCACTCAAGTTACATTTCATCACTTTATATGCTTTTCAAGAGTTTCATTTAATTTATCACATTTTATTTAATCAACTCTATTAATTATTTTTTTGATTAGTATTTAACTTAGTCATTTTATCGCATAGTGTTTTACTTTATTATTTTTTTTTTTTTCATACAAGCACTCTTGTTAGAATAAAACAAAATTTTCAACCTTCATGAATTAGAATCACTTTGGCTGTTTCATTTTCCCAATAATATTTTACTTTAACAACTAATTTCTTTAACAAAATCGATATCATTTATTTTAGTCTTTATCCTTTTCGAACGATACATTCAAATGGACAGCTATACGTTAAATTAAGAAACTTAATCTAAATTTTGACAAATTAAGTTATAGCTAAATACTGACTAAAATTAAGTACAAAAGACTAACCTTTTTGGGGTGAAATCCCTCAAGTACCAGCTATCGCGAAGTTATTTAAAAACAGTGAATGAAATTGTAATAAGTGGATTGTTAATTATAACTCAATCTCACAAAATTACAATTACATGCATGTTTTATTTGAAATCGCTGCATACGGCTGGCTGCCCATCGTCGATTTGCAGAACGCATGCCGTGATATCGCAAATCAACTCGGCTGTTGAAAGAAACTACCGTAATCCCACAGCACTTCGGATCGTCCACACACACGCATCGAGGCGAATTGAGAAAATGACTTTATCAATATTGCTATCTACCCCTTTACCGATAACAGATAACAAACCCCACGTGCTAGTATTATTCACCACCTGGCCTACGTCTTTCAAGTGATGTCACTGTTTCTGACCAATTAAAATTAGTTCACGTTTCTCAAATATCAAGCACATAGATCGGCAATAGCCTGATGTCAGGTTTTTCCAAACAAAATTTTAGATTTTAATTCGTAGTTTCGAATTAATTTCTTTTTCATTTCAAACTTATAAAAAAAAATTTCCAGCTTGTAAGAATATTTCTTTCAAAAACAGATTTTTGATTCAAAACAGTATTTTTTCAAACTTGTAATATTTTTCTACTTAGAAAATGAAATCAAAAATTTTTGTTTTCTTTAATCATATAAAATGTTTTTAAGAAATAATTTCTCAAAACTTGTAATATTTTTCCACTAATTAAAAAAAAATCAATTTTTTTTTTCAATCATATAAAAATAAATTTTTAATCTTACAACAGTAAATTTTTCCGCAAAAATATTTTTTTCAAATCAAAATAATAATAATATTTTTGTAACATATTGTTTTTTTTCCTTTCAATCTTTTTTTTTTTTTCAAAAATTTTCAAACTTACGAAATAAAATTTTTTCAACTGAATCTTCAAACGAAATGCTTTAATTAAATTTAAAACTCAATATCACTTTACTCTTAGTATTAATAACCAATAGCACTTAACCATTTACTCTTTGCACTCTAAGTATTAATTAACACACACGCATTAGAAATAATAATAATAATGTTTAAGATACTTACAAATCACTTACTCATGCTTTCAAATATCCATCTAGCATGTTATTGTTCATTCGTGTGAGGGAACTTGTAATAAAACTTTACTTATCAACCGAAATTATAAGCGAAAATATCGCATTTTTTAGCACTTAATATAATCCTACAATTAACAAATTGGTTTTAACTTTGAATTTAAGAAAAATAAAAACTATTACACACTTAGTAACATATCTATCGATGTATATTATTTCATGACAAATCACAAATAGGTGAGGATCTTTTATCGATCATGTGACCAACTAAGTTAAGAAAGAGCGTTCTTATCTCATATGAGAATTTATAAGTCTTTAATATTTCTCTTTAATGTAAGTGTATTGATACGTACGAGTTTGTGTATGTGAATATAACTGTGTATTGTTTTCAAACCATTGTCATGTTTAAGCTTTACGGTTCTAATTTTGACTTTCCACTTAGCATTATTTGAAGTCCTTCACATGCATTAAACTATAGAAATATTACAAAAATTATATTTTCATTCAGTCTTAATTACAAAACCATACAATAAGATGAAGACAACACCGATAGTATAAAGATTACTTACAATAAAGTGCATATAAAAAATATATGTAAGAGTGATTTCAAAGTATAATCCATCAACCATATTCAACAACTCAATCAAAACACAAGTCTCTTTTAAAATGATAAACACAATTTATTCACACACACAGTAAAAGACAATTAAAAAAACTTTCATCTTTAAGTAAAACTCTTCAAAACTTTCAAGCGTATTTTTAACATCGATTGCATCAAATAAATCAGACACATGACATTTTAAACATGGACTATCAACATTCAAAGCAACGAAGTCACGAGTCAAGTTTTCCCAATTAACATTAAAAAGAGCCCGTTCGAAAAAAAAGTGTCGAACTTTCGACCCCTTGTTAATGATTCACATTCATGCACTCTCATGTAAAAAATGAATCCATTTTTACAATCCACACATTCTTTTTTAGAAAGGTAGTTTATGTTGCATATGAGCTCATCAAATAGTCACTTACGTAGAGAATCAGCCAGTTTACGAACTTCTTGTGATGTATATGTGCTGATTTTATCACATCGACAATCACAGGGATATTTTTTCTCAATTTCCGAAAGGATGTACTCTTTTAGAGTATAAGTCATAAGTTTGTCTTTGACACTACGTGAGATACAAGGGGATGCGTAGCACAATTTGTCAATCTGGCTTTCCAAAAGTAGAACTCTATCAGGCATCAACTGGAACACTTCTCGTTTCAGTTTGAACAATCTTTGCACACTAACACAGATGTTACCATTCGCACTCGACTCTCCTTTTTTATAACAAAAGCGAAATCACGGTCTTCGATTAATTTTTGATTTACATTTTTACGTAGGCTTGAAATAAGTGATCTCCACACATCTGGTTCTAAGGAAATACCATCCATAGTTGGTCGAAAAATACCATCTTTCCCACACGTATATCTTCTAATATGCACGCGTGTACGTTTCCGAAAAGTATTCACCTAAAGTGAAAATACAATCACCCAAGTGTATCATATCATCAGGCTGTGGAGAAGCCTCAATGTTCATTTTCATGTTCGTTGCATCCCATCTGTTCATCTTCAGGCTTCAAAGTTTCAGAATGATTTTCACCAGCGTTAGTCATTCTTAACTCTCATAGGATTAGGAGTCACAATACTAAAACAACTTCCTGTGAACTTAAAAAATAAATCAAACTAGGTTTTAACACTAGCTGGTGAAGAAAAATCCTAAGTACATAGAATAAAATTTCACGATCTCTTTCAAAGCTCAGAATCACCCTGAAAATGATTCTCCAAACATCCACTATAAACCAATGAATATTCACTTTAACCAATGAGAAGTGTACATAAATCTCTTGCTACTGACGTCATAGAATATCACATGAACTTTTGAGCAGAATTGAGTTGTTTTACACAGTATTCAGATTTTTAGAAAATGCCAACACTTTGACTTCCAAATTCATCCTGACCTACTACGAGTAATTTTAAGATGGTAGCAGGTTTTCACATCACATCGAATGCCGATGACGTTTTCGCATCTCACGCATGACATTATCAATCACGTGTAATTGATCATGTCAATTTGCATGAGATGCGAAACCGTCATCGGCATTCGATGTGATGTGAAAACCTGCTACCATCTTAAAATTACTCGTAGTAGGTCAGGATGAATTTGGAAGTCAAAGTGTTGGCATTTTCTAAAAATCTGAATACTGTGTAAAACAACTCAATTCTGCTCAAAAGTTCATGTGATATTCTATGACGTCAGTAGCAAGAGATTTATGTACACTTCTCATTGGTTAAAGTGAATATTCATTGGTTTATAGTGGATGTTTGGAGAATCATTTTCAGGGTGATTCTGAGCTTTGAAAGAGATCGTGAAATTTTATTCTATGTACTTAGGATTTTTCTTCACCAGCTAGTGTTAAAACCTAGTTTGATTTATTTTTTAAGTTCACAGGAAGTTGTTTTAGTATTGTGACTCCTAATCCTATGAGAGTTAAGAATGACTAACGCTGGTGAAAATCATTCTGAAACTTTGAAGCCTGAAGATGAACAGATGGGATGCAACGAACATGAAAATGAACATTGAGGCTTCTCCACAGCCTGATGATATGATACACTTGGGTGATTGTATTTTCACTTTAGGTGAATACTTTTCGGAAACGTACACGCGTGCATATTAGAAGATATACGTGTGGGAAAGATGGTATTTTTCGACCAACTATGGATGGTATTTCCTTAGAACCAGATGTGTGGAGATCACTTATTTCAAGCCTACGTAAAAATGTAAATCAAAAATTAATCGAAGACCGTGATTTCGCTTTTGTTATAAAAAAGGAGAGTCGAGTGCGAATGGTAACATCTGTGTTAGTGTGCAAAGATTGTTCAAACTGAAACGAGAAGTGTTCCAGTTGATGCCTGATAGAGTTCTACTTTTGGAAAGCCAGATTGACAAATTGTGCTACGCATCCCCTTGTATCTCACGTAGTGTCAAAGACAAACTTATGACTTATACTCTAAAAGAGTACATCCTTTCGGAAATTGAGAAAAAATATCCCTGTGATTGTCGATGTGATAAAATCAGCACATATACATCACAAGAAGTTCGTAAACTGGCTGATTCTCTACGTAAGTGACTATTTGATGAGCTCATATGCAACATAAACTACCTTTCTAAAAAAGAATGTGTGGATTGTAAAAATGGATTCATTTTTTACATGAGAGTGCATGAATGTGAATCATTAACAAGGGGTCGAAAGTTCGACACTTTTTTTTCGAACGGGCTCTTTTTAATGTTAATTGGGAAAACTTGACTCGTGACTTCGTTGCTTTGAATGTTGATAGTCCATGTTTAAAATGTCATGTGTCTGATTTATTTGATGCAATCGATGTTAAAAATACGCTTGAAAGTTTTGAAGAGTTTTACTTAAAGATGAAAGTTTTTTTAATTGTCTTTTACTGTGTGTGTGAATAAATTGTGTTTATCATTTTAAAAGAGACTTGTGTTTTGATTGAGTTGTTGAATATGGTTGATGGATTATACTTTGAAATCACTCTTACATATATTTTTTATATGCACTTTATTGTAAGTAATCTTTATACTATCGGTGTTGTCTTCATCTTATTGTATGGTTTTGTAATTAAGACTGAATGAAAATATAATTTTTGTAATATTTCTATAGTTTAATGCATGTGAAGGACTTCAAATAATGCTAAGTGGAAAGTCAAAATTAGAACCGTAAAGCTTAAACATGACAATGGTTTGAAAACAATACACAGTTATATTCACATACACAAACTCGTACGTATCAATACACTTACATTAAAGAGAAATATTAAAGACTTATAAATTCTCATATGAGATAAGAACGCTCTTTCTTAACTTAGTTGGTCACATGATCGATAAAAGATCCTCACCTATTTGTGATTTGTCATGAAATAATATACATCGATAGATATGTTACTAAGTGTGTAATAGTTTTTATTTTTCTTAAATTCAAAGTTAAAACCAATTTGTTAATTGTAGGATTATATTAAGTGCTAAAAAATGCGATATTTTCGCTTATAATTTCGGTTGATAAGTAAAGTTTTATTACAAGTTCCCTCACACGAATGAACAATAACATGCTAGATGGATATTTGAAAGCATGAGTAAGTGATTTGTAAGTATCTTAAACATTATTATTATTATTTCTAATGCGTGTGTGTTAATTAATACTTAGAGTGCAAAGAGTAAATGGTTAAGTGCTATTGGTTATTAATACTAAGAGTAAAGTGATATTGAGTTTTAAATTTAATTAAAGCATTTCGTTTGAAGATTCAGTTGAAAAAATTTTATTTCGTAAGTTTGAAAATTTTTGAAAAAAAAAAAAAAGATTGAAAGGAAAAAAAACAATATGTTACAAAAATATTATTATTATTTTGATTTGAAAAAAATATTTTTGCGGAAAAATTTACTGTTGTAAGATTAAAAATTTATTTTTATATGATTGAAAAAAAAAAATTGATTTTTTTTTAATTAGTGGAAAAATATTACAAGTTTTGAGAAATTATTTCTTAAAAACATTTTATATGATTAAAGAAAACAAAAATTTTTGATTTCATTTTCTAAGTAGAAAAATATTACAAGTTTGAAAAAATACTGTTTTGAATCAAAAATCTGTTTTTGAAAGAAATATTCTTACAAGCTGGAAATTTTTTTTTATAAGTTTGAAATGAAAAAGAAATTAATTCGAAACTACGAATTAAAATCTAAAATTTTGTTTGGAAAAACCTGACATCAGGCTATTGCCGATCTATGTGCTTGATATTTGAGAAACGTGAACTAATTTTAATTGGTCAGAAACAGTGACATCACTTGAAAGACGTAGGCCAGGTGGTGAATAATACTAGCACGTGGGGTTTGTTATCTGTTATCGGTAAAGGGGTAGATAGCAATATTGATAAAGTCATTTTCTCAATTCGCCTCGATGCGTGTGTGTGGACGATCCGAAGTGCTGTGGGATTACGGTAGTTTCTTTCAACAGCCGAGTTGATTTGCGATATCACGGCATGCGTTCTGCAAATCGACGATGGGCAGCCAGCCGTATGCAGCGATTTCAAATAAAACATGCATGTAATTGTAATTTTGTGAGATTGAGTTATAATTAACAATCCACTTATTACAATTTCATTCACTGTTTTTAAATAACTTCGCGATAGCTGGTACTTGAGGGATTTCACCCCAAAAAGGTTAGTCTTTTGTACTTAATTTTAGTCAGTATTTAGCTATAACTTAATTTGTCAAAATTTAGATTAAGTTTCTTAATTTAACGTATAGCTGTCCATTTGAATGTATCGTTCGAAAAGGATAAAGACTAAAATAAATGATATCGATTTTGTTAAAGAAATTAGTTGTTAAAGTAAAATATTATTGGGAAAATGAAACAGCCAAAGTGATTCTAATTCATGAAGGTTGAAAATTTTGTTTTATTCTAACAAGAGTGCTTGTATGAAAAAAAAAAATAATAAAGTAAAACACTATGCGATAAAATGACTAAGTTAAATACTAATCAAAAAAATAATTAATAGAGTTGATTAAATAAAATGTGATAAATTAAATGAAACTCTTGAAAAGCATATAAAGTGATGAAATGTAACTTGAGTGCGAAATTTGCTTACTGGAAAAAAATTAAATAAGTTGATTTTTAAAATCCATGAAAATTTCTTAATGATAAGTGTTTATTAATGCTAAGAGTAAATTGATTCCAAGTTTTGAAATGAATTTCAGTAGAAGTTATTTTTCGGTAAGTCTATTTTTAAAATTTGCTGACATGAAGTTTTGATACTCGACTTATAATTTTAACATTTCTTGGGTACTTCATTGATGTTTAACATTTTTGTGTTATGTGTTTTATTTTACCGTAGGTAAAAATAATTAAATAAAAGTGAAATTTATAAATTGTAATGAAAATTCTGTTAATGAAATTGGTTGGTTGTAAAGTAATATTTTGGAAAAGCTGTAATGAATGATAAATAGTAAAACGCAGTAAGTAAAATAGTAAAGTATGGTAAAGTAAAATAAAATATTCAGAGGGGATTTAATTCATGAAAGTTGAAAATTTTGTTTTATTCCATCAAGAGTGTTTGCATGAAAAAAAAATAAAGAAATGAAAATATGATTAACTTAAATATCGATGATAAAAAATAATTATTAGAGTTAATTAAATGAAATGCGATAAATTAAGTGAAACTCATGAAAAGCATATGTAGTGATAAAATATAACTTGAGTGGGAAATTTGGTTACAGTAAAAAATTATTTAAGAAGATAATTTTTTAAAATTCATGAAAATATTTGATAGTGATAAGTGTTAATTAATACGAAAAGTAAATTGATTGTAGATTTTCGAAAATTAAATGGATAAATGTATAAAAATAATAACGTATGTGATAATTTAAAATATTAACAATGAAAAAAGAATCAAAGACGATTAAATGAATCTAAATCGTAAATGAGTTGCTATTTTAGTAAACTCAAACTAGAGTGAAAAGCATTTTAGTAGGAACATGTTAAAATCTCTTGTGCTAAGAAAAATAAATAACTTTTAAGCATAATTTTGTAACTGGAATAAATGTATGATAAAATGATTAAGTTAAGTATTAATGAAAAAGTAATTATTAGAGTTAATTAAATGGAATGTGATAAATTCAATGAAACTCTTGAAACATATATGCAGTGTTGGAATGTAACTTGAGTGCGCAATTTGCTTACTGGAAAAAATTAATTAAGTTGATTTTTTTAAAATCTGAGAAAATTTGTTAATGATAAGTGTTAATTACTACTACGAGTAAATTGATTGCAAGTTTGACATGATTGCAAAAATTGAAGACATGATAACGTTTTGAAAAATTTGAAGGTTCGATTCCTGTCACTACTTGTGAAAAATTTCTAAGTTTAAAAATATCGGGAAAAAAAAAACGATAAAGTAAAAACAAGCGAGAAAATGATCAAACTCTAAAATATACTAAAAAAAATCGAAATCACGAAAAAATAATCTAAGTCTGAAATGCTTGAAATTAGTTAAAGACTAAAAAGTTAAGAAAATAGTTAAAGACTTAAAATAATTGAAAAACGCTAAAATAGTGAAAAAAAAAAAAAAATCAAAGTGCTAAATGACAGGAAAAAACGTTAAAGTTCAAAATGTGTGAAAGAATATTTAAGTTAATTATTTCTTTGAAAATTTAACAAGTAAGAAAAAATATTTTGTTGTATGAAAGTCAAAAAAATTAGTTAAGAAAATTATTTCTTCGAAATTTTTACAAGTTAGAAAAAATATTTGTAAATTTGACAAAGAAAAATGAAATTAGTTAAGAAAATTTAACAAGTTAGAAAAAATAAAAATGATAAAGTTTGAAATGCATGAAAAAGAAAATCAAAGTTTAAAATATATTTCAAGTCCACAAAGCATTGAACCAAATCTAAAATCTCGAATGGGTTGTATTTAAATAAATCTTTACTTAAGTGAAAACTTTGTTATTATGAAAAATAATAATAATGATGATAGTTTCAATTATGAGCTGAAATTCAGTTAATGATATGCCATGATTAGTACTAAAGAGTAAATTAACTGATGGTTTTAAAATTAATTTAATTGTAATATTCGTTGTCATGGTACAGATTCACATTAAGACTGAAAGAGTAATGAAAAATATAGCATAGTGGTTAGCATACGTTTTTGCTAACTCAAAGTTTGGGTGTTCGATTCCCAACTTCAACACTCTGTAAAAATAAAAATAATTAAATTCGTAGAAATAAGAAAAATAAAAATAAACCTCTCAATAGATGGCGCCATGAACGTTAAACACCGCATAAGTTAAAGCATAGCAACAGGTGTTGCCAACCGAAAACTAAAAACTCTGGTTGTCATGACAACAAGTGTTGCCATTCCAAAACCGAAACTCAAACAAGTGATGCCATCCAAAAAGTAAAAACTTTGTGGATACCATGACAACAAGTTCAAAATATTCTAAGTCTGAAAATGCGGGAAAATATTCAAAAACGCGGGAAAAAACCCTCGTCATCTTCTACGGGTTCTCGCGGCGGCCCCGGTTGTGGGGAGGGACGGCGTCGGGGGGAGGGGGAGGCGGCGCAACCCCAAGGTCAACCCCAAGGTCGGAGGAAGTGGGAGGGGGATGAGGCGGTGTTGGGAGGGGGTGGAGGGGAGGTCAGAGGGGCAATGGACGGCGGCTATGAGCCGGAGAGCCGCCGGCTGGCGTTGAACCGGCCTTTTCTCCCTACTGCTAAGGAAACTTTTATTGAAATAATATTTTTTAAAATTTTTGCAACAGAAATTGAAAGCACTGCCAATTCTGGTGTCAGCAAAAAGTAAATACCACAACAGATTTACTAAACCTGAGTTAATAATTCAGCTGTCATCCATTAAGCATATGTAGATGAAAGTATATATGCTTTTAAGAAGCACGTTAACATTTAAATTTTAAAATTTGTTTGTGAAGCTAGTTCGTTACAGTTATTTTATAAAATACTAGCAAAAATACCCGGCGTTGCCTGGGTCAGCAATAATTGCGAGAAACAATCACTACTTTCTTTCGTTTTCTGTTTTAACTGAAAGAACTCAAAGCACACTGTTTTGAAGATTAGCCCGAACATACATACATACACACAGAAGTAGCCGTTTATGTATAAAGATGCCCTGCTACACCAAAAAAGTGGAAACTTAAAAGGGCATATACTTATCGAAGAAAAAAAAAGAAACACTGATCGAAACTAAAATAAATCATCTCTTAAGGTTTTCGTGCAGCTCTATTTTCTCATTCAAGGCAAGTACTCAGAGGTTCAGAACACTTTTTCCCACGGAAAAACCACAGAAAACTTGCTTTCTTTATGCTCTAGTAGCTTAAGCTAAATCCAAGGTCAGTATCCAAGTTCATCGTTTAGATGAGAATCAAGCGTTTTCCGTTACATTGCTACTCTCCAAATCTCTTTAATCCATTAATTCTTTATCTTCTAATTTTTCACACTCCTCAATGTTAACTGTTTATAAATAATAGGTTATTTTGTACTCACGTAAAGAATACGTAACGTTTTATTTTCGAATATTATTTTTCTCTTCTTATTGGCTGTCCATAAATGATGCTTCGAGGGGAGGAGGGGAGTTAGTGAAATATGAAATTGTGAGTTTGTGACAAGGGAGATGGAAGGGTAACAAAAAGTATGACATGGCCCCTTTTTCAAAAGGACATGTTTATGAAAAACAGCGTGACATGTGACGGGAGGAGGGGGTATGATGAAGTATGATACTTTGTGACAAAATGGAGGAGGGGGTCAAAATGTTGAAAAAAATGACATCATTTATGGACCGTCCCTTGTGGGTGGATTATTTTGCATTATACTCAATTCTTTTGCACAAATGAGGAATTTTTACGTATATATAGCATTTTTTCCCGAGAATTTTAAAGTTTAGCTTTTAATTGTGATATACGGTCGACTCCCGCTACAACGCGATCCTACTTACGCGAAATGGCTATAACGCGATTTTTTCATCAGTAACGAATTTTAGGCCTAAACGCGAATTCCTCACCTGCAACGCGAAATTTTTCGGTAGGGAATCGTAGTGTGTAAGTATTGTCTTTGTAATTGGCTACAATGTTTTTTTCGTGAAAAAAGACCTTCATTCCTTTCGCATCACTGAACAGTGAAGCAACTGTTTAAAAATATTTTAGTTCAACGGTTTGATTACGCAGCATAAATCATTATCTTCACTTTCTTAAGTTACAAATATCATTACTGGATCTACTGTACAGTACAAGTTCTGAAAGAGCATGCTTAAAAACAAAGGATTTGACCATTTTAAAAATAATTTTACAAAGTTAATATTTTTTAACTATTATTTTAATCGGTGCGCAGATTCAATTTCATTTTTTACGCTTCTGCATATGACACCACAAGTGATGAAATGCCATTAGCGCAGAGTGCAATATTTAATTCGCTTCTTGATTATCATATGGTTGAAACGCGGTAGACAGCAAGCGTAAGCATTCAACTAGCCAAAGTTCATCACTTGTGACGTCATAAAGACTACGCCCAGTTTGAAAAATCGGATATTAAGAAAAAAAAATTACAGCTAAACGTTTTGAAAATAATAGTTTTTCCTTGCTCTATGTCATTTTATGTTTTGCTTGTTCTATGAACTTCAGTGATAAAAGTATTACTTTTGACTGACAGAAACAACCCCATTGTTTCATTTTTTTCATAGGAATATGTGCTTTACTGTGCATCGGGGCCTCGGTGGCGCTGTGGTAGAAGCTGTATCTTCTAAGCCAGAGGTGTGGATTCGATTCCCACCTCGCCCTGGGTGTTCTTCCATTCTCATGTATTCGCAATTCCAGAGCTCGAATACGCTACCTTGCGGTGATTCACAATACTAAAGAAAAAGGTAAAGCATTCCATTCCACGTGTTTTCTTTGGCGTAAATTACAGGCTTCAGACAGTTATTGGTGTAATGTAATTTCAGAAGAATAGAAAAGAAAGCTTCCCACAAACACGATGAAAAATGACTGTCATTCACAAAGCGTCAAAGCAAGTTATAAGTTACGGCATTTGTTTGTTTTACCTTTTTCATCCGCCATTAGACAGTGGCTGCAGCGCTCCCTATAGTTTATTGGAGTTACAAATTGTAAATCTTTCATTTGTATTGTCCTGAGAACAAAATTTGGAAAAACGTTGTGGATTATTGGAGGTATAAAACTTCTCCGCTTAGAATAGCTAAAGACCTCAATGGATGTCATCAAATCAAATTACTGTGCATCATTCATTTTTGAAACGAAATCATGGATATAACGAAATTATATACGGGCAATGATGTTACAACATTCACTTTCATTTTGGTGAAAAAGAAAAATGGGGAAAAAATGGCAGCAAAGTATTTTGCGATTGTGTATTTGACTCACGTGCAATTCGAGTTTTAGAAGACGCTAATGGAATACATTTCTTTTCACAGAAATCCTGCAACAAGTTCAGATGCACGAAATGCTCTTGAAATCTACTTAAAAAAAAAAAAAAAAAAAAAACAACCTCGATCGTGTTGATTGTCAAAAGTAAAGACAGGTGCACAAAACCTCATTCTACCAGAACGATAACCCATCTCTCACGATACAATTTTTCTGACAAAAGTAACAAAAATCATATCTTTAAATTGATAGCTAAAAAAAACCATTTCTCCCTCGCTCGTCGGAATTGCCCAATTAGTGGAGAACAGTACACGCGAAGAGGCGGAGAACAATCGAAATTAAGCCAGATTAAAAGTCGTCTGCACCCATCACCCTTCTACTCCCGATTCCCGGTGACACTCCCCTCCTTTTACGGTCATCCAAGGCAGGGACTACATCCCCCAAAATGTGGCCGGTATTAATTGCTGCTTCTTAAAACGTTGAATGACATAAGAGGGGACCGTGCAATCATTGCTTTGTTTTGTTGCGAGGTTTCGTTGGAGCAATTTCAAACGAGCTGATGTGTGCATCACATGACTTCCTTTTACTCCAGTTTAATGTTATTTTCTCATTATTGGCAGTTTTAATGTGATTCAATTGATTACTTTCTAAATATCACCAACAGTGGCCAAATTGAAACCAAATTTAAAATTTAAAAAAAATCTAATTTGAATTCTGAATCTTTGAATTTAAATTATGTTTTTCGCAATCACGAGTTGAAACAAGACCCTACTCATTAGAGTTATTGTTTCTAGAAATGGTTCCCCCCCCCAAGCATGTCCCTCCTCCTGGGTGGTTATGTGTGTATAGTTGTGTGTGTGCAGGCTTAAGTGTGTGCACGTAGGCCTGTGTATGTGTGTAAAGGCGCTCACGCGTAGGCGAGTGTGTATGAGCATGCGTGTGAAGGATATGGACGCCACCACCCAGCAGAAGTGGATTCCGGGGGACAGTGCTCAGGAACAGAGCAGCCGTGCCGCCGCCGCGCCGGTGGGCGGTGGTGCTGCTGGTCCAAGCTGAAAAATAATCCCAACGTCAAGGACTGTCAAATGAGAACAATAAGCAATCGTGATTGCTCAAAAAAAAATCGTCAAATTTGTCGCCAAGTTGGTGACAAAACTTGGCGACCAAAAGACTGGCGATATATTGCCTAGTGTCCGACAAATTATAACACCACTTGAGTTTACATCGAAATTGACAATGATTCCCCCCCAAAAAGGGGCAAAAGACCCCCTTTGGGACTGCCGAATGCAACCAAAAGGAAAGGTGCACAACTAGGCCCCACTAGGAGTTTACATACTAAATTTCAACTTTCTAGGACATACCGATTTTGAGTTATGCGAGATACATACACACATACACACATACGCACATACATACGTACATATGGACGTCACGAGAACAATCGTTGTAATTAACTCGAGGATCGTCAAAATGGATATGTCGGGTGTCTGTAGGTTCCTAGGCATATATCCACGTGTGGTCAGGTCCAAAAAAGAACTCAACATTCTTTCGGGGGTGAGAAAAATGGAAATTAAGGCCGATTTTTGAGTGAAAAATTTTTCTCGAATACAATACTTCATTTTTACTTTCTTCTATATCTAATATATAGAAGAAAGTATTGGATTCGTGCAAATTTTCGAATTTCGAATTTTGACGGATTCGAACGTTTTGAGGTGTGCTGAGTCCATTTCGACTATTTTTGGAAAATGTATGTCTGTCTGTGTGTGTTTGTGTGTGTGTGTATGTGTGTGTGTGTGTATGTGTGTGTGTGTATGTGTGTGTGTCACGTCTGTGTGTGACCAGTTTTTTGTGGCCGCTCTACAGCTAAAACTACAGCATGAAATCGAACGAAATTTGGTACACATAAGTGCCCCTATGTGAACTTGTGCTCATTGGTTTTTGGCGCGAATTCCTCTTAGGGGGGTGGAGCAATGGGACGTTTTTTGAGTTACGCGTGCTTGCTATTCCTCTGGAAGTAACTGGCGGAATCAAACAAAATTTGGTCCATATGTTGCCATTAACAGGAACAAGTGCTGATTCAATTTTGGTGTCAATAACTCAAACGGGGGTTGAGCTATAGAACGTTTTTTGTTGTCAATTGTGACTGCTGTATCTCAAGAAATAATGAACAGAATGAAAGAAAAATCTATCGGCAAGTAGCCCTTAATGGGTATAAGAGCTGATTTTATTTTGGTGTCAACAGCTAAAAAGGGGGTAGCGCAATCACCCGTTCTTTTTTTCCATTGTGAGTGCCCTATCTCAAGAAGTAATACTACGTTCTGGTTGAAATTTGGAATGTATTGGAATCCATATGTAAACAGGCTTTGGTTCAATTTTGATGCCAATCGCTCCAAGAGGTGTTGATTTTTTTTTTTTTTTTTTTTTTTTTTGCGAATAAAAATAGCTTTATTAATGCAACAATAAGAAAGATGAATCGTAATAGATTGTCGTCTGCGTATTTCTCGTGATTTTAATTGTATGGAAATGATCGGAAATATTACCTCAATGATTTAAAATTTTTTAACTGTTGCCATCTTATGTTTGTTAACAAATAAAATATTTGTAATTAATTCAAGCAAGGCTTTTAAAATAACTTTCAATTTTCGCTCTTTGCTTTGTTTTTGCAATAATTCAGACATTGGGATGGTCGTCAAGTTTTCGCATGTGTAATTTTGTTTTTGTTGGGAATATTGCTTCCTCATCAATCATGGGGAGGGATCAGAAAAAAAAAAAAAAAAGAAAAAGAAAAATGTAGAAGAAAGTTTCGTGATGGCCACAACATACTAGTTTGTAAAAGGAAGTAAAAAACGGAGAAACAGGTAAACTGATTTGGGGTAAGGATATTAAGTTCTTACGCAGTGTTGTGCTTCTTTCCCGAAAACGGTTGATCAAGTTATTTTTTATCAAAGCAAGTTCTTTTTTCACAATGAGCAAAAGTAAGCTTTCCTTCCGCCCTTATAAAGAACAAACATAAGAAAACTACAAACAAATAAAGCTTATAATTAATAATCTATACTATTAAAACTTATGCGCGTTTCTCTCTCTCTGTGTTTGTGTGTCTGTAACCCTATTTCCTCCGACAGTCAATGTCTACCAAGTCAAATACTGGTACTGTTGCATACAGGACATACAGGGAAAGGTCATTCTGCGACAATCCTCCTTTCCATAAAATTACGGTTGTTCAGAAAGGATGGCCGTTTTAAAAGGTTTTCGTTACAATTGCAGTATAATTTCTATAATACATAATCTAAGCAAATCTATCACATAAAATGAAGCTTGAGACTTTTCTAAAGGGGAAATAGTGTTTTATTCAATTATTTTTCACATTCTTCGAAGAAAGTACACAATTTGTGACTTAAGTTTTTACTCTTCTCCAACAAATGCTTTCAAATTCGTTTTCCAGTTTAAAAGATAAACCTCTTACTAATTTATTTGTCATTGCATCCCAATTCCCAATTTCCGATGACTTTATCTATTATCTCCGAAATCACTTGAATCCCAAAATAACAGCTGAAACGCAGTGGCGCTCCCATAGGGTATACTCCATATACGCCGAATATTCTCAAACATTTTTTAGACATATAGGGTATAGCTTCAAGCTTCACAAAAACTCATTTAGAATTTGCATTCGTATATGATCGCATACACTTTTTGTGCATAATGGATTACTGAGAGCAAACCCTCAGAAAAATTGATGGGAACATCACTGTTTGAAAGTTTAGCTTGCTGACGATAGCAAAAAGTATAAGTAAATTCACCGTCTAAGACCGAATTAGTGCCGGAAAGGCACAAAAATTATTTTTCGTTGTAAAAACGTTAACGAGTGTTCGCCTATCCGCGAGTATAGGAAAGGGGATAAAATAGACATTATAATGTATAGTTGTTAGTACCAAGTACAAAGGCACGCAAAAATAAAATAATCTTTTCCTAAACCTTGTAAAAAGTTTTAAAATATTTTGTACTGAATAATACAATACTTAAATAGCAATTTCTCGTCCGAAATATTTTGTATTAAAATAGAAATCGATCTGTCTGCTCCATAAAATAAAAATTTGAACGAAATGAATTTTTCTGCACAGTGCTATTAACAATATTTATCGTGATTACAAACTGCTATATCTACTTACGTTTTCTTAGTTCAAACGTATGATTTACCATTACGTCAAATGAAACATTAAAGAAAAATAAAAGGAGAAAAAAGTTCGATTTTAACAATGGGGTCGTTTCCAATTTTAAAAGTATTTTTTCTGAAAGAACATGCTAAGAAACGTAGGATCTAACCATTTTTTTAAACGATTTGTTTAAGTTTAATATTTAAAAAAAGTTACTTAAATCAGTGATCTTTCATTGTTTATATTTCTTGCCGATGACATCACAAATGATGAAATGCCATTCTGTGTTGCCATTCACAGAGCAAAATGTTTAATTCGCATCTTTACTCACATGTAGTGGCAACTATATGGTTGATAGCAAGCGTAGAGCACAATTTTAATTCGCTTCTTGATTATCATAACGTGGAAACGCGGTACAAAGATGCGCCAAAAAGCATCATTTGTGACGTCATCAAGATTACACCTTGTTTGAAAAATCGGACATCTTAAAAAAATAATTAAAAAATAACTGTTGGGAAAATGAAAGAATTTTCGGGGTCCATGTTTTTTATTTTTTTTCTTCTATCAATTTCAGTGACTAAAAGTACTACTTTTGACCGAAGGAAGCAACCCCATTGATCAAAATGGTAATGATAATAAATAGTATAATAAAACAGTAAAACCTGTCTACAACGATACTGTTGACCTAAAGAAATAGTGTAATAGACAGGTTATCGTTATAGACAGTTTGATTATTTATGCTGACATTATGTTGGGACCGAGGTAAATATCGTTATAGACAGGTTTATTGTTATAGGCAATATTGGTATAGACAGGTTTCACTGTAGTATAGGAATCTGTGGTACTCAATATGAACCATCAAAAGATAAAATATTAAACATTGCGATTTCAGAGTAAAACTCGGATTTAATCTTAAATTATTTGCGCCAACGATTCCACCATTTTTTTAACTTCCTCTGTTTCGATGCGCTTGCTTGGAAATACTCTCCCATTCAGTATTTTTCTCTTTCTATGCTGGTGAGTAAAAATTCTCAAGACTTTTTATTCATAATTTAGCACAAGCTCTAAATTAGATATTTTTTTAAAACAAAATCAGGGATTTTCATGCATAAAATATAAACGCATGATGTGTCCCAATGCAAAAGAAATTTCTGCTGTAATTTTCTCCTTCTTTTTAACTTCAAGATTTTCAATGTATTTTTATTCTTCAAAACCCATAAATTTACTTTTGAGCAAATTTTATTGGAAAGTGCTCTTGAAATAAACATGCACAAAATTTTTTCGTTGTCTTGGTTATTTTCAGCCCCCCCCCCCCCCCCCCAACAATCCAAAAAATGTTAACATTAGCTGGATCCTACGAGAGAAATTCAAACTTTTTTTTACCTAGTAAATTAATGGCACTAAAAATTATAATTCAACACTGGAATTTTTGAGAAAATTACAGAGATTCTGGATCGAATGTATTGCTTTTTGTTTCAAGAAATAAGAAGTTATTTATGAAAATCAAAATATATTTTCCCATAAAGTAAACAATTAAGAAAGGTAACGATTGATTGATGTGAAGTGAAATAAAAGCACTTTATTATTACTGAATGTTTTTAGTGTTTACTAGTTCAAAAGTAAATTTTGTGCACTTTTAGAACTTAAGTAAAACGAGAGAGAGAGAGAAAGAGAAGGGTAGTTTTACATTTTCGATGTTATTTTACGGGAAATTAAGTTCATTTTGTTCTGAACGAATTACTATTATTATTTTGCCAAGCGTAGCACTTTTACAGTGTAGGAGTAACTTTCCTTCTTCTCACGGAGATCCACGAGTTCCTCATCTCAGGCACATTACGTTCCACAGTGACCACCGAATCGCCCGACTGGCAGTTTGTACCGGAGCCCCGATCGTCACAAAGGGGCGTTCGTTTTTTCGTGGCTTGATTTCCCGCTACCCCTTTCGACGACGGTCATTAGCCGTGAAGATCTAATGCAGTGGGCATGGTCGGCCGATCGTTTGTATAGAAAGGGTAGGCACACTCCCCGCGATCGGGGGGAGGGGACATGATGGGCTCGAACAGTTTTTTGAAGATTTTTTTTCATTTTGACATTACAAAACTATAGTCCATTATGAGGTCATTTTCCGAGTCTATTACGAACTCTTTTATGAGGATAAATACATAACCCTTGTATTAACTCGGCAAAGCGAGATTTAATGATATCTGGATATCGTTAATGAGCAATCAGCAAGTGAGCGCCCGAAAATGAGGTTTTTTTGAATCGTCCGTAGAAAGTGTAAAACAAACCTGAAGCAACAGTTTATGAACTCTTAATCGTAGGGTTCACAAAAGTTGTTTCACTTACCTTTAATGTTTGCGGGATGAATACATTTTAGACAAGCAGTGAAACTATATCACACGAAATTATTCACTTAGTTACTGTCTGACCACGGATTGTATGGAAAGACAAACATCCGTTTTACAGCCGGAAATGGACGAATCTATTTTTTTAAACCGATGTCAGCTTTTGCAGAAGCAGAGTCCCATTCAAATGAGCGGAATATGCGCATCAAATTTTTACTTTCCCCCCTTATTCACATAGATTCATCTTATCTGGACGTTTGAAAATTCCATTCAACCCGTAATTGGACAGTATACAACATTTTTGTTAAAATCAGATACTTGTTTCCTTCTAATATTTTGGCTATAGGATTAGCATGAAGTTTTTGATGGGGGCGGGGGGTTATGGGAGATTGGCGGCAGGAGTGAACTAAAAAAAAAAAAAAAAATCCGTCCAAAACTAAACGAGCCTCTTTCCCCGTATACCATCATCACTTTCCAGCATTCTTTTTCCTTAGCTAAACTTGCAAATTATGCCAAATGTAACTTTTGCAAAACAATATGGCTGTCTCATCTAATGAAATAGGTACACAAAAAATATACAACGAACAAATAAAGTAGGTAGAGCATATTTTAAACAATGCAGCTAACATATTTTTTTCAATAAAAAAATCTTTAATAGTTTTCAAAAAAAAAAAAAAAAAATAAATATAACATAAAAAGTAGATCGAATTAATGCATTTTTATCAAAAAAAAAAAAAAAAAAAAAATGCTTTTAGCTCTTTCTTTTGGTTAAAATAAAGCACCTCGGATTTTATTATTCCCCGGTGCCAAAAATTTAAAAAAAAAAAAAAAAAAAGTACATACTGAAGAAAATAAAATAACAAAATGTCCTTTTACATAAATAATGTTCATCTTCTTTACTAATAATGAAGCTGAAAGTCTCTCTATCTGTCAGGATCTCTGTGACGCGCATAGCGCCAAGACCGTTCGGCCGATTTTCATGAAATTTGGCACAAAGTTAGTTTGTAGCATGGGGGTGTGCACCTCGAAGCGATTTTTCGAAAATACGATGTTTTTCTTTTCTATTCCAATTTTAAGAACAAAATTATCATAAGATGGACGAGTAAATTACGAAATTATCATAACGTGGAACCGTAACATGGGCACAAGCCAACTGGCGAGATACGAAATTATCATAACGTGGAACCGTAACATGGGTACAAGCCAATTGGCGAGAAAATTCACCATACATTATTTGTAAATATACAGGCGAACCAAAAGACTTTTTTATTTTTCTATTACGGGCAAAGCCGTGAGGGTACCTCTAGTTACTAATAATAAAGCTGAAAGTCTCTCTGTCTGGATGTCTGTAGGATATCTGGATCTCTGTGACGCGCATAGCGCCTAGACCGTTCGGCCGATTTTCATGAAATTTGGCACAAAGTTAGTTTGTGGCATAGGGGTGTGCATCTCGAAGCGATTTTTTGAAAATTCGATGTTGTTCTTTTTCTATTTCAATTTTAAGAACATTTTCCGGAGCAAAATTATCATAAGATGAACGAGTCAATTACGAAATTATCATGACGTTGAATAGGAGAGCGAATGAACATAGCCAATTGGCGAGAAATTCGTCATCCATTATTTGTAAATATACAGGCGAACCAAAAGATCTTTTAATTTTCTCCTTCGGGCAAAGCCGTGCGGGTGCCACTAGTCAGAAATAAAATCGTCCGCACAGTTTTTTCTTCCTGTTATTCCGAATTTCTTTTCATTTCCCATTGCTAAGCAAAAAATAAATAGCTAAATAAATTAATGAAAACTTTGGAATATAAACCAATCATCTCCACAATCATTATTGCACAGCAAAACCAAGGCTGCGGAGTCGGAGCAAACTGCTTTTGTGGTATAAGAATCGGACTCGGATTCGCGAGTCGAGGCTTTATAATCTCAAGAGCCGGAGTCCGTCATTTCCCCTCCGAGTCTGCATTTCTGTCATGATTGCGGATTCAGGGTCGGAGTTGTGCAATCGAACTGATTTAGACTGACACGCATTTTCCCATCTCAAAACCCTGCTTTCACAATTTCTAATTTCCTCATATTTATTTAATTATTAGTGGTACCCGCACGGCTTCGCCCGCAGTAAAAAATCAAAAGGTCATTTGGTTCGCCTGTATATTTACAAATAATGGATTCTCGCCAATTTCCTATGTTAATTTGCTCGTCCCTGTTACGGTAGTTTGCTCGTCCACGTTATGATAATTTGCCCGTTAAAATGTTTTTAAAATTGCAATAAAAAAAGAACAAAATAGAATTTTCGAAAAATTGGTGCATTGTGGGTGCACACCCCCATGATGCAAACTAATTTTGTGCCAAATTACATGAAAATCGGCCGAACGGTCTAGGCGCTATCCGCGTGACAGAGATCCAGACAGAGAGACTTTCAGCTTTATTATTAGTAAAGATTTTATTTATTTTGACTTAATTTTAAAAAAAAAATGTTTTGAGAGAAATTTTGGGGGATGTATTGAGCCTTCTTTCATACGTTCTTTTTCTTTTTTTTTCCTTTTTGACTTTCATTAGAAAGTAACCTAACAAAAGGGAAATGCTTTGCGGATCTAGATCAAGATGCAGAAAAAGATAAAATTTCATTGAAATAAATGAAACCCGTATTCCCAAATTATATGTATAACATCCTTTTTCTCAGTTTCAAACTTTATTTTTTTGGTCATAATTGTATTTCATAATTTAATGACAGTTAATGTTGTCAAATCAAAACACAATATATTTTCAATTCATGCACAAAAGTGGCATTCTTTTTTGTCCACGAAAGTTTAAATTCGCAGTTGCTATATGCTTTGTTTACTACACAACTCCCCCCCCCCCCTTTTTAGTTGAAACTCTGGAACATTTATTTACTATTGCATTGTCCTCAACTTGAAATTATTATACTTTAAACCTTTCGCTATAAATATAAATCTTGTTTGCTTTTATAAAAGATAAGAGTTTCAAAACATCATTGCGCAAGACAACAGTGCTGCAAAAAAGAGCCACGCTTGTTTTTAATTTAGAGAAACGAAGGATAAAAATCAAGTCATTTTTATTAAGTTATTGCTTGACGGCGTAGAAATGGAGTCGCAACAAAATTAGGAAAGCAAGCAGTTCTATTTCCATCAAGTCTGAGGTTGGCAATGAATAATTATAGAGCTTTGTGGAAGTATATACCAGGAAGTTAAATATAATTCATTCTTTTATAAGATATGGCGTTTTGTTTACAAGTGTAACGCGAGAACTTATTAATTTTTTGCACTATACTTGGCATTTTTATTTCGGTATCACGTTTTAAGCAAAACTTTACCCTGTCCTCATTTAAAATAAAAAGTAATAAGAAACGAATAAAATAAAATCAGTAGGTTAATCGTAGCAATTCATTTCAATAATGCTTGACTTTTTGACAGCATAGGAATTGAACGAATTGTGTAATCTCATTTAGCGCCATCTGTAGGGAACAAAGAAAAACGTTATCGCTCTCTCTCTATTTTTGTTTTCACATTCAATCATTCGAACGAAAATTGGAAATTTACTCAAAACTTATTGTCCTATTTTCCAATCAATCAATATAGAAGTATCATTTAAATTATGGTAAAAGTGTAAAAGTAAGGTTTGCTCTTTTTTCCCCCGTTCAAAATAGTTTCTTTCTCAAAAAATCTTGTTTTTAATATTCAAGCAACTTGATTGAAAACGAAAATACCGTTAAAGATTAAAAGAAATTGCACTTACGGCAGGTGGAGCAGGCTCAAACAGTTTGTTGCCTCGAACAAAAATTTAAAAGGCCACCACTCCGCCCTCCCTCCACTATAAAATTGATTATTAAAAAATGAAGTGTTGATAGATACAGAACAGACCCATACAGAACAAACAAGTTAATTCAAAAATTAAAAGAAAAATGATAAAATCTAGAAGGTTGCTTGGTTGGTTTATTTAATTTTAGTGGCACAATAGTCCTTGAGGGCTATACTGCGCCAAACGTTTTCTTTATTTAATACTAGTGATACCCGCACGGCTTTGCCCGTAATAGAAAAATCAAAAGGTCTTTTGGTTCGCCTGTATATTTACAAATAATGTATGGTGAATTTTCTCGCCAGTTGGCTTGTACCCATCTTACGGTTCCACATTATGATAATTTCGTATCTCGCCTATTGGCTTGTGCCCATGTTACGGTTCCACGTTATAATTTCGTAATTTACTCGTCCAACTTATGATATTTTTTTTTCTTAAAATTGGAATAAAAAAAGAACCACGTTGAATTTTCGAAAAATCGCTTCGAGGTGCACACCCCCATGCTACATACTAACTTTGTGCCAAATTTCATGAAAATCGGCCGAGCGGTTTAGACGCTATGCGCGTCACAGACATTCTACAGACATCCTACAGACATCCAGACATCCTCCGGACAGAGAGACTTTCAGCTTTATTATTAGTAAAGATTATTTATATGAAGTCATGACATTGTAAAAGTAAACTTGTTTTGAGGTAAAAGGTATAAAACTTCACTACTTTAAAATAAGTAGTGAAGAACATGTAAATATTAAAAGCATTTAAATGGATAAAACAATAGGTTGACAATAATCTTGCTTAACAAGAAAAGGACAAAATAACATTTTGACGGCACAAACACTAAATTAAAAAGGAGAAACCTATCACCTAGAGGAAGGAGAACAAATTGCGATGGGGTGGGTCCCCCAGCAACTCCTTCAAAGATGGATTAAAAATCTAGAAGGATTTTTTAAAATATAACTTTGAATTTTGAGACTTTCTGATCAAATTTGTTGATTCAATTTTTACCAAAAATGATCTAGCTGAAGAAAAAAAAAATGACTAGCTGATGTATGTAAATGATTTCATCTGTCTTTAGGATTCGTGGAGTGAGAACATTTTTTTTATTGACTTTCATTTTGAGAAATTTCACTTTCTACCTGCTATACTTGTGATTATCCACTGTGTTATATACGCTAAAATATCATATGAGGGCAGTGGCGCACACAGGAATTTTACAAGGGGTGGGTCCAAGGCCAAGAACCTCATTCTCATATCATACCCCAATATGCCGTCAAACATATTGGCTTGATTTTATCGATTACCGGAAACGAAAAACAGTCAAAATAAATTCTTGAAATTAAATTAGCATTTTTAAATGAAAATACTTAAATAAATAACCAGAGAGCAAACTAATGTATGCCTTTATTTTTCTCATATTTGAAAAATGGATTCAAGTTCATAGAATCTCTTTTTAATCTGTAGTTACAAAACTGAAAACATGGTTATTTCAGTGTATTCATTTATAATCACCGTTCTGCTTCTTACAGGCAATTCGTTATAGGAAAAGTGCACAACATTAAAAAAAATATTTTAACATAAGGATTTTATTTTTTCACATATTACAACTGAAAGTATTGTTACCTTTGTTTGAAATTATTCTATGTACAAAATAAATAGAATCGTAATCAATCGGAAAAAAAAAGCAAGACCTATGGGAGGGGTCTGGACCCCCTGGACCCCTCCTTTGTGTGCGCCACTATATGAGGGTCATTCTTCAGAAAACGTAACTCTTGAACGCAAATATTTTTCAATTTCGAAACCTTTTGTTTTCTTTCTTTTTTTTTCATTCTTACATAAAAGTATTACCTACTAGAAGTGACCATAAACAATGGCCCAGCTAAGTTCCAATTAAATTACTCATAAATTTAAAAAAATTAAAAAAATGTCTTGTTCTCGGAAATAAAAAAAAGAAAAAAACTTTTAATATATAAAAATTGAGGCAAATTTAACATCAAAGTAGTAATTTTTGTTAACTGTGTAAACAATCAGCTATTTTAATGATTAGTGGGAATATAATATAAAGCTCTCTTAATTAAAGTACGGCTTAATTAGTAGTTTCAAATGTATTTTAAAAAATCGTCTTTAGTAAATTTGAGGATACGCTGGCAATTTATAATTTTGGTAGAACGCCTATGATTGATGTATTTCCCCTCCATCAGTTATTTTCACCTCAGAAATAACGTCTGTCACGGAGGTGGGATTCACGGAGGTGAGGATATTTCAATTAATATACGCCTAATAGATACATTTTTCATGGAATTTTTTTTTCTTCGTTGCTACAATTTGCAGATGTTAAGCATATGAAAACATAGTTACTTCTTTTTTTTTACATTAATTGAAATCCCCGAAATTCAAGTTCACGGTGGTGAGAAGTCAGAGTAACCACACTAAGTTTTTAAAGCAAAATCTTCTTGTTTTTCGACAAAAATCTCACAGCTTCAACTATGACTGAAAATAAACAAATGGGCTCCCCTGTATCATGGAAAATAAAATTTGATGTCATTACTGCCACGCGTTAATGAGGAATGGCATTTTGTGTTTAGGTAGCGGAAGTGAGAATTTATTGTGCAACATGACTCCTTTTCCTTCTAAAACGAACTAAAATATAACATTAAAAAATAAATATACTTAACCAATTAGTATTTGAGACACTTGTGAAAGGAATAATAAATAAATAAGTATATACTTTTAATTAAACAAATTATTAATCAACATAAACGGTCACACAATCTGTGTGACATTCCACGGAGGTGAGAATTCACATATTGTAAACCAAAAATATACTAAAATAAAAATTATTATTAAAAAACTCTTGGCAGGTTTAAATAGGTATATTTTTGATGAAATTAAAAATCATTGTTAAATGGATTGTTCCTTAAAGTTTTTACTGTAAAAGACGTGTGACAGAAAAGTTAAACTTTTTGAAGAATGACCTTTAAATAAAATATGCGTGCAAATATGCAATAAAAATACCTAAAAAAACCCTAAAATAAAAATGTGAACGTATTTTTTTGGTTAACGAAAAGAAAAATTGACTCATCGGGGAAAAAAAAAAATCATAACTTCATGTTTGCATGTTGCAGTTAAGTTGAGGGCAATGTGGGACCAAGGTCATGTGAAATGGTGAAATATCTTCACAGTTTGCAGCGCCCCAAAATAGCAATTTTTGAGCAATCACGAGTGCTTATTGTTCTCACTTGACCGTCCTTGATGTTTTGGTTCCTTTTTCAGCTTGGACCAGGGGCCTCTGCAGCACCACCGCCCACCTTCGCGGCTCCTCTGGTCCTGAGCACTGTCCCCCAGAATCCACTTCTGCTGGACGGTGGCGTCCATGTCCTACAATGCTCATACATATTCACATTCACACACGCGCGCGCCTTTACACACATACGCACACACCTACGTGCACACACTTAAGCGTACACACACACACACACTCAACTTTACACACGTAACCAACCAGGAGGAGAGATATGCTTGGAGAGGGGAGCCGTTCCTAGAAACAATAACTCCAATGAGTAGGGTCTTGTTGCAACTCGTGATTGCGAAAAACATAATTTGAATTATGTCTTTATTTAACTTTATTCTCAAACAAACTCAAAAATTGATTTAAGTCAAAAAATAAATTATTATAAAAATCAAGGTTCATAATTATACAAGTCATAATTTTTGTAATTATAAAGATACAAGTTTTTGTAATTAGTGTTTAAAATATCATTTCAGATCAACTAATGTTCAGTGCATTGCTTGTTTAGTTAATATTATCCATGTTTTGATTTTAAATGTTTAGTGTAGTTTGTCAAATGCACGCGACGCGAAATGGATGGGGCAAAGTGGAATATACATTTCGCTTACTTTTTCATCATTTTATTAAATCACTTACGTATTCATTTATAACTTCATTCATTTACATTCCTTCGCGTGAATTCATTTATTTATTTATTCATTCACTTATTTATTCATTCATTCACTTATTTATTCATTCATTCGCTTATTTTCTTTTTTATTCTCTATTTTATTCATTCATTTATTTTTTCTCAAATACTAATTTATTCATTTTTTATTTATTCTTTAATTTTTTCGTTATTTATTCCTTTTTGTTTATTTACTCATTCATTTGATGAAAAATATTATTCATTCACTATTTTATTCACTTTTTTATTTTTTCTCAAATACAAATTTATTTATTTTTTTTATTTATTCATGATTTTTTTCATTATTTATTCCTTTTTGTTTATTTACTCATTCATTTGGTGAAAAATATTATTCATTCACTATTTTATTCACTCATTTATTTTTTCTCAAATACTAATTTATTCATTTTTTATTTATTCATGAATTATTTCATTATTTATTCCTTTTTGTTTATTTACTCATTCATTTGATGAAAAATATTATTCATTCACTATTTTATTCACTCATTTATTTTTTCTCAAATACTATTTTATTCATTTTTTATTTATTCATGAGTTTTTTCATTATTTATTCCTTTTTGTTTATTTACTCATTCATTTGATGAAAAATATTATTCATTCACTATTTTATTCACTCATTTATTTTTTTCAAAAACTAATTTATTCTTTTTATTTATTCATGAATTTTTTCATTATTTATTACTTTTTGTTTATATACTCATTCATTTAATGAAAAATATTATTCATTCACTGTTTTATTAACTTATTTATTTTTTCTCAAATACAAATTTATTCATTTTTTTTATTTATTCATGAATTTTTTCATTATTTATTCCTTTTTGTTTATTTACTCATTCATTTGATGAAAAATATTATTCATTCACTATTTTATTCACTCTTTTATTTTTCTCAAATACTAATTTATTCATTTTTTATTTATTCATGAATTATTTCATTATTTATTCCTTTTTGTTTATTTACTCATTCATTGGATGAAAAATATTATTCATTCACTATTTTATTCACGCATTTATTTTTTCTCAAATACTAATTTATTCATTTTTTATTTATTCATGAATTATTTCATTATTTATTCCTTTTTGTTTATTTACGCATTCATTTGATGAAAAATATTATTCATTCACTATTTTATTCACTCATTTATTTTTTCCCAAATACTATTTTATTCATTTTTTATTTATTCATGAGTTTTTTCATTATTTATTCCTTTTTGTTTATTTACTCATTCATTTGATGAAAAATATTATTCATTCACTATTTTATTCACTCATTTATTTTTTTCAAAAACTAATTTATTCTTTTTATTTATTCATGAATTTTTTCATTATTTATTACTTTTTGTTTATTTACTCATTCATTTAATGAAAAATATTATTCATTCACTATTTTATTCACTCATTTATTTTTTCTCAAATACAAATTTATTCATTTTTTTTATTTATTCATGAATTTTTTCATTATTTATTCCTTTTTGTTTATTTACTCATTCATTTGATGAAAAATATTATTCATTCACTATTTTATTCACTCTTTTATTTTTCTCAAATACTAATTTATTCATTTTTTATTTATTCATGAATTATTTCATTATTTATTCCTTTTTGTTTATTTACTCATTCAATGGATGAAAAATATTATTCATTCACTATTTTATTCACGCATTTATTTTTTCTCAAATACAAATTTATTCATTTTTTTATTTATTCATGAATTATTTCATTATTTATTCCTTTTTGTTTATTTACTCATTCATTTGATGAAAAATATTATTCATTCACTATTTTATTCACTCATTTATTTTTTCTCAAATACTATTTTATTCATTTTTTTTAATTCATGAATTTTTTCATTATTTATTCCTTTTTGTTTATTTACTCATTCATTTGATGAAAAATATTATTCATTCACTATTTTATTCACTCATTTATTTTTTTCAAATACTAATTTATTCATGAATTTTTTCATTATTTATTCCTTTTTCGTTTATTTACTGATTCATTTGATGAAAAATATTTTTAATAATCAAATAGAAAGTATTTCGTTAAAAAAAATTTTGTTTCCCTCGTGTGTTTTTAAACTGGATATTTTCAACCTTTTTACTCTCTTTCTTAAAAGTTAATAATGAAATAAGAAGTTAAAAAGTAGGAGTGAAAAATTCAATTCATACATTTATTTTTTAAATTTCCCGTTTTTTTTTGCACCTTTATACTTTAGCGTCCAAAAAAAAAAAATAAATAAATAAATAAATAAATAAAAAGCAAGAATAGGCAATTACTTTCTGTGGACATTTGCATTCCGATTGCTATTGTGAGACTTGGAGCCAAAGCAATATCCTGTAAATTCTGCTTTCTTGTCGAAATACTCTTTCTACAGTGAAGCCAGATTTAAGTTCATGCTCGATTTACAGTCTGTGTTTTATGAACTAAAAAACTATCAAAATATGCACGCAGATATGCCCTAAAAATACCTAAAACACGAAGAGTAAATTGAAAAATATGCACTTTAAAAAAAGCCATAATCATAAACATGATAACATTATTAATAATAAATATCATAATAGAACCCAATGAAAAATCTTCTACATGTATGTCTTAATTCTAATTCTTCTGTTCTAAATTCTTTTCCATAAAAAAAAGTCTAAAAAAATCTTTTTGCTTAATTTGAAGTTAATATTTGCTTAAGTAAAAGCAAAATTAGATTTATTAATCTTTAACTTTAATTTGAACGCGTATTAATTTTTGCCATGCAATTCAACTGTGCTCTCTTTTCCCCCTTCCCTTAATCTGTTCGACTATTTTTGGAAAAATTATAAAGAATATTTTTAAAAAAGCTTTCTAAAAAAACTTTATAAAGCTTTCTAAAGAATATTTTTCCAACATTCCAGCTTAGGATTTTCAGAAATCTAAGTAATTAATGTGTATAATATTTTTTTATATGAGCAACAATTTTATATGTATTTATCGCCTTTACAGCAAATGAAAAGGTTTAAAAAAAAAATCTTTTTAATTCAGACGTAACATCTCTCTTTGTGTAGTTAAATAAAAGTATCTGCATAATTTTTAATTTTCAGTTCGTGTTTTAGGTATCTTTAGGGCATATATGCGTGCATATTTTGAGTTTTTTAGTTCATAAAACACAGACTGTAAATCAAAGATGAACTTAAATCTGGCTTCACTGTAGAAAGAGTATTTCGATAAGAAAGCAGAATTTAAAGGATATTGCTTTAGCTCCAGGTAGCTCCCAATAGAGCTCGGAAGATAAACAAAATGCAAATGCCCACAAGCAAATGCCAATTCTTTTTTTTTCTTCTGATGCTAGAACATATAGTAGGTGCATAAAAGAGGAAAATTTTAAAATAAATGTAATTACTGAATTTTTAATTCGTTCTTTTAAACTTCCTATTATTAACTTTAAAGAAAGAGAAGAAACTAATGTTTAAAATTTTCGCTTTAAAAATAAAAGAGGGAAAATAAATATTTTTCTACTTTCATTCAAATTCGATTACCCCTCCAAAAACAATTATGAGTACAAAAAGGATCTCTTAATTAAATTGATGAACTATTTTTTGATTACACATTAACTATTGCATGAACTGATAATGGATGCGTCTAAAAATGAATATCAGCTTTTACTTCCTTTTACAAAAAAAGGAAGTATTGTATTCGTGAAAAAAATTTCACCCAAAAATCGGCCTTAATTTCCATTTTGCTCACCCCCAAATGAATGTGGAGTTTTTTTTTTTTCCAACCCGACCACACGTGGATATGTGCCTAGGAACGTACAGACACCCGAAATATCCATTTCGATGATCGCCGAGATAATTACAACGAGTTTTCTCGTGACGTCTGTATACGTATGTATGTGCGTATGTGAGTATGTATGTCGCATAACTCAAAAATGGTATGTCCTAGAAAGTTGAAATTTGTTACGTGGACTCCTAGTGGGGTCTAATTGTGCACCTTTAATTTTGGTTGCATTCGGATGTTCCTAAGGGGGTCTTTTCTCCCTTTTTGGGGGGAAATCATTGTTAATTTCGATTTAAACTCAATTGGTGTTATAATTTGGCGGACGCTTGGTGATATATCGCCAGTCTTTTTGGTCGCCAAGTTTTGTCGCAAACTTGGTGACAAATTTGGAGATTTTTTTTAAATTGTTTTTTTTAAATCTGGTTTCAATTTGGCCACTGTTGGTGATATTTAGAGAGTAAACTATTGAATCATATTAAAATAATAAGAAAATGGCATTAAACTGGAGTAAAAGGAAGTCATGGGATGCACACATCAGCTCGTTTTGAATGTGAAAGAATAATACAAATTTCTTTTCTGTTCTCTCCCCTCCTCCCACAATTTTATTTCTTACGTGTTTTGAAACTTAGTCCAGTTTATTTCTCACCAAAAAGAAGGTTTTTCATAAGGAGGGAAAAACATGAAAACAGCAAGGAAACGTGGTATGAATAACTACAATATTTTGTTACATAACTTGGAAGTATAAAACAGAACTTTACAAATAATACAGTATTTTTTTTTTAAATCCATAATAATCACTTTTCCTGCAGCGTTTACGGATGTCTTTTTGTTACCATTTCAGATGTAAAAGAAGATTATCAATGTGATGCAGATACAATATTTGTTAGAATTCTGCTTTTCCTTTGTAAATTGTGCCTTAATAACAAAGGTGCGTGACGGATTTTGGAAACGAAATGTATAAAATGTTGCAATAATTGGCAATAACAAATGATTTAAGCTGGAACAATAAAATTGATCCATTTATGAAATCAACTACTCATAGTATTTTAAGAACAAAAAGCCCTCTTTGTTGTTACAATATCTCTTTTTCTATTCGTACATTATAAATAATACATACCTGCTTCTCTTATAGAGTAAGCACTACAAGCTTACTTTTCAAATTTCATTTGTTACGAATGAGCACTAACGCAATCAATGATATATTCATAAAAGACATAATTCTTTTATCGAAATCCAATAGACGCTCGTTACCCCTCTCCCGGGAGTTGTACTCGTGATTGGGTTCTTTTGTTCATGCATGTTTAGGCATGTTTGAGTAGGAATTAGAAAGAAAATGGCTGTTTATTGTTATTTCGAACGATTATCGTGACTCTGGCTAGCCTTATCAGTGCAGCTGCTTGATACTTTGGAACAACATCACTAAATGTCGCTTTTTTTTTTTTCGGAACGGTATTTGTCGGTGCGTTGTTTTTATGACAATGATGTTGTTCAGGTTTTATAGGTAGTTCGGGGGATAGGTTTTAATATTTATGGCTCCTGCTGTGTTGAAAATGTTTTACGTGTATGCAGGAGACTTTGCAAAATGAACAGAAGCTTGTGTTCAACAACTCTGCGTTTTTATTTCATACTAGTGGTACCCGCACGACTTTGCCCGTAATAGAAAAATTAAAAGGTCTTTTGGTTCAGCTGTATATTTACAAATAATGTATGGTGAAATTTTTCGCCAATTGGCTTGTACCCATGTGACAGCTCCCCTTATGATAATTTCATATCTCGCCAACTAGCTTGTACCCATGTTACAGATCCACGTTATGATAATTTCGTATCTCGCCAATTGGCTTGTGCCCATGTTACGGTTCCACGTTATGATAATTTCGTATCTCGCCAATTGGCTTGTGCCCATGTTGCGGTTCCACGTTATGATAATTTCGTAATTTGCTCGTCCATCTTATGAAAATTTTGTTCTTAAAATTGGAATAGAAAAAGAACCACATCGAATTTTCGAAAAATCGCTTCGAGGTGCACACCCCATGATACAAACTAACTTTGTGCCAAATTTCATGAAAATCGGCCGAACGGTCTAGGCGTTTTGTGCGTCACAGAGATCCAGACATCCTACAGACATCCAGACATCCTCCGGACATACAGACAGAGAGACTTTCAGCTTTATTATTAGTAAAGGAATAAAAGTATTTGCGAACAGTAACTTAAATCATATATCAATGTTGAAATAAATCAACATTTTTCGATTTGTATTTTCGATGTCGATAATTTAGTAGTAGTGTACCAATCTTACACTCGACGACTGCTATTATGGAAATTTATACGAGTTATCCAAACTTTTTTTTTTTTTTTTAATTTTCAAAGCCTTGTGACGTTTGCTTTTTCGCTCCTTTAAAATTTTAGAGTTCAGTGTTATTTAACATCTTTCTTTCATTTTTCTAGCAAAAGGAATGATAGGACTCCTCCATAAATTCATGTGTCTATTTATTACTGTAATAACATTGTATTTTGTAAAAAGAATAAAAATAATAAATGTTTCTTTCTTTTAAGACAAATACTAGAACCCTTTAGGCCAGTAGTTTACAACCTGGAGGCGATCACCACCAAAGGAGGAATTCATCTCCTCAATGGGGCGATTAATTCTTAAGGAGAAAAAGGGGGGGGGGCGATGAATAATTAAAAGATTAAATAATAATAATAAAAAGTCAGGGAGTGTCAAAACTGAAAAATCCTACGAAACCGATTGCTTATGGTTCAGACACGGAATCACTAGTTAAACCAAAAGTTCCGTCCAAAACCAAACGAACCTACTTTCCCGTATACCAAAATCAATATCCTTGGATCTGATCAATATTATCTTAATTAGATAGTTAAAACGGCATATTATGTCAAACATACCATTTAACATTTTAAGCTGATTTTTAAAAACAAAATATGCATCTCTCATCTGATGAAATAGATAAGTAAAAAATAACTGTACGAACAAATAAATTTAGCACGTCTGAAACAATGCATCTCATACACATATCTTTTCCAATAAAAAAATAATCAACCGTTTTCAAAAATAAATAAATAAGCAAAAAGCATATCAAAATAAATACATTTTATCAAAAAAAAAGTTTTTTCTCCTCTTTTTTTTTGGGGGGGGGGAGGGTATTTAAAGCTCTGGGGTTTTATTTTTTCATCGCTGCCAAAAGTTTAAAAACAAAAATACTTTAGAAAATAAATAAATGAATAATAAAATATCCTCTTAAATAAAAAAATTTCGAAAACAAATTAAATCGTCAGCGCAGCTTTTTCTTTCATTAAAAAATAAAGCACTCCGAATTTCCTTTTATTTCCCGTTGTCAAAAATAAAATCAATTAAAACTTTAGAATGAAAATAAAAGCGGATCATCTCATCAATCATTATTTCACTCTAAAAACTACTGCGCACTCGGAGTTGGAATCGTGGAAGCAAAGCCGGACTGATTTGGGGTAAAGGAGTGGGAGAGAGAGTTGGAAGTTGGAGACGAGTCGGAATCGGTCATTCTCCTTCCTAATTACAGTCGAACCTCCATATATCGAACTTCCACATATCGAAATTTTCTATACATCGAAATCCCATCAAATTTCTATGTTCATTACATAGAAAAATTGTTTCTATATATGGAAAAAGTCTCTATATATCGAAATTTTTTTCGAGACATTCGTAGATTCCACCCCCCCCCCCCCCCACTTTTAACTGTTTGTCTCATGAAAATTGAAGGTTACGGGAGAAAATTATGCTCACTAAAGAACATAGAGTAAGAGCCCATGGGTGCCAGACATACGTCATAGTATAAAGGCCCAAAATGTTACTGCGTAAGCGCACTGGAGCACGTATGAAGGGTTCGCTATTAGTTAAGCTGACTCGCGCTGGCTTTGGCGGGCAAGAGGTAGCAAAGGCGCGAAAAAATGGTGAATAAAAACATCATAGTGTAACGCGTGATTTTTTAATATTTTATTAGGGGTACTATTACGAGTTAAACCTTACAAAGCCAGACACTTAGCGCGCTGGCTTTGCGCAGCCAGACACTTCAAAGCAGGAAAAAATGGTGCACAAAAACATCATAGTATAAAGCGTGATTTTTTTTATATTTTGTAAGGGGTGCTACTAGGAATTATGCCTTACAATGCCAGACACTTCGCACGCTGGCCTTGCGCAGCCAGACACTTCAAAGCAGGGAAAAAATGGTGCACAAAAACATCATAGTATAAAGCGTGATTTTTTTATATTTTGTAAGGGGTGCTACTAGGAGTTATGCCTTACAATGCCAGACACTTCGCACGCTGGCCTTGCGCAGCCAGACACTTCAAAGTTGGGAAAAATCGTGTACAAAAACATCATAGTATAAAGCGTGATTTTTTTATATTTTGTAAGGGGTGCTACTAGGAGTTATGCCTTACAATGCCAGACACTTCGCACGCTGGTCTTGCGCAGCCAGACACTTCAAAGTTGGGAAAAATCGTGTACAAAAACATCATAGTATAAAAAGTGATTTTTTTATATTTTGTAAGGGGTGCTACTAGGAGTTATGCCTTACAATGCCAGACACTTCGCACGCTGGCCTTGCGCAGCCAGACACTTCAAAGTTGGGAAAAATCGTGTCCAAAAACATCATAGTATAAAGCGTGATTTTTTTATATTTTGTAAGGGGTGCTACTAGGAGTTATGCCTTACAATGTCAGACACTTCGCACGCTGGCCTTGCGCAGCGCTTTATATTATGACGCTTTAAATCACGCTTTATATTATGATGTTTTTAGACACCATTTATTTTAAGTGTCTGGCTGCGCAAGGCCAGCGTGCGAAGTGTCTGGCATTGTAAGGCGTAACTCTCAGTAGCACCCCTTACAAAATATAAAAAAATCACGCTTTATATTATGATGTTTTTAGACACCATTTATTTTAAGTGTCTGGCTGCGCAAGGCCAGCGTGCGAAGTGTCTGGCATTGTAAGGCGTAACTCCCAGTAGCACCCCTTACAAAATATAAAAAAATCACGCTTTATACTATGATGTTTTTGGACACGATTTTTCCCAACTTTGAAGTGTCTGGCTGCGCAAGGCCAGCGTGCGAAGTGTCTGGCATTGTAAGGCGTAACTCCTAGTAGCACCCCTTACAAAATATAAAAAAATCGCGCTTTATACTATGATGTTTTTGGACACGATTTTTCCCAACTTTGAAGTGTCTGGCTGCGCAAGGCCAGCGTGCGAAGTGTCTGGCATTGTAAGGCGTAACTCCTAGTAGCACCCCTTACAAAATATAAAAAAATCATGCTTTATACTATGATGTTTTTGGACACGATTTTTCCCAACTTTGAAGTGTCTGGCTGCGCAAGGCCAGCGTGCGAAGTGTCTGGCATTGTAAGGCGTTACTCCTAGTAGCACCCCTTACAAAATATAAAAAAATCACGCTTTATACTATGATGTTTTTGTGCACCATTTTTTCCCTGCTTTGAAGTGTCTGGCTACGCAAAGCCAGCGCGCTAAGTGTCTGGCTTTGTAAGGTTTAACTCGTAATAGTACCCCTAATAAAATATTAAAAAATCACGCGTTATACTATGATGTTTTTGTTCACCATTTTTTCGCGCCTTTGCTACCTCTTGCCCACCAAAGCCAGCGCGAGTCAGCTTAACTAATAGCGAACCCTTCATACCTGCTCCAGTGCGCTTACGCAGGAAAATTTTGGGCCTTTATACTATGACGTATGTCTGGCTATCATGGGCTCTTGGACTAACACTTACTACGAAACTCATAAGGAATCTGGGGTTGAGGGAGTGTAGATAGGTCGTTGTTTCGTTCTGGAGTTCTTAAATTCCCTCAAGTTTATTTCAAATCTTAGTTTTAACCAGTAGCACTCTAAAATCAGTTTCAAGTTATCCGTTTTCTCTGTTAATTATTATTCCTAGTCTTTTTAGTTTCAGTAAAAATCATGCAAGTTAGGTAGAATGATTTTTTACTTTTCTCTCGATTACATTGTCAAAACGAAAATCCCCTAATGTTGCGGATCAAGTTGAATTGCCGAAGAATGAAGATGTATGAAAGCGCAAAAATGTAATTTCTGTTAATTTTTTAATTATCAACTTTCGTTTAATCCTATGCTCGTATGAATTAGAAATAGGGCTTCATACACAAAAATAAGCTTTTAATTTCAATGTTTTAGGATATTTTTACGATTAAATAAGATAATTTCCATATATCGAAATTTCTACATATCGAATTTTTTTCCGGCAATTCGCTACTTCGATATATAGAGGTCCGACTTATTTCTGTCATGGCTCAGAGTTGGAGTTCGAGTGCGGTCACTCTCAAAACAAATGCAATCATTATTTTTCCAGTACAAAATGTTTTTTTAGAAAGCTGATGTGTCATATTACGATACAAAACAATTCCTTATATTCGAACGTAAATATTATGTAGTTTTATAATTATTATATAGTTTTTAAAATATTATATAGTTTTTAAAATATTATATAGTTTTTTAAATATTATATAGTTTTATAAATATTATACAGTTTAATACATATTTGTGTGTTTGTACTCCAAATTATATTGATTTATTAACACAGCGGACTGTGCCTCTTTCGCTGTTTTAGTGTTGACTTCTTACTACTATGTTGAACTATAATCTAGACTACTTAAAAAAATACACCACCAGCTCAGTTATTCCATCGGTAACTTACTACAAAATATAATCTAGACTTTCTTAATGTTTGTGATTGTCTTTTGTAATTTGCGTTGCATATGTAATTTTATTTGATTTTATTTTGTCTGCTGTTTGTTATGTATGTGTGTGTTTTTGTTAATGAATCTCATTTATCTTAAAAAAAAAATAAAATAAATGAGCTGATGTGTGCATCACATGACTTCCATTTACTCCAATTTAAAGTCATTTCCCCATTATTGGCAATTTTAATGTGATTCAATTGTTTACTCCCTAAATATCACCAACAGTAGCCAAATTGAAACCAAATTTAAAATTAAAAAAAAAAAAAAATAATCGCCAAATTTTTCGCCAACTTGGCGACAAAACTTGGCGACCAAAAGACTGGCGATATATCGCCAAGTGTCCGACAAATTATAACACCACTTGAGTTTAAATCGAAATTAACAATGATTTCCCCCCAAAAAGGGGAAAAAGACCCCCTTAGGAGCATCCCAATGCAACCAAAACGGAAGGTGCACAACTAGGCCCCACTAGCAGTCTTCGTACCAAATTTCAACTTTCTAGGGCACACCGTTTTTGAGTTATGCGAGATACATACGCACATACATACGTACATACAGACGTCACGAAAAAATTCGTTGTAATTAACTCGGGGGTCGTCAAAATGGATATTTCAGGTATCTCTAGGTTCTTAGGCATATATATATACACGTGTGGTCGGGTCGAAAAAAAAACTCAACATTCATTCGGGGGGGGGGGGGAGAAAAATGGAAATTAAAGTCGATTTTTGAGTGAAATTTTTTTTACGAATACAATACTTCCTTTTTTGTAAAAGGAAGTAAAAACAGAGAGCACATCTCAATTAAAAGTCAAGCTTTAAAATTCCCGGAATAAAGTGCAAATATATGCCGAACAATGTCAAATCCGTGTAAATGAATTGAGCAAGGACTTGTTAAATCCTATTGTACCTCACAGAGTAAAGAATGACAATTCAAAATCTGTGCTCACGAAAGCTTTTAAGATCAGGAAAACATTTTGTTAATCCAAGCAAGAAGGCATTGAAAGCTCAAATTTTCCACCGCGCGTTAGTCCATTTAAATGCAGAAGTCAACTCACTAAGCAATTAAATGTTAGTCATCCACGACCGCAAGTGTTCCCAGACTTAACGACGCGCTTCTCAAATTTCATGTCCCTCACGTTTTCCAACCCGTTTACCCTCTTCCTAACTTTTTATTTACAAGCGACGTCGTAGTTGCCATTTTCATATCCTAAAGCCGAAACATAAACAGATAGAACCGGAAAATAGGGTGCAGGGTTGTTCTTATCAAAACCCAATAATAGGCTTCAGTTACAGTTACAGCGAGGGCGGGGGTGGAATAATGCCCTTTAATTCCGTTATTGTTTTCGGAGGAGTGTGTTTGCGGTATGTTTGTTCTGTTTGGAATAAATGTGAATTGCTCTTGATTGAGGTCTTCAGTTGCATACAATGGCGGGTAATATGTTTACGAAAAGGCTTTATTGCGTTTAGGTAGTATTCAGTTAGCCGGAAATATGGCATTGATATGCTTCATACATTTTTGTTTTTAATTTACCAAAAATTAGTCACTTGAGTTGGACGTACCACTGCTTTTGTCATCAAATCGCCAACGGCAACCTATCAATTATCACAGAAATAAAAATAACGTTTTTACTTCCTCTTACAAAAAAAAAAAAAAAAAAGGAAGTATTGTATTCGCGAAAAAAATTTTCACTCAAGAATCGACCGTAATTTCTATTTTGCTCACTCTCGAATGAATGTTGGGATCTTTTTTCGATTCGACCACACGTGGATATATGCCTAGGAACGTACAGACACCTGAAATATCCATTTTGACGATCCCCGAGTTAATTACAACGAGTTTTCTCGTGACGTCTGTATGTACGTATGTATGTGCGTATGTGTGCATGTATCTCGCATAACTCAAAAATGGTATGTCCTAGAAAGTTTAAATTTGGTACGTGGAGTGGGGTCTAGTTGTGCACCTTCCCTTTTGGTTGCATTCGGATGTCTCTAAGGGGGTCCTTTGCCCCTTTTTGGAGGGAAATCATTGTTAATTTGGATGTAAACTCAAGTGGTGTTAGAATTTGGCGGGCGATTGGCGATATATCACCATTTTTTTTTTGGTTGCCAAGTTTTGTCGCCAACTTGGTGACAAATTTGGCGACTTTAAAAAAAATTTTTTTTTTTAAATCTAGTTTTAATTTGGCTACTGTTGGTGATATTTAGAGAGTAAACTATTGAATCACATTAAAATTGCCAATAATGTTATAATGACATTAAATTGGAGTAAAAGGAAGTCATGTGATACACACATCAGCTCGTTTTGGTTTACTTATGCACAAAAGTTGACAAGAAAAGAAAAAAGCTTGAAAGAAGGTTTAATGTAACGCAGTGGTTCTCTACTTTTTCACGAACGAGCACCACTTGGAACCCTTTCGAATCTTAAGTTGATCACATGCGATAGAAATAACAGGGGAATGTGGGGCAAAGTGAAATGGTGAAATCATTACTCCGGTTTTAGCGCCACTTACCTAATAATATTTTAACTATGTAGTAACATATGTAGTCTATTCCAGTCAAGAAAAAATTACCTCAGAAAATCAAAGCATATAATACATGCAATTTTCAAAAATTGATACTCAAATTGTAATATTTTGTTGAGTTAAAAATTATTTTGATATAATTAAATGATAAAGTTCTTGATATTAGTATTTTAAATATTATTTGGGACCTTCTAATATTCGGTGCAGTATTTTTTTTAGTTAAAATTGAGCTTATCCGTTATTTTGATATTTTTCACAATTAATCAACTGCTTACGGGCAAAGTAAAATGGATCATTTCATTTACTCATTCAATCAGTTACAAAATCATTTACGTATTCATTTATTAACTAATTTATTTAAATTCCTTTATTTAATAATTCACTTATTAATTCAATTTTCACTTATTTTCTTATTCATTTACTATTTTATTTACTCATTTATTTTCCTCATGTATTAATTAATTTATTAGCTTATTGTTTCATTATATTTTCATTTACTAATTATTTTTTTATTCGTTCAAAAAAAATTTTTTCAATCGAATAGAAAAGATTTTATTCGAAAAATGTTACATTTTTCACTTTGCCCCATGAAAAAAAAGTGAAAATTTTCCACTTTTTTTTAAGGCACAATTTTACTGCCAAATTTTTTTAAAAAATGCTTCAATGCAAAGTTAATTATAATATACAATGTTCTATCCTTATGTACTGTAACTTTTAAACAAATTTCCAATTTGTTCATTTTGAAAAAGCTCAGTCATCTTAACCATTTCACTTTGCCCCACATTCCCCTACTTTCACAGCAATTATGTTAGGTGATATGAGATGACTCGAAGAGTTTTCTTTGAGAAATTTAATTACAACTTTAAAAATGTTATAGATTAATTTTCACTAGCTCTTCGCTGACCACAGGTTGAGAATAACTGATGTAACGTACAAACATCTTATCGCTAAAAGCAAGGAAATAAAAAAGTCAATTTTTTAATATTTGAACCACAATTTAAAAATAAAATATTTAACAGTAGCTTATTGAGTTAGGGGAAATGTATGTCTGTCGATTTACCTGTATGTTCCCTTTCCCATAACTTTTGAGAGAATAATCCGTTTTGAAGAAACTATTTTTTGTTCGAAAGATGTTGGACAGAACATCTCACTCCCATGTAGCTTCTTCTTTTATTTGAACAGTTTTAAGTTTAATTTTGAATCGTTCAAGAAGACTTAACATTAGCACTCACCGAAAATTTAAGGCAATACCAAACCAAAAGGTGGATTTGCTTTTGAAGAATATGCGCTAAATATTTGGGTCGCTTAAGAGTTTTCTAAGTGCAAAAATTTTAGCATTAAACCGTATGGATGAATTTCAAACCTTTTCATCTCCAACAACCCTAAAACTTATTTTTTACTGAAAAATTCAGAAAATTGTAGATATTCTGAATGAGTTTTCTGTTTCGGGAAATTGAAAATGCCCGTGTTGTATGTTTTGTATTAATAAAAAACGAAACACAGTTTTTTTTTGTCAGATTTATTGCTGGTGATTGATTTAAGTGAAGTGAGGTAAGAAAACTGCAACGATTTTATTTTTTGTGCAGGTAGTTATTGATATGTAAAATTTTCAGCTATTATTATTTTTTTAATAATTTGTACTTATTTTTGTTTTTTGCAAGGATTAAGAAGTAAAAGCAAAAATTCTTTTGGAAACTTTTAAAGTTTTTATTTACATTTTCCTTTGGTTGGCTAAAAACTAAAATAAAATCCCACTGACACCTTGGCCTTAACATTTAAGCAAGAAGAGTAACAAAGATTTGTGTTTGAGATTTTTATATACAATAGTTGATAAATTTCTATGGAAAGGACGGAAAATCTTCTAAATCTTGAAGATTGAAAATAATATGTCCAAAACAGAAAATGCATCATTTGTGGGACATATTGTTCTTGCTCTCAGGGCCGCCGAGAGCCAAGGCGGGCACCTAGTCAGTATGGTCTCCGGGCCCCCCTGCCCTCATAAAACTTGCTAAACTTGTTCTGCTCTGATTTCTTGCAGTGCCCCAAGTTTCTGACCAGGGTGACAGGGCCTCTCGTTGGCCCTGCTTGCTCTTTCCAAAAAAAAAAAAAAAATTGAATTTTGTCAGCTTGAATTCAAATTATGTTTTTCGCAATCACGAGTGTGTGTGTGTGTGTAGGCATGTGTGTTTGTGTCTGTGTGCAGGCATGAGTGTGTGGGTAGTTGTGTGTATCAGTGTTTGTGTGCGTGGGGGCGGGGTATGTGTATGTGTGTGCAGGCATATGTGTTTGTGTCTGTGTGCAGGCATGAATGTGTGGGTAGTTGTGTGTATGTGTTTGTGTATGTGTGTGTAGGTGTCTGTATGTATGTGTATGTGTTTGTGTGTATGTGTGCATGTGTGTGTGTAGGTGTGTGCATGTGTGTGTGTAGGTGTGTGCATGTATGTGTGTGTGTGTAGGATATGGATGCAACCTGGAGACGGTTTTCGCTATAGGAGCAGCATCGTGAGGAGTCGGTCGACGGTGATGCTGGCAGAGGGAGCCGGTGGGAAAATAAAATCATTGGAATTCAAAACAGTCAAATGAAAGCAATAACCAATCGTGATTGCTCGAAAAAACTGCATCGATCCAACATTATTAGAGTCCCATAATCATAAAACTACAATTTAAAAAATACTATATCAAGATCTGAACGACTAATAATGTTTTGTCCTAATCCTATCATTCTGTACCACATACATACCGTATCTTCCCCTCCACATTTATAAACGCTCATGATATAACGCTTGTACGGTTTTATCGTCATTAGGCCCCGAATCACGTACGAGACGCTTGTGTCCAACAGGGAAAATTCTAGGGATATGTTTTGAAATAAAAGGGAAAATCCTCGCGAGTGGCTGGCATGTTTACGAGGCTCGAGGAGTGTAAATATAATAAGGAAGAACTACTGCTTGTTTTGGCACACAACAGGGATAGTGTTCAAATTCGGACTCTCAGCTTTAAATCAGGGGGCAGTTAACGTCGAGCCGTACCCTAAAAGTGAAAATTTCCATTTTCACTGCAACGGTGGGGCATTTATTGCTGAGAATGGATGAAGAACGAACACGTGTTCCTCACACGTTTCCATGGGTGTGGATTTCGTTGTTGGCTGGTTTTAAATCAAACAGATGTAAATGTCTAAACATTGGCGAAGTTTTCTCCGAGTAATTAGGTTCACGTGGTTAATATTCTGACGGAATTTAGTGGTAAATACTCGTATGGTAGTCAGGAAAGGGTGTAAAAAAATTATATTAGTTCGTCTTGCGCTCGTTTGGTGCTCTTTTTCCATAATTATGCGGGAGTTTTGACAACTGCAGAGAGGCTTGGTGACCGATGGGCTGCTCTTGGCGAGCTCAGCTGTCGCGTGGAAACTTTTTCCCAGCCAATAATAGAAAATTAGAATTAGAAAAGGAAAAAACAAAAAAAATCAGGAAATATGAAAGTATATATTCAACATGCTATGCTTATAAATTCGGTTTTAACTGTTACAAATCAAAGAGAAAATTTTGCTGGATGAGGTTAAATGCTTTGAGTCATGGTGATATTTGCATATTAGTCACGCATTCATGCAAACAGAAATGCTTTCTTTGAGTTATCAGAAAGGTTCAGAAAATAATATTTTAAAATAAATTGGCTGGTGCACATGGGCGCCCATATGCAAAATTATAATGAGGGGCTCAGGTATTTTCCCCATGGTTTAGCAGGATATTTTCCTCATGGAAAGCGATTTCAGAAAAGATTAGAGTCATTAAAATTTGTCATTTTTACTAACTTATTCATTAATGCTAGAGAAGAAATGCTTTTACATTTTTGCAAAGAAAAAAGTACTAAAAGTAAGGAAGTTCTAATTTATTAGGGGGGTCTCGAGCCCCCCTTTCCCCCTATATGGCGTCCTTGCTGGTGCAAGTGTCTTTGTGGATTTTATGCTCAGCATTTCCGGTCATAATAACTGGAAAGAGGAAGAATTTTTAAACGGGAAAATTGTAGCTGGCATGTGGCATTAGTTTTACTTTAAATTAAACTACAATGTAATGGATGTTCTATTCAATTTCACGTATATGCAGATGACTATAATTACTTCTATTTTGTTAAGACCTACATGGAGCTATTTCTAATAAACCCCACTTCATTGAAACTTGGTACGTTGCATAGAAATGTGCAATAAGTAGCACAAGCTCAAATATTTTACCACCAGATGCGTCTTCTTTATCAACAGAAACACACGTCTCCGAAGTTGCTGCAATTGATACAGAAACCTTTCTCATTGCTGTTGAATACGATTATAACATGATGCGATCAAAGCAAATGGAAAGCACGATGAAAACATTATGTGACAACAATTTTTGTTCCTAGATTGCTGTTTTTCCTTCATGTGGATCTTTTCACCTGAAGGTAAAAATTAGACCAAACGATTTCTTATTTCAAATTGCTTTTCCAGATACTTTGTACTCCGTGAAGTCGGAGCTTCAATGAATCGGACGGCGTCAACAAACGCAAGGTAGGTCCAAAGGTCCAAACAGCGTATCTTTGGTTATAAACACCTTGTGCATTTCTTCTAGAACTGCCAAACGTGAAGAAACACTTGGCACTTGAGGAAGGTTATAAAAAGAAAATACAGTAGCCCCTCGTTATATCGCTCATTCGGATATATCGCTCTTTTCTTCTGTTTTCCGAAATATTAAAGCCTAAAATAAGAAAAAAACTTTGCTTTAAGTTTGAAACCATTTCTGAAAACATATGGTACTGCACAGAGAAGGTCTCTTTCTTCTCTATTTTGTCAATGAACAAAAGGAAGCAATTCTTCTGAATTCGCTGGAAAAGCAGCAGCAATTCCTGTCATCCAAATGTACATACCCGCACAGTATATTTCAGTTTAAGATGGTCTGTAAACTACTTGACATCTTCTTTTGTATTGGCCTTTACAAGGAGTAAGAGACATCAAGCAAGTGTCATAGTAGCCCCATGTAGAAGAGAACATACGCCCTTCTTTTAGTACAGAAAAGATTTGTACTTGGTTGCACAAACCAGGATTTGCATCAAAGAAGGGAATAATGATCTGGACGGGCGAACTAGTTTCCTGGAAACAATCTGGTTTCTTTTACTTTTCACATCCTTTCTACAGCAAGTAAAACGGATTAGAAAACCTACTCGGAATAAGAGGGTATTGGAATGCTCATTCTTATCTCGCGGTAGCTCAGAAAGATCGTCTTCATTCGCCATTTGATGATTTTAACTTTCTGACGGTGAAAATTTACTTAAATTTCAATCTTGTTTAAATTTCAATAGGTGTGATAGTACCCACATCGAAACCATTAGAAACTAATGTCAAAAAGAACGAATGCCAATTTACTTGTGTATTAGACATAACTATTTTTAATGCCCTCCGTTATATCGCGCTTTCGGATATATCGCTCTTTTTCTTTGTCCCCCGAAAAGCGCAATATAACAAGGGGGTTACTGTAGCTTAAATTGCAAGATGAGTAAGATGTAGTAGAACATAGATTTCCTTTAGTCCACAAGATATGAGTAGAAATAATTTATTCAACAAGGAAAAATATTGGTTTAAGATGCTTTTAAATTGTATAGGATATCATGCTGTTTAAACAATATTCTTTAGAACTGATTTTGAGCTTAAAATATATAATGTATTTGTTATCCTGTAACTCATTAATTGGGGGGGGGGGGGAACGGCATTTAGGCTCTACCGAAATGAACCCACTGAAAAAATTTTATTCGGAAAAGTGTATCGAACAACGTTGGATTGTAGTACAATTCGTTACCGCCAACCGGCATCCATACTTTGTCTTGCGTATATTTTGTTCCCTAAATGTTTCGCACTGTTTAGTTTGTCAAATGTCATTTCGCGGATTCCAGGAGGTACGACAGTGGTGGTAAAAAAAAAAATTGCATCACCCGCGCCGCAAAGGAGAGGAATATCATCCCGACTGCATTCAACACACAGTCGAGCATCTCGTATCCCAGATGATTTGGGGATGTATTTCTGATCAAGGAGTTGGTGGGCTTCACGTTGTGCAAGGTAAACGCTCAGGTGTATATTGGCATTTTGTAGGAGGAATTGCTTCCTACTATCCGAGATCACTTTACTTCAGTTCCAAACGTCACTTTCCAGGATGATTCTGCTCCATGCCATGGGGCAAAACTGGTAAGTAACAATTTCAAAACCTTTATCCTGCCATTAGACTTAAATTGACATGAGGTTAAGTAATTTTTTTCTCTAAAATCACACGTAGATTCAGAAATGAAAAATGAGCATGGGTTCAGCAGTTTGCCTTGGCCCGGAAACAGCCCCGATTTACATAAACAATTATCGGATACCTGCTGTTAAATGTTTATTTCATAAGTTTTGCAGAATTTCAAATGCATTCATCGTTAATCGGTCGACCAAAACTCGTCACATAATCCCATTGTTGTGAAAATGCGAGGGTGATGCATTTTTTTTTTTACCAGCACTGTAATTTAAATGGTCCCAAAAGTCTGTATGTGTGTGAGGGGGAGTGGGGTAACTATGTTTTGTGCGCTCTGTAAATCAAAAAGTAATGTAAAGAATCAAACGTTCAGTATGAAAAGAATTACCGATTTGATTTGGTGCTGATTAGTTTTGATTCCATTCATTTCAAAAGCAGGCTCCCTACCAACTTGAGTTCACCCTGAATATTTTCCTTGCGTCTGTTCTTTACTAATAATAAAGTTTCTCTGTCCGGAGGATGTCTGGATCTCTGTGACGCGCATAGCGCCTAGACCGATCTGCCGATTTTCATGAAATTTGGCACAAAGTTAGTTTGTAGCATAGGGGTGTGCACCTCGAAGCGAATTTTCGAAAATTCGATGTGGTTCTTTTCTATTCCAATTTTAAGAACAAAACTATCGTAAGATGGACGAGTCAATTACGAAATTATCATAACGTGAAACCGTAACATCGGCACAAACCGATTGGCGAGATACGAAATTATCATAACGTGGAACCGTAACATGGGCACAAGCCAATTGGTGAGAAAATTCACCATGCATTATTTGTAAATATACAGGCGAACCAAAAGACCTTTTAATTTTTCTATTACGGGCAAAGCCGTGCGGGTACCACTAGTATATAACACAAACACTTACAATATGCAAAATATTCTTTGAAAATCATTACAATGAAAGTTAATATAAACAAAAGGACTAAATTGACATGAATAAATTAAAACATTAAGAATAATCGATATTGAAGTTTAAATGGAAGGGGAATGCTTGTTAAAAAAAGCTTGCTACATAGCTATTTGAGTTAATAATTTCCCGAATTTTGATCACGCCTCCAGTAAGTAAAATGAAATTCTAACATTGTCCCAATAAATTTCTCGAGAGAAAAACATAATTATTGATATTTTAGTCTTGATTTTAGATCAACGCATTCAATAACAATTTATTCTCGTTCTATAAAAAGTAGAGGCTTTTTTCTGTTCATCTATATGAATAAGACAGAGAATATGGATGTATGTATGTATTGTTATGAGTCCGGTGCAACTTCAAACTTTCTTTGAAATGATGGTTCCAGTCTTGATAAACACACAATGAATTTATTTACAAATATTAACAATGGAACAGGTAACAATTGCAAACATCCAGAAATTAGTCGAATATCGTTAAACACTGTACATTACTCAGTGCACCAGGCATTTAAATCCAAAATACGTGAAAAGAACAGTAATTCGAAAATCATAGCTCAAGCGCTGATACATTCACAGACAACAGTGAAAAAAGAGACTAAACAGTTAGAAAGCAAACTGACTCTCTCCTCCATTCACAAGGCGCCCGGCGTTTTATACCCAGCAAAGAAATATCCACAAAATCCTACAATGTTCTACCAATTTCTCATGTTTTCTTTTTATTCCATTCACAAATCTTATCATTCAGAAACAGGGGGACCGTATACTTCAGTCGAGTGTTTGGAGGTTGTATGTATATTACAAGAAACTATTTACAGGTTACGTTACAAAGACAATTTTAGATGAAAAATAATGGAATAAACGCCAAATTTAGCAAGATTACAACAAATTAATAATAAAAATAATTACTATTTACAAAACTTGTAACAGTATGTTCCCCATACAAATTCACATTTTACGTCGGATCTCGAACAAATTTGGCAGGGAGGTATTTGGGCACCGGAGAAGGAACGTAGGGGGGGGGGTCAAATGCCAAAAAAGGTACCGAACCATTCAAATTTAATTGTAAGACCCGAAAATGGCATTAAATGGCTCTTTCTTTCCGAAATAATTTATCCGAAAGTCCTGATCTCTGTCTCGTTCGAAAGTTCGCAAAAAAATACCCCTGAAGTGGATTTACTATCTTCTGAATTTAAAACCACCAAGGCTGTTCAATCATCAGGAGAAAAGTTATAAGCATTTTCGAGAAAAGGAACATCAATACTAAATCGGAAATTTATCGTCTGCCGTGAGCTCAGTTTTAATTTACCTGAATAAAATCATTGAGAAGAAAGATCTGTCGCCATTTTTTTCTCGATTGTGAACAAATAAAATTCTTGCTTTTGTTTTGAGTTTTTTCCTCTAATCGAGGGGTTTAAAATTTTTCCTTTTTTGGTTATTTTTCCGCGATCTGCCGGGAAGTTTTACAGTTTTTTTTTTTTTGAGCAATCACATTGCTTATTGTTCTCACTTGACTGTTTTTGGCGTTCCTTTGATTTTATTTTCCCCCTGCCTCCCTCTGCAGCACCACCGTCGACCGGCCCGTCCCGATGCTGCTCCTCTAGGGACACACATACACACACACACACGTGATTGCGAAAAACATAATTTGAATTCAGGATGTCAAAATTCAAATTATTTTTTTTTTTTTTTTTTTGTTCTAGCTTGATTGTTGAATACGCGTCACTTGAGACATAGCTTTTATTTTCGAGGTAGACCGAGCAAAGCCGGGGGACACAGCCAGTGAAGAAACAAAAGAAAATAGCTGCACAAAATATCCGTCTCAATCGAAAGAGAGAAAATGTCACGTCAAAGGGAATCTCCTAAGAAGAGAGGGAAAAAGCGCCCAGTGAAACATAAATAAATAAATCCACATTGTTTATCCACTCCATTACAACAACTCCATCGAAAATTCCGGTCACGTCCGAAGCGGAACACAAGCGTCCAATAAATGCCCACTAATCACACAAATTATTGTATCACGATCACTGCGACCATAAATTAATAAGCGGAGCAGTGCATCACCGAGAACAGGCGATCTCTGGATTTTCCCCCAATTTCCCTTTCAGCTGCTCAATCGAACTCAAATAAAAACCCATTAACCCGGTTATTTAAGATCATGGTTACGACACCTCCGCGGATTCTGACGTCACCCATTTTGATGTCGCCATGGCGATTAAAATATAATAACTCAGGTGATTATTGGAGGCTTCCCCCTTTATCTGTTATTACTGTAATGACTGTTAAATACGTGACAGGGTTGATCTTTATTTAGTTCCTTTTTCAAGAGTTCAGAAAGAATGCTTCAAAAAACAAAATTTGCGGAAATCTTAAACGGATTAAATTTTTTAGGTGGAAAAATTGGATCCTCGTTCATTTGTCGTGTACTGCTTTTGTTGCTGTTGTTGTTGTTTTATTATTGTTATTATTATTATTATTATTATTTCTTCTTATTCTTATGATTGTTTTATTCTTATTATTATTATTACTGCTGTTGTGGAAAAAATAATATGTCGATTTTCTCACATGAAAAACATGTAAACATTTTACAATTAAAGATATACGATTGCTTCGAGTATCAGCGAACACAATGGGTTTGTTTTCTTCAGTCAAAAGTAGTTAGTACTTTTAGTCACTGAAATTGATAAAATAAGCAAAAAAAAAAAAAACATGGACCCAGAAAATTTCTTCATTTTCAAAACAGTTATTTTTTAATTAATTTTTTTAAATGTTCGATTTTTTAAACAAGGCGTGGTCTAGATGACGTCACAAATGATGCTTTTTGGCGCATTTTTGTACCGCGTTTCCACGTTATGATAATCAAGAAGCGAATTAAAATTGCGCTCTACGCTTGCTAACAACCATATCGTTGCTAATACACGCGAGTAAAGATGCGAATTAAATATTTTGCTCTGTGAATAGCAACAAAAAATGGCATTTCATCATTTGTGATGTCATCGGCAAGAAATGTAAACAATGAAAAATCACCGATTTAAGTAATTTTTTAAAAATATTAAACTTAAACAAATTATTTAAAAAATGGTTAGATCCTATGTTTTTAAGCATGTTCTTTCAGAAAAAAATACTTTAAAAGTATTGGAAACGACCCCATTCCAAAATGCAAAGTACTTTCTTCCAATAAAGTTAAAAGTTGCTCACAAAAATTGTAAGCAAAAATGTTGTGCTAATGAATCAACTTTTCTCTTTGTGAGGATGTTACATCAATATCGATGTTTTTGAAACACAGAATAACCCCGATTTAACAATTGTCAGGGGACTGGAAAAAGCGTGGAATCAAGGATATCCTTAAATCGAGGAGCACGGACATTCAATGCAGTCCAATCCGGACCAGTGAAATGTATCATTAAATTGAGGAAATCGTTAAATCGGGTATCGGTAAATCGAAGTTATACTGTATACCATTTACCATCGATGTCTTACACTCGATGTTTCGCGTTCGATGTTTTTTAATACAAATACAAATACAAAAGTGACGACCAGCAACAGGCTCTGGGCCCAGCTACACTGGTCCTAGTCAATTTACAATCCCCAGTGAAGATCAATGGCCCTCTTAAAACTATCTACTCCCGTGCTCATTACCACCTCTTCCGGTAAGCTGTTCCAAGGTTCCACTACCCTGTTATAATAATAATTTTTCCTAATATCCATGTTAGCCTAAGATTTAAATAGCTTAAAACAATGTCCCTTTGTCCTGTTTTCAGTGCTAAACTTCAGCCCCGTTACATCTTTCATTTTAATAAATTTGAACAACTGAATCGTGTCCCCTCGGTCTCTTCTTTGCTCTGGACTGTACATTTTTAGCCTTCTAAGCCTGGAATCATAGTCTAAGTGAGAAAGTCCATTTATTAGCCTTGTAGCCCGACTTTGAACCCTTTCCAATACATTAATACCTTTCTTAAGATAAGGAGACCAAAACTGAACAGCATACTCCAAATGAGGTCTTACCAAACTTCTGTATAAGGGTTGGCTATAGTTACAACATTAACATGGCGATGGCATCAACCATTTAGATGTTGGTTTTTTATAATTGAACCAAAAATATCACAAAAAAAAAAAAAAAAAAAAACAACCTGTGATGAAATTTTATTTATCATTAATTAGTGATAACAATATCCATCACATAAAAAAGAGCTTTCAATTGTCTCGGTTGTCTAAAAAAGTAGACTTTGATTGAAGAAAATTTAACAATTCATTTATTCCCACCCACTGTTGATAGAATATTGGCCGGTTGTTGTAGTTTTCCCTCAATAAATTGCTGATATAAACATTTAAATTCTTATTTTATTTTGAATACGTACCATACTGTTGGTAGTACATATTCAGAGTTGCTGTAAATATTGCATAATGTTCAAAGTTTTTTGTGCTTTAAAAATATAATTCGTAATACTCCTAGTATTTAATTTTTAAAGAAATATACCCATTATAGAGCACCTATTAATTGCTATAATTTCTTTCTTTCTTTCTTTCTTTTTTCTTGTTATCTAGTTCGAGAAAAACTTCCAATTTCTGTAATTAGTTTGCACGAACAAACAACTGTTCTTTCGTTTTTGTTTTATTCTGGTAGAAAATTGAAAGTTATTGCTAAATTATAAATATTAATCTGCATTAATGTTTGAATGTCTTGTTATTTAAATTTTTGCATTGAGATTCCTACTCCTTTGTATTACTTAATTTGAAAATTAGGTAGTTTCAAAAATTCATTAACATTACTATTGTTATTATTAACTTTGATAGCTCTAAAATCTTTGTTATGAATCAATAAATACGTAGTGTTTTCTCCCAACCCAAAAAAGAGGCAAATCGCTTTCAGATAAAAGAACACTTTAATTCAATTAAAATGGCGCTTTTTGATAGAAGCTTTGAAATAGAAAAGGTGTTTTTTTACTTTTTACTAGATGCATACAAAATCCGTCTTTATCTTTGATAAGTATTTTGTTTTAAACAATGAAAAAATTTATAATGTTTAGTATTAAAAATGTTGCTGAAAGCATTCAATTGTATACTGAAATCAGATTTTAGGGGATAACGGGCCATTCATTAATTACGTAAGGGTCCCGAGGGGGAGGGGGGTTGGAAAAATCTCTACATCATGCCCTTACTTGGGGTGGGAGTCTCGACCCGTTGTTACGTAATGTTTTCCCATTGGATATTTTATATTAGAAATCGTGCGTCAAGTGGTTTAGTAAGATTCATATTTAATTTGCTTCTGAAAAGTAAAAAACATATTAGGCTGTCCTGCTTTTCACTTGATTTTCTAAGAATGAATAGTGTAAAATATAATAAAAGAAAATCACTGTGTATGGCATGTCTTACTTTTAATTAATATCGCTTCAAATGCAAAAAACATTTGTCGAAAAAACATTCAGTCTCAAGTAAGTCTCTTTTAGTAAATATTTCTTAAACACAAAAAGGTTTTTCAAAAAAATTAAATTTAATAACGATACCAGTGATGTAAGATTCTTTATTTTATTGTTTTGAAAAACAAAATGGAATCTTAAGTAACACTGGGCGGAGGAGGGGGGGGGAGGGGGTGAAAACTCTTACTTATCCGTTCATGGGAGGGGGGGGGGTCAAAAATTGCCTAAAGCATCCTTGCGTAATTAATGAATGGCCCCTAAGTGGTTGAAACGAGGGAGTGGCACTTCAAGGTCTCATATGAATCCTTACCTTTCGAAAAGAAGTTTGCTTTTATGATGAAGTCATGTTAAATCTTCTGTTAGGCGCAGGGGGGGGGGGGTTAGCTAAAAAGGGCCTGTACCTTTAGGGGCCGTTTAGGCAGCGTCCTCCTAAAAACGCCTGGTCGAAACTCTAAATAAAGGCTCTGAATTCACTTTTCCTATTAAAGCATTTTTTAGAATTTATTATGTATGCATGCAAATTAAACAATGCGATATTTCAGAACATCAATGTTTCAAAGCATCGATGTTTTTTCGTCGACGTATCGATACCATCGATGTTTTAGTTTTTCAAATTGGGGTTTTGATATAGTGATACCGCATCTCTTCTTTCTATACAAATAATAAAATTTAAAAAATAAAAATAAAATAGGTAGACAACATTTAAAAGAATAAAAGTAATAAGTACAATACTTTCTTCCGTGGAAGGAAATATTAAAAGTCGTTAAAAAATTATTTTAAAAAGGGGAAAAAATGTAACATTTGAAAAGTGTTCCCCGGTTCCGCCGACATTTCACTCATCCCCCCCCCTTTGTTTTCTCAGATTAAATCATACCTTTTTTTTTAATGGGGGAGGAAAATTGAAGTGCCAGCAAACTAGGGATAAACCATTTGAAAAAGCAAAGTAGTTTCCGAAATTGATTGAAAATGTGTCATTCTGATGTTTCATAGTTCATGTTCACCCCAAAACTTGCCCTAACCCCTTAAAGGAGAAAGGGGAAATAAGAATTACAATAGATGCCTTCTCCTCCAACTCGAGGGAAAAGTTTAGCGAGAGGGAAAATTTTCAGGGATATTTTTTCCTGTATGATCGGTAGCCCTGTAGTAGCGGTTTGGACTACAAAATGCAAATAGTGTCTCTCTAAATGTCCATTGTGAAGATATATTGAATTATACAATCATTGTTTTTTTGTTTAAAATATTTTAAGATTCTTGAAGATATCATATTCTGTACTGTAAATGGAAGAAAATTTTATTTGTCGAGAAATATCTTAATATCTTTTATACAATACATTTATTTTCAAACCAAAACATTTTAAATGTGATTTAATGTGGGATTGCTATTTAGAACATAAATATTATGGATGTGCTGAGCAAAAAAATGATTTTAGTCATAAAAATAATAAAATCGGAAAGTTGTTAAGTATGAAAAGTGAATTTAGTTCTCATGCGCTTGTTAATTACATGCATTCCTAAAGTTAATTATTCTTATCTCAACTTAATAACTGCAAACTACATTTCCACAATGTTCAACCTATCTTATTATTAAATAAATAGATCGCAAATAATAATAATAAAAACAGCTCCTGTAAAGAACAAATTTAGTAATTCAGAAATAGCTTGGAAATAATGAATTAAAACTAACTGCTATTATTTGCATAAAGTTCTTTATTTTCATGAAGTACACCTTAATGCCATTTCACGAAAAGCGACCACTTTGTCTCGCAAGTAACGCCTCATATATTAAATTTAAAATAATAAATTTAAATCGGCATTGAACAATATTTTGTTGCTTAAACACACATGCATGTGCGATTTATTAAGTAAAAAATTTCGTCATTCCTCTTTAAAATTATTAAACTTCTTAATGCTTGTGTTACTGTTTGTGTTGCTTAATAACTGGTTTAATTTAAAGTAAATTTCTTTTTTTATTAGTTCTTTCACAAGTGTCTCAAATGCTAATTGTTCAAGTATATATTTATTTTTTTAATATTGTGTTTTAGTTCGTTTTAGAAGGATAAGGAATTACGTCACACAATAAATTCTCACCTCCGATACAAAATGCCATTTCTCATTAACAGATGGCAGTAATGACAGCACATTTCATTTTCCCTTATGTGATGGAGCCCCCTTGTTTATGTTCAGCCATATAGAAGTTGTGAGATTAAACTTGAAAAACAAGATAGATTTGGTTTTAAAAACCGAGTGTGGTTATTAGGAATTCTCATTTCCGTGAACTTGAATTCCAGGAACGTAAATTAATGTAAAAAAAAAAAGAAGTGCACATGTTTTCATATGCTTAAGATGAGCAGACTATAGCAACTAAGAAAAAAAAAAATTCCCTGAAAAATGTATCTATTAGGCCTATATTAATGGAAAATTCTTCACCTCCATGACAGACCTTATCAATGTCATTATTTTTGAGGTGAGAATGAATGATGAAGGGGAGGAAATACCTCAATTTAAACAATCAACCAAAATTATAAATTACCATTGCATTCTCAAATTTACTAATTTGGAAATATATTAATACTATACAATTTTTAACACAAATTTGAACTAAAAGGATGACTGAAGTTTAAGCCGTACTTTAATTAAGAGCTTAATATTAGATTCCCTCTAATCATTAAAATAACTAATTGTTTGCATATTTAACAAAATTTCTCCTTTGATATTAAATTGGCCTCTATTTTCAAACATAAGTTTCTTTCTTTTTTTTTTTTTTTTGATTTTCGTGAACAAGGTATTTTTTTTAAATTTTTTAAATTATTTATTTATGAGTAAAATAATTGGAATTTAGCCGAGTCATCGCTTAGTTACTTCTAGTAGGTAACACTTTCATGTAAGACTAGAACGAAAAAAAAAAGAAAGAAAGAAAGAAAGAAAACAACAGAAAAAACAAAATATTTTCACCCAAAAGTTACACGTTCTATGACCCATTAACTAATTCATACAGCCTATTAGATGAGGTTGATCTTGGATGTGCCACACGTGACGCATAAAAATAAATTCAAATTTAGGAAACAAAACTCCTTTTTAAAAAAAGTACACACAGCGTACGGTGATGTCCACAGCCCTGCTATTTTAATTACAATACAGAAAATATTGCCTTTTAAGTCCAGAGCAATTCCATGTGTAACGGAAAGACAGTTTTTTTTTTCATAGTTAAAATATGAAAAACAAGACAGAGAAGAAAAAAATGTTCTATTCTTTTTTCCTCAATGTTTGTGCTATTTTCTGCTCCGTGATGAAATGACACTTTTCTGCACCAAGTTTTTGGACTTCTTAGAATAAAACAATATTTTTGAGAAATTGTGTATTAATTCAATCTTTTAACTGACGAATACTTTCGTGATAGAGAAGTAACAATAAGAAGCTATTAATTTAAATAATTTTTCATGCACTAGGTTGACAAATTCAAGTTAATGCGTTTTGACGGAATGACTGTGGTGGAGTGGCTTTTGAAGTCCATTCATTACAATAAAAATGATCATATTTTTAATTAAGTTAAAAATTGTTGCCTTTAACTTATATGACACTACTGTTGTTGTTTACGTGTCCATAGTTAATAACCTTGGAAGGATTGACCATTGCCTCGAGATTTTGGACTTTTTTATTTATTCACACATAAGACAGCAATGAGAAAGATTTTCAGCGTAAAGAAAGGAAACACACCACTCAGAGCATCCGAGGTTATCGAGACCCACCTTTACCGGCATCTGAATCGAAGTTTCTACCACAAAGCCACGAAGGCTCCCAGCGCATAATGAATGAGGCGTAATGAGTGATATACAGTAGAACCTCTCTCAATAAGGGACACTAAGGGGACCAGACATTTTGTCCCTTAAATAGAGGTGTCCCTTATTCGGAGGTGGATGATTTGATGCATGCTGGGTACTAAGTAGTATAATATGAAAATAAGCATTACCTATTTACACTTAAGATTAAATACTGAAAATGTGTCATTATGTTAAATAAAATTCATAATTATTCAAATGTCTAAGTTTACATTATTTTATTAATTAAAATTAATTAAACATTTTGTAATGGCAAAATTTTGAAGCATACAGAAATAATTTTGAAGTAATTCATTACATGCACTTGCTTTATGTTACGTAATTTACAATGTAAACTATGTGAATTACAATTAATGTCCAAATTTTTTAAGTTTCATACACAAAGCTAATTAGTTGCTGTGCATTCTTCGTCGGCCCGGAACCTACTTGAATAAATTGTTGAGAGGGCAAATTATGCATGTTCATTTCAGCAAGTTTTTTTTTTTTTTTTTTTTTTTTTACATGTCTCCTTCACATATGTTTATGTCAAACTTACCTCAATTAATTTTTAGGGGAAAAATGAAACTTGAATTCCAGTAAATTCACTATTTCTTATGTCTAATGTATTCTATGCATTATTTCTTACTTTTTTTTGTGACTCCCTTAAACAGAGTGTCCCTTAATCAGAGGTAAATACATAGAAGTCCCTATTCAAAATGACTGGAACCAGAAAAAATGTCCCTTAACTAGAGGTGTCCCTTATTCAGAGGTGTCCCTTAATGGAGGTTCTACTGTAGTTTAAAAAATCATTCCAATAAATTAATGAAAAACAAAATTCTTTCGTAAAAATTGTCAATTTTGTGGAATTGCCTTTCACTGAAATTAGAGGCACAGTGAAAATTCGTTTTTACACACATAAAATACGCTTTATCATAAAATCTGCTATTCTTTTTGGTAGGAATATATATGTAGTTTCAGCTGATTCAACTGGAGTGAGTATTTTAATGACAAAACTTTTTTCTTCGGTAATAATTTGCCTTCGTTGTAACTGTAACAGATGTTTCAATAAAATACCTTTTTATCAGGAGCGGCACGAATTTTCACTCTGTTCTTAAAGTACTGAGTATTTCAACTAAATTGTTTATTCTTTGAGTTGGGAGATTTTTTTCACTCAATTCTGATTCAGCAATCAGGATTGCTCATAGTGGTCACATTGCCCAATGTCTTACGTTTGTCAAAATCTACTCTCCTTCCAAACGGTAGATAGCGAGTAACATGATCACAATCATGTTTTTGCATGTACAAATACAGTTATTTTTATTGATTACTTTTTGTTCTGCTTATAAATATTTTGAGACGATAAATCTAAGTTTAGTGATATTTCTATTTCTTTGCTTCTTTTATTGGCAATGTCTTTCCGATTGGAAAGTTAAAAGTTATTATCACATTTCTTAAACTTTAAACGATTTTCTACGGCGATTTTAAATAATTCTAAGCGTATTTAAATTAGATGCTATTTTTTTTTTGAAAGAGAGAATTTTGATGGACAGGTGTAATCTTTATATCAGGATTTTTTTTAAAATCACTTTACGGACTATGTTTGGAGCTTATACAAAATTATTTGTGCACATTTTAACTAATGAAACAGAATATTTCTTTTTATTTCGGAGTAAAAAGGGAAATTTACACTTGCTCTTAGAGTTTTTATTTAATTTTATAGCACGAGCAGAGCCATTCGGGAATACTGCTAGTCATTAATAAACTGGCCAGTGAAACGAAGAAGACTGCAAAAAAAAAAAAAAAACTGTTTGGTACATGAGCATTTTTTTTTTTTTTTGAATATTTGCGTGGGAGGGGGCGGGCAATATCCCCTTCGCCATTTAATGGAGCTATAATATAGTTATAAAATGAATATAAAAAAGCAGTATAGGATTAAGAAACAAAATGACTATAAAAAAGCAGTGCTGGTCCTAGACATGGGCAAACAGCGACTGCACAGGGCCCCATGATGTTAAAAAAAAAAAAAAAAGTCTCTCCACTGAGGAGAAGTTAAGCGATATTTTGTGTTGACATAAAGTGATAGAATGGAGAAGGGTCTCCACATTATTGTGGGCCTTGGGCCTCACTTTCACTTAGTCGACTCATTTAATATAAAAAATATGTTTTCCTTCATCGGCAGAAACACTTTTAGACACTCACACACACGAAAGGAAAAAAAATATTTCAAACCAACATTTTGGAAGCGTGGAAAACAATTAAATTAGTTTTTGTTGAAAGAGAGTAAGTCAACGTATAAGCTTACGTCTTTTTTTTCTAAAAGTAATTCAATTTTAGGCGCTAAACTCCCCCTCCCTCCCCAAAAAAAAATCGTTAGGCATAATAAAAACTCTGAACGGGTTATGACTTCCAATTACACCTTCAAATTGTCCTTTACGTAAAACCACCCTTGCTCTGCAGTTTATAATACTGGTGCATTTCCAGTACGTTCTATTCGTGGATTTGTTGTGAATCCTGTATAAATATTCGTTGTGTAATATTAGTTTCCCTCCGATTAAGTCGATGAATCTAATGCTGTTCATTTTCGGACTGAACAACGATTTTGGAAAAAAAGAAAAAAGTCCGAGTAAAAATACGCACGTGCTCGGAAAGGGAAAAATAATCCGCATAGAATTTCCCTCCACCGTTTGTCCCCTAAACCAAAATCCCTACAACCAGTTTGAATTAACATACTCCACACCCCCCACTGGCAGATTCCCATCCATCATACTCTCAAGCAGAAATCCCTTTGGGGAATTGGGGCGAAAGATGGTAGACACCACAATAAAAATATGACAGGTTACAACAGGAGGAGTTACGTGAAGTGTGACACTTTGTGATAAAGGGGAAAGGGGTCAAATAAAAAAAGTGCGACATCATTAAGTGACGTCCATTGGTGCTCCTTCAAAATCTCATTTTACTCCTTCAAAACTCCTGCAAAAGTCCTTCATTTCATTTCTGAAATTGAGTAGGAGACAAGAGGGGGAGGGCGATCGCCCCTCATGTGTATCCGTCCTTGAGTGTGGCCAATTTGCAAACGATCTCTTATGATTCCATGTTTATGAAAAGTGGCATAACATATGATAAAAAGGGGGGGGGGGGAGCAATGGATCACTCTCTGCCTTGTAAAATAAATACAGAAAATGATTGCGTATCAATGAGACTTTTTTTAATCAAAATTTAATCATGGTTATTGACTGGAGAAATGTATTTTTGTTTTCCTGGGTTAGAGGTGTTTAGTTCTATGCTGTGTTCTATTACAGGGTTGTTGCACCACTTTTCATTGGATCATTCGATAAAACCTGAAACGGTACCATTTAAGTTCCTCCGTGCTGTTTCTTTTTAAAAATATTTATAAAAAATCAGTAAAAAAATTCACTATCATGTGCCAAATGCAACATATTTTTAAACTACTTGCATATTTTTCAATTGCATGTTCATTCACCGCTCGGCTAGGGCATATCCAGCCCAAAATGGAAGAGGGGCACACCATGCATTTGACACTTTGGAAACAATCTAATTATTCATTTTTTGTGTACATATATTTTGTTGTTCTTCCCTGTGAAGTACACTGAGCACATACCCTCCTCCCCCCCTCGGAAAATTCTGAAATGACAGGCCAGTGCGACTGTAACACAACTCAACTCCAATAACTTTCCCTTTCCAATTGGCTCCCGAAGAAGAAATATGCACTTTCAAAATCAAGCATAATGTTACTTGAGCCGAACTAAGTTGAAGCAGCCCGCAATAAATCCACATTTTCTATTTTGGAAAGGGGCGGCTGCTCTCCCTTGCCCCCCTCCCCTCAGGGATACGTCTATGCTGCTAGATCTGTCCTAAAGCTCTGAATGATCTAGGGCTTTAATCTATCCCACTCATTTCAAATCGGATCGTTTATCTTGAAAAACTTCATTTTGTTTCATAAGCTTTAAAGGGTTTTTTTTTTTTGGTGATTTATTTTAAGCAACTTTTAAACTTCTTTTTTTTTTAATGAAGTAAGAATGAAATGAATGTCTGAAAGGTAACAATACTTTGTCATTGAAAAATTTTTTGCGAGCCTAACACAATATTTTAGATAATACAGTACACGGTCATTTAAACAAAAGGCAATATTAAAAGCTTCATTTATTTATTTAGCTTTTCGCTCAAAAGCGTGCGTAAATCCATTTCGATGCAACAGCATTTATATGAACAGCACGGTTGATGAACTTTAAAAAATTCGGTGGTTGTAAATTGCTGGCGACAACTCATCAACAAAAACATGTTGTGAATTCTAAAAGTTCGGGTGCCAAAATGTCTGGAGGGATGAAATGCCAAAAAATGATTGTGTGTAAACAGTGAAATGTATATATCGCGAACGGCTGTTAACCGTGGTGTCGCGAGCACCACGCCTATGCTTGTTTCAATTTGCATATTTTGTGACTTTTTAATGGTTCACTGTACCGTAACTAATTTGTTTCTCTGAAGGGCGGTTCCAAAAGTAGGCCAAAGATCAGTAGCGCAACTAGGGGTTGGCAGGAGTGGCTCTCGCCAGGGGCGCAGCAGCCAGGGGGCGGCATTTCGACTGATTAAAAAAAAATTTTTTTCAAGAGATTTTTCTTTTTTTTCTTTTGATCATAGAATTTGAAAAATGCTTTAAAAAATTGAAAAAACCTCGTAAGAAAAAGAGTTAGAGGGGATATACATATATATATATATATATATATATACATACATGCATACTAGCTGTACCCGACGCGCGTTGCTACGCCAACCAAAAAATACATCATTATACTGATTTTCATGACAATCGGTTGAATGGGGCAGAAGTTGCTACTCTGCAGTACCACCTGGTGGCGAGTAGCTTCAATGAGCATATTATGCACCTTCTCCGTGGAAAAATACATATATATAGCAATTTTCATAATAATCGGTCCAGGTATCAAGTGAAGCCGTGACTCTACTCAAATTTTGTACTCACGCAGTTTGCAAGATCAATCAATCGCTAAAAATATCAAATAGAAAAAGTTTTAAATAACCCCGTTGCATGAAAAGCCATAAAACAATAAAGAAAGAATTTATTTGTTCAAACTCAAGAAAAATGGCAACAGCTAACTTCTTATCAATGAGATCTTTCACGCGAATTAATTTCTGCAGCCGATAATTTTATTCGTATTTATCCAATGGATTGTGACTTAAATTGGAATAAAAAAGGAACTATCGATCGGATTTTTTTCGAACTGGTCTATAAACACTCCCAGTACCAAAAATAACAAACGGTGAACGTTTCAGCCAAATCTGAAGGGTAGTTTTTGAGTTCAGGGATGACACACAGACAAACATTCATATATATATATATATATATATATAATATATATATATATATATATATATATATATATATATATATATATATAGTGGGGCTACTTGAGCCTCCAGGGGTTATACTTGAACCCATGAGGAAAAAAGTTTAGAATCCGTCCTGGTCCTATATAACTCAATGTATAGATTTAAAAAACTTTCTTCATGACAGGTAACAGTACTAGGTAGAGGCTGGACCATGAAACAAAGTTTCTGCTATTGACGCCTTTTTCTGATTGAGGTTATTATTGCAAGTTGTCTAAACAGTTGTTTTTTGTGTCTGCAAACTTTCACATGAAAGTTCATGGAAACATCTGATATCATCAACGTCAAGATATTTTTTATGTTTGCATTCTATTTCCTAACAAAATGACAGTGTTTTAAAGTTATAGCTATATAATTAACGCAGTAACTAATATAAGTTAGTAAAAGTGTAGTACTGTTTGCCTTAAAATGGGGCTACTTGAATCCAGCGTTCAAGCAGCCCCAAACCATATTTCATCACTAAATTATGTTAAGTAAGATTTGTAATCTTTTAAAATAAAGAGGTTAGTTACTATTTATACCCGTTTTTTTTTTTTTTTTTCCAGATCTGGGGATGAAAAAGGTCCGAAAGTAAAAGAGAACCCCTTGAAGTAGGAAATAGTGCTGATTATTAAAAGGAAAAATTACAATTGTGTCCAGATTCAACTAATTCCGGAGAAATGTCTTGGAGACTGGCATCAGCTCATTTTGACTTAAGTATATCAACTCTAAAAAGGAAATTAAAAGATCGTTTACAAAACAAGCCTGGGCATCCTGTAGTATTTAGTAGCTAGGAAGAGCAGGTATTAAATAAAATCAGAGAAGAAAAATCCACCCAAGCCATTAAATTGAGGGGTTTTCATTCTTTCTAATGTTTAAATAATGAGCATTTCAATTGGTTTTGACTGTATATAGTTAGATTATGTTTCTATTTGAGAAATTATGTTTTCCTAAAAATATGTTTTTATGTATCCATTGATTTTATATCAATTTATATAAATAATTTGCAATTTATATAAATAGTTTGCTCACTAGAATGTACGTTTTGAATTTATTTTTCAAAATCATTGGTCCTTCTTGATATCACCACAGTTTTACAGCTTTTTCTAATGGATTTTCTGAGTGGGACCAAGTAGCCCCAGCGCGGGGCTAATTGAAACCGATTTTTAAAAATAGAATAAAATTAGAAAGATCTAAAATTGTTGTTTAAAAAAGGCTTTAGGTGTAGCAGAACGTCTGAAAAGTGGTAAAAACAAGATTATCAGTTCACATTATGGGTTTAACAAAGCATTCCGTGTAAAACTCGCAAAAAGTATGAAATATCGGGTCCAAGTAACCCCACTTTACGGTACATATAATTAAAAGGTGATAAAACCTGTAGTCAATGCATAAGGCATTGGTTTTTGAACAATGATATAATCTTATACATTTTTTTTCTCTTTTGGATAACAAAATTAAGTTTTTTAGCCCGTAAAAATACCAGGCAGAAGAATGAAAAAGCGACAAGACTACCCTTAGCAACATGGAACTGCGCTCCACCCTACACCCAGTAGCGTACCAAGGGGCTGGCTCTCGCCAGGGCCGCAGCAGCCAGGGAGCGGTATTTCGACTGATTAAAAAACAAGAAGTTCTGTCTAGAACTAGACGAGCCTACTTTCCCGTGTACCCATACTACTTTCTAGTACCTGATCAATATTCTCAAAAATAGCTAAAATCGCAAATGTTTTCAAGCATCTTTTAAAATACTTTAAGCTGATTTCTAGGAATAAAATATTCCTCACTCATTTAAAAAAAAAAAAAGAAGAACAAATAAAATAGCAGAAACTTTTTATAAAAAAGCAGCTAATACACTTTTTTCCTTTAAAAAAATCTTTAACAGCTTTCAAAACGAAAAAATAATAATTAAAATTAATAAGCTCATTAAAATAAATACAACATATCAAAAAAAAAAAAAATCGTTTCTTTTTCCACCTGTTGGCAAAAACAATTTTTTAAATGAATTAATGCACTTACCAAAATAAATAAAAACAATAAAATGTCAACTTAAAGAAATAATTTTCATTGTCAAAAAAAAAAAAAAAAAAACCGTCTGCGCATATCTTTATGTAGAAACATAAATGACTTCGAGTTTATTCGCCGAAAACTGAATACCTAAATTAAAACTTTAGCGTAAAAATAAAAACAAATCAAATCAACAATAATTATTTCACAGTCAAAACCATAGCTGCGGAGTCGGAGTAAATCTCATTTTGGGGTAAAGGAGTCGGAATCGAATATCTAAGAATCAGAGTCAGTCATTTGTCCTCCGTGTATAATTTTTTGTCAAAGCTACGAAGTCAGAGTCGAAGTCGGGGAGTCGGAGTCCGATTAATTGTCGAGAACAGGAGTCGGAGTACAGTGCCACTAAATTCTCGAAGTCTGGAGTTTGGCGTCCAGAGCTATTTCCAACAAAATTTGTTTGAAGTAAATCCGCCTTCAAGTACGGAATCTACATTGACTTTCAGCTTCCCCGCAGGCACTAATGTTAAGGGAGTTGAACTGTTCAAAATGAACGGAAAATTGTTCAAATCAAAAAGTGAAATATGGGAATGAGGTGTCCTCGCCGAGATCTTTCGAACAAAAAAAAGTTTTTTCGAATCGGACTATTCATTCAAAAGTTATTAGGGGGGGGGACAGACCGACAGACATTTTCCCCCATCTCAATACCCTACTTTCCAATTTTTAATTTTTCAATATTTATTTAATTATTTTATATATTTTTGACTTTTTTTTGTTTTTCGCGATATTTTTAGGATTAAACCTTCTTTCATGCTTTTCTCTTCTTTTTCTGACTTTTACTGGGAAAGTAGGCTAAAAAAGGGAATTGGGGATTTTTCTTTTTTTCTTTTTTAAATTGATCGTATGAGGGTCACTCTCCAAAAAGTGTAACTTTTCTATCACACACCTTTTACAGTAAAAACGTTTAGGAATAATTCATTTCAGAATGAATTTTAATTTCCTCACAAATATATCTGTTAAAACCTACCAACAATTTTTTAGTAATAATTTTTATTTTAGTATTTTTTTTTGTACAACATGGGAATTCTCATCTTCGTGGCATGCCACACACCTTGTGTGACTTAATAACTTGTTTAATTAAAAGTACATTCTTATTTATTTATTATTCCTTTCACAAGTGTCTCGAATACTAATTGTTTAAGTGTATTGATTTTTTTAATATTGTGTTTTAGTAGGACAAGGAGCCATGTCACACAATAAATTCTCAGCTCCATTACCTAAACATAAAATGCCATTCCTCATTAACACGTGGCAGTAATGACATCAAATTTTATTTTCCATGATACAAGGGATCTCCCTTGTTTATTTTCAGCCATAGTTGAAGTTGTAAGATTTTTTGCTTTAAAAACTTAGTGTGGTTATTCGGACTTCTCACCTCCGTGAACTTGAATTTCAGGGATGTAAATTAATGTAAATAAAGAAGTGAACATGCTTTCATATGCTTAACACGTGCAGATTGTAGCAACGAAGAAAAAAAAATTTCCCTGAAAAATATATCTGTCAGGCCTATATTGATGGAAGATTCCTCACCTACGTGACAGACCTTATCAATGTCATTATTTCTGAGGTGAAAATAAATGATGAAAGAGAAATACATCAACAATAGGAGTTCTACCAATCAGAGTCGAAGTCGGGGAGTCGGAGTCCGATTAATTGTCGGGCACAGGAGTCGGAGTCAGGTTCCCTAAATTCTATGAGTCGGAGTCTGGAGCTTGGCGTCAAGAGCTATTTCCAAAAAAAATTTGTTTGAAGTAAATCCGCCTTCAAGTACGGAATCTACATTGACTTTCAGTTTCCCCGTAGGCGCTAATGTTAAGGGATTTGAACTGTTCAAAATTGAACGGAAAATTGTTCAAATCAAAAAGATATATTATATACAAGTTTATCATCAAAAGTGTTTTTCCTACAAAGTTTGTTTGAAGCAAATTCGCCTCACAGTACGGAATTGCCTTGAATTTCCCCGTAAATGCTAATGTTAAGTTTTTTTGAACTGTTCAAAATTGATCAAAATATAGTTCAAATCAAAAAGTGAAATATGGGAATGAGGTGTCCTCGCCGAGATCTTTCGAACAAAAAAAAAAATTATAAATTGCCAGTATATCCTCAAATTTACTAAATACTATTTTTTAACATTCATTTGAAACTACTAATTAAGCCGTACTTTAATTAAAAGAGCTTAATATTATGTTCCGACTAATCATTAAAATAGCTGATTGTTTACACAATTAACAAAATTACTACATTGATATTAAATTTATCTCGATTTTTAAATATTAAAAGTTTTCTTTTCTTTTTTTTATTTCCGTGAAGAAGGCATTTTTTTTTTTTTTTTTTTTGAGCAATCACGATTGCTTATTGTTCTCATTTGACTACTTTTGGCGTTACGCTGATTTTTCCCACGCCCTCTGCAGCATCACCGTCTACCTGCCGCCTCATGATGCTGCTCCTCTTGCGAAAACCGTGTTCAGGTTGCGCCCATATCCTACATCCACACGCATACATACACACACACACACACACACACCTACACACACTCCTACACACACACTCATGCCTGCACACAGACACAAACACACATGCCTACATACACACACACACGAACGCCTACACACACAGCACTGCATACACAACACTCACACACATGCATACATACACTCACACACACACGCACCCACACACATGCGCCTACACAAACACACACTCTCGTAATTGCGAAAAATAATTTGAATTCAAGATGACAAAAGTTCAAATTAATATAGGTATATATATATATATATTTAATTTTATTTATGAGCAAAAATATTGGAACTTAGCTGGGCCATTGTTTATGGTTACTTCTAGCTGGTAACACTTTCATGTAAGAATGAAAAAAAGAAAACAAAAGGTTTCGAAAGTGAAAAATGTTTGCGTTCAAAAGTTACGTTTCTTGGAGAATGATCCATAAGTACAAAAATGCTTTTATAAATAAAATTAAAAATAAAAACAAAATTCGCAAGAAAAAGAGCTATAGGGGAAAAAGAAAAAATCTTAAATTCTCAACAAAAAAAAAGGGGGGTGGAGGGATTTTACCCGTGGCGTTAAGTTCTATTCATATTCATTGAGTTAGCTAAAATTTTTGGCTAAACACCGAATTGTTTTAAAAGCACATAATTTGTATATCAGGGAGTGGTAATGAAGGGCGTTCTATGCCGGATGATTCCATTTCTTTTCGGGAAGGGAGAGATATTTTGTCATGTATAGCTTGAAGTGTATAGTTTTTTTTAGGCTAGGCATTTGCTCTCATTAAAATAAATAATCTAAGCATAAAAATCTTATTTGAACAAAATATTGGGAGGCCTTAATTAGCGAATATACAGTGCGTTTATTTTGCCTGCTTTTATTTTGTCGTGTTTTTTAGTCAATTTCAAATTATCAATACTTTTTGTATTTGCTTTGCTTTCCTTTGAAAAAAAAATCAATTTGTCTTTTTTTCTTTTAATAAACGTGTAAATTTTGTTTATTATACATTCTCCTACTAGTTTGAAACAAGTTCTGTTTAAAATTAAAGCTGTTTAAAAAAAAGAAAAAATAATAAATACATTGCTATAAACGGAACTGAAAAATGTTTATTCCCATTTGGTTCAAGAACGTACATTATTTACATTTATTAACGAACTGCAAATATTTTTGGTTTTAATGAATTTATGTGAAATGGTGGGGGAAGAACCAAAACTTTTGGGAAGGGGAAAACTCTCAATTCGCCGAATGAAATCCCAATTTTACCGAATTATTATGTTCGAGCATGCACACATATACATACATTACATTTACTGCGAGGGAACATAGGGCATCATTGATAATTATTAAAAAAATTAAAATTAGAATATTTAAGTTGCAATACTGTCTACTAATTTGTCGAATCAATTACTCAATGTTCCCCTCCCCCCACAAAAGAAATTGGGAGGTCACGGTGGGTGACCTCCGGTGACTTCTCATCGAGGTGACCCTGCGGGGGGGGGGGGCGCAATTTCTTAACTTCGCCAGGGGCACCAGACCCCTTAGTTACGCTACTGCCTAAGATCTCTCTTCACTGCAAAAGTATGAAGAATTTTTTTTTTAACATCGGGAAACTATTAATAACTTACTCTTTTTGATCTGATCTTTAATACAATAAGATCATATGCAGCGGTATAACCAGTTTTCTCTCTCTCTCTCTTTTTTACTTAAAAATACTTGAAATTTTCTTAGAGTGAAATTTATTTCGAAGGAAGAAATGTATGAAAACAGTTAAGAGACTAAAATAATGATCGATTCCATTATATATATATATATATATATATATATATATATATATATATATATATATATATATATATATATATATATATATATATATATATTAAGATGTTTGGAAAAAAAGAAATGTGTAGTATTTTGATTTTTTTTTTCTTCAGCATTTAGCATGCTTGTCATTTTGAAATTAAGAAAAGTAGTAATAAAGGGTTATCCATAAATATCAACATCATTTTGTCAACATATTTGCCCTGCCCTCTTTGTCGCAAAATGCCGCATCTTACCTTTGGCCCCATGTCACACTAACACTACAATAAACAAATGTAAAATGACGCACTTCTTGTTTCTCTTACTCCCCCCCCCCCCTTGTAACACTTTCACGAACGCCCTCCCCGCTCAAAGCGTGGCAACATTTTTGGACGCAGTGGTTCCTTAGAACCTTCCCGCACTGCAGGAGGGTTCTAAGGAACTTTTGGCTTTTAATTTCGAAAATTTTATAAAACGGTTGAAAATACTCTTCTTTTATTCCGGTTGCTGCAGAAATCTTTTCCCTTATCCACCACTGAAGAGCCAACCGCTTTTTCTTTTTTTTTTTTTATTTAAATTTTTTAAAATAATTGCTGAATATTTATCGAATGTTTTTTCTTAATTTGTACATAATTATGTTGCTGTGCGTCTTTTATTAATTACAAATTGAAACTGATTTTGTTATTAGATTGATAGATAGAAAGAGAAAGAGAAAGCACTGAGAACAGGAAAGAGAACTATTTTATTCTTCCTTAAAATTTTGTAAAGTCGGCATATAATTACAATAAAAACTATGTAATAAAAAATTTCTTAACCCAAAGTTGAAAAAAAAATCAACATGAATCTGTAAAAAAAAGGGAGGGGGAGGCTTTTGATTTGAAATTTCACTGTTTTTGCCTCTCACTTCACGCATCAGCATTAATTTTAAAAAACTCCAGCCCCTTCCAGGAAAAAGTCGTGAGCGCGCCACTATGTGGACACAACCTCCAAAACAGTTAAGTGTAATGTTTTAAAAACTCTAATTACTCCCTTTCCCTGCCCCCATTTTCCATGTAGCTTAATTTTTATTTCCAATGCGAAGCCTGAAAATATACTTTACTGTACTTTTAAGGTGTATTTATGATTTTCTATGATTGAAATACGCTCCTAAGGGCATTAAAAATGTTTCTGGTCATGTTTAATGCCCACGTCAATAAATTTTTCGCATTTTAAACTAAAGGTATATAGAAACAATATCGTCTAAAAAGTTGGGGTTTTTTAATTTAAATTTTCAATTAGAAGTACATATTTAATAAGTTTCTTTGTTTTTCCGTTGTTCCTTGTTAATGGGTATTGTCTAGGGCTCGACCGATGGCATTTTTTGGCCGATGGGCCGATGCCGATTGTTGGCCGATTGTTCAAAGATGGCCGATGGCCGATGGCCGATTGTTTTCCTCCAAATGGCCGATTGCCGATGGCCGATGGCCGATGCTGTTGGCCGATGGAAAAAAAAAACAAATAAATTGATAGGATTGTCAGGGATTTAAAGGATCATTGATTCATTTCACTTTACTTCTTTTCTACGAATAAGGAATTGTAATCACAAAAAAAAAAAAAATCAGATTTCGACCTAAATTTCTATTTTACGATCACCCAATTTATACTTCACAAGTTTTTTCGGCCCATCAGTATATATATATATATGTACCTAAGAACATATAAATAACCGAACTGTCCATTTTGAACGCCTCCTCAGTTAATTATTGCAAATTCTCTTGTAATGTCTTCATGCGCGTAAATTTGTGTCACTCAAAAACGTTATGAAATAGTAAGTTGAAACTCATATGTACGTAGTATGATTTAAAAGTTCGAGGACAAGTTGTATAAAACCTTACCCTGAATAGTTCCCTTTACCGAAGCACATCTATCTACAAAATAGTCGCCTTAAACCACTATGCACTTCTGCCAATGTTCGTATAGCTTTTAGAAGCACTTCTGGAATACATTTTTCGCAACCACCTGAATGGCCTCTTGCGCTGCTGCTTTAACTTCATCGTGGGGAAGAAGGCGACTTTTATATTGAGGATGCACGGTTCGATTGGTCAATATTCTGATATGACAAATAAATAACAATATGTTTCGTTGGACTTAGCTCCGTGCGACTTTTACCTGTTCCCAGCAAAAAAAAAAAAAAAAAAAAACATTTGCATGAACGCTGCTTTCTTCCGTCAGGAGAAGATAAAGCTGCATCATAGAAGGTAGTAAAAAATGGCTTCCAGGAGTGTTTCCAAAAGTTAAATGAACACTGGCAGAAGTATATAGTCCCTCAAGGTGACCTTTTGAAAGTGGATGTGCTTCGGTAATGTGAACTACTCTGGGTAAGGTTTTATGCAGCTTGTTCACGAACTTTTGGATCGTACTACATACAATCTATAAAGGATGTAGTTATGCTTCTTTTTTTTTTTTTTTTTGACTGTTGTATGATGAAAGAGAAAGAACAACAACCAAAAAATAAAAAAAGAAAGAAAGATATAAAGAAAAAGGAAGAAAAACAAAGAGACTGTTTAATAACCAATTGATTTGTTTTTTTTTTAATTAAACATATAACTAAGATTTCAGTAATATTGTAATAATGTATGGATTTAGGTACATTAAACATAGTTAAAAAAACATTAAATTATGGTGTTTAATCATTCAAAAAAAATTAAGAATAAAACTATGAAATTGTCAACAAATTTCGCAATTAAAGTGGAAAGATTGCACGTAGACTTTTTTAGTCATCAAATAAAACAAAAAAGGTAACAGATAAATTACAATATTAAATCAAAATAGGAATATTTTTATACTTATTTAAAATTTATGAATAGAAAAGTTTGCCTTTTTCATAAAAGCTATAACAGTGACATAAATTTTGCTGAAAAAAGAAATAGCCATGAAAAGAGCGAGGTTCTTAAAACGCAGCTACCCCCAATAAACAAACTCAATATTTACCCCAAGTTAATAACTGAATACTTATACTACTTGATCTGATGTTTGCACACATAATATTGAACAATTTCATTGTTTAACCTTTTATGAAGCTTTACAAACAAGTTCAAATTAAATTTTTGAATTTAACAATAATTTTCTGAAATTAAAAAAATTGCATAATAGAAAATCCTTGAAACTTTTCTATAAAAAAGGAAAATAACTTATTCATTGATTTTATATAAATACATAAAAATAGTTACATACAACAGAAAAAAAATCGATCGCTATTAATGATGCAAAAGAGATGGCGCATTACGAAACGAGGGTGAGAAATACGCAAAATGACATTTCTTGACCAAAATAAATAATCGCTAAATATTTAAGAAATGCTTTAAACGACGAGGTAGGGTAAGGGGGAGGGGGTCACCGTCTGATTTTGGAGTAACTCACACTTTGGTCCCGACCTCGGCCTCATTTTTTTAGTACAGAACCGCTACCACCAACGTCTTGGAAGAGTTTCTGAATCTACTTCAGTACTTACGAAGAACAAATTCAAAAGTCCTTTTGATTTCCGAATTATGTCACCATTCAAAACGTCTTTAATCTATTTCTTAAATTAATGCTCTGAATTCTTTCTACACAACAGATGAAGTTTGAAAAAATATCTCCAATTTTATGAATGGTGTTATTTTAAACAACTCAGACGTACAACTAGAGTTTAATTTCAGAAATTGAGGGAGTGGGAGGAGGGGCACGCAAGTGTTCTCGAAAATTCAAAAAATAGTTGTAAAAATAGAGTTCAAAATAATCATAAACATTGAGCAGAAAAACCCTTTCAAAACTTGCACCCGAGTTTGTTTTGACGTGCAGTGGCGGATTTAAAATATAGCAAATGTCGCAATTGTGCGAGAGGGCCCATAAACATAGGGGCACCGTAGGAGTTACAAAAATGCTTATGATAAATATTTTAAAACTTCTGTGATAGAGAAATAGGGTCCCAAAATGTATTTCGACGGGCCCCAAACTTGTAGCTCCGCCGAAGCGATACTGAAAAGACTGCATTACAGTGATTCATATTACAAATATCGAAAAATTAAAAATTACCATCGGTACAACGGGAATCTCACAAAATGAAACGAAATCGGTTTCGCCATCTCATATTTGTTTCCATGGACTCCAATTCGGCAATATATCAACAAGTGATCGTCAATCTGAGACGCTATATTAGTTTTGCATTGAAATAAGTAATTAATAGCAACAAAAAATGAGTAAACAGCCTTTTCAGAACACCCGATTGAAAACAAAAAGGGAAGTGCACAACTGGAACGTACGCACACCTCACATGCGAAAATTTATCCTCCCTTAGCTTACCATTTTTGAGTTATGACTTATGAGAGATACGTACGTACATATAGCGGCGAGAAAGAACGCAATAATTAACTTGTTTGGTACCTGAATGCAGTATTAAAATCTATTTCAGGGAGGACTAAAATAGAAATTCATACTGCAATTTAAGTAAACAATTTTATATGAAAACAATAACTCACTTACCTTGTATTGAAAAGTAAAACAGCCAAGGTCCTTTTTTTTTTTTTTTTCAAAAACATCGGCCAATTCCATCGGCTTTTCGATGTGTTTTGAGGCCGATGGGCCGATGTTTCCCGCAAGTTAGCATCGGCCGCCGATGCCGATGCCGATGGCTAAATTGTTGAACCATCGGCGCCGATGCATCGGCCAGGCCGATGCATCGGTCGAGTCCTAGTATTGTCACGATATTAGCCAATCAATAGACATTTGTAACGATTTAATCAGAATTAAAATAAAATAAATGCTTCAAAGTCAGCCCCCTCTCCTCTCCCCCTCTCCCCTCTCCCCCTTTCCAGTGCAAGAAAATGAATACACGCAAAAAAATTACATTTTTCTCTTAACCTCCGAAACACGTGTATGCAATATTTTTGTAAATTTGTGCTTTAACATTTATGTTTTCATTTATTTTTCCTGCGCAAAGATAAACGTTTTTATTTTCTTAATAAACAGTTCTTTTACTCTCACAACTACTTCTGCTTTAGAACTAATTGAGCTTTGATTGTTACTAAATTATTATTTCGGATATCTTGACAGAACTAGAACTGCTACAATACCTTTAGCATAATACATAAATAAAAAAATATATATAAGTATTCTATCAAACGAATTTTGACAGCGGAAGGGAGGCTATTTTTATGTGATGAAAGCAACCTTTTGCCTTACGGGCTGCCTTCAATGGGTGAAACGTGCTCCTCCGGCTTCTGTGAAGTATTAAAAGATTCATTCGTTTCTACTTAAAAATGAAATGTGGCTCCTCTTAATCCTGTCTTATGCGGGCTTTAATCTTTCATTACAGTCTGGAGCACATGTTTATCCTCTTTTCCTTCTTTGCATTTCTTTTTTCGCGCCATTCAATTTTGTTATAGGGGTGGATACTCTTTTACGGTGTGTGACAATGTCGGTTTCACAATACAACGAAGGGGAAAACTCTTGCCTGCTCCATCCCTCCTTGTTTTTGACACCTTTCTGGAATTCGTAAATCAGACACACAAACACACACAATTTGAAGAATGACCTAGACAAATTTTTGTACATAGCATTTTGTATAGAATATTTTATTCCTTATAAACTGATACTAGTCGACCCGTGCGGAACTCCGCGCTGTGCTTCGAATCGTTTCATGTGGCATTTCACTCTTTAAAAATTTCAAAGAAAGAACATTATAAAGAAGAATCGAAAAAAGTTAACGAATTAAAGTAAACGGAAAAAAGTAAATGCAAAAAAGAAGGCATGTAATTTGAAGACATCAGCAACAAAATCTCGTTAAATCCAACGTTGGGATAATGTGATCATCGCTCACCTTTTGGTTGTACGTAAACAACCTGGTAGACTTTTAAAACTATTTTTCTCTCGTGCAACTACATCTCATTTAACGTTCAGCTGCTTCTGAATCCTCTGAATTAGTTAGTTCTATTTCTATTTGCTCAATTTCGAAAAAAGGTCCGACCCCCCAATAACAGACATGCACCGACAATTCTGATGATACCCAGTAACAGATAGGATGAGGAAAGGATGAGTAATAGAGAGAATTCCAATTTTCTCTTCAAAATGTGTAAAAGTTCTTTATTTTTAGATTTAAAACCTTATAAAATCCAAATGAACATGAAACACCAACAAACTTCGTGGTGGCTGTTCATAACCTTCCGCCACTGCCTTGTAAACACCAACTTGCTCATACAATTCACTCTTAGGACACTAGATGGTTGCACCGTTTTCATGGGTCGCAGCAACATCAGTTTTTCCCGCCTAAAATTCTTATTACAGTCGAGTCCCGACTTACGCGAGGGATGCGTTCCAAGACACGCGTTGTGGAACAAGGTATGTTTAGTATTTTTTTATAAGCATACCTAATTGTTTCAGACGTTTGTAAACACCTCTCATATTGTTTCAAACCATTTATTAACTATATATTGCAGTATCTTTTATAAAGAACCGACTTTTTCTGTATTTTAGAAAAAGCGTTATTATTTGGCATAAAATTCTGTAATTTAGCACAAAATCAATTATTAATGGGGGAGAGAAACTTAATATAAAGCAGTATGGTACTTACAGTATGTACACTACAGCATTATTATAGCACTTAACAGTATAGATATAGTAAATATATTTACATTTTAAAAAATGAAGACGGTTTATGCAGCGCGATCAGAATGTTATCAGAATGTATTTTATCAACGTTCATATGTAAAATGAAAAAAAAAAGTTAAGAATCGGAGCGGTTATTTGTATGAACTAAAGCAAAGCGTTGTTTAGACTAATACAGTGGGTGAACTTCCGCTTTCAGTGATGCTAAAGGGATGAAAGTTCATTCACAAAACCAATATTTAGTGTCAACGAAGTAGCTCTCCGCCGCTCTTTTCCGAAAAATTTCATCTTGCAGGCCAGTAGTTTGTGTCCGCACTAAAAAATTCATTACTCATGAAAAACTCGCGTTATAGCCATTTCGCGTAAATCGAATCGCGTTGTAGCGGGATCCGACTGTATATTTGATTTTAAACTCACGACTGACTGTTACTGGTGCCGTTACCCTAATCCCTCGTTGCATCGCGCTTCTTTACATCACTTAATTTGGTTTGGATATTGGAGAAAAGGCGATAGAGGCTGTCCATGTCAGACTTTTTTTCAACAAATTTCACCCCTTCCCCCTTTTGTCACATTTCGCCGGTCACCCTATTTCCCATTGATACCTGTCACGCTGGTTTTCATTAGCCTTTTGGTATAAAAAAGGGTGTCACACTTCTTGTTAACCCCCTCACTCCCCCATGTCACAATTTCATGAATCCGCTCCCATACCCCATCAAAGCGTGATTATTTGGTTTGGATATCGGAGAAAAGGCGATAGGGGCTGTCCATGTCAGACTTTTTTTCAACAAATTTCACCCCTTCCCCCCTTTTGTCACACTTCGCCGGTCACCCTATTTCCCATTGGCTCCTGTCACGCTGGTTTTCATTAGCCTTTTGGTATAAAAAAAGGATGTCACACTTCTTGTTAACCCTCTAACTCCCCCATGTCACAATTTCATGAATCCGCTCCCATACCCCATCAGAGCGTGATTATTTGGTTTGGATATCGGAGAAAAGGCGATAGGGGCTGTCCAGTGTCCACGTCAGACTTTTTTTCGACAAATTTCACCCCTTCCCCCCTTTTGTCACACTTCGCCGGTCACCCTTCTTTCCCATTGGCATCTGTCACGCTGTTTTTCATTAGCCTTTTGCTATAAAAAAAAGGGTGTCACTTTTCTTGTTAACCCCCTCACTCCCCCATGTCACAATTTCATGAATCCGCTCCCCTACCCCATCAAAGCGTGACAGCATTTGTGGACGACCCCAGATATGTTAAAATCGAGCGTGCTTTCTCTTTGAGCGTTTTAAAATTTACCGACTTCGGTATAAAAATATTATATCATTAAAATTTAAGTAAAACTTTACTGAATGAACCTTGAAATTTTAGGATTACTAACCACCCATAAAGATATTTACTTGAGATGTTTGAAAACTCTCAGTACTCCCAAGACTAGACACCGCAAACGTAAAAACTAAATGCATATTTTACTTTTTTATTTTTTATTCTTCCGAAATCTAAATTCCCAACGATTTTAGTTGTTAAAAACACTTGTAATATATGTTTTGATTGAAAAATATCGGTCAATAAAAATAAAAAAAAAATTTAAAAAAAAAAAAAAAAAAAAACGATAGAGTAATCTACTTACAGCTATTGTTTCATTTTAACCCGTTTTTAAGAGTTTTTTTTTTTTTTTTTTCGCATCGTGTCCGGAGTACTTAAAGATTTTTTTTTTTGCTCATTGTGTCCAAGGTGCTACGCCACTGTCTGACAAGCCAATGAATTTCCTTGGCCTCAAATGGAAATAATCCAAAGCCCGTACGGTATGGGCTGATGATAATAAAAAACCATCCCTAATGACACCTTTTACCATACGTGTAATAAAGCTCGTTTTTGACAACGCCCTTTCTTGCATGATATTTAATAAATAACAACTTCTTAGCCCCACGTGAAAGATTTCACCCCCCAACCTCCCTCTCGTATAACTCTCCCTGTGCACACTTTTTGTCCCCACATCCACCCCAAACACCTTTCCATTTACCCCACAAATCACGACGCGCGACGCGTACACAAATCAAACTGCAATCTTGTGTCTGCAGATTCGCAGAAACTTAGCACTTCGTCAGCATTAGGCTGTATTTCGGCATAACACTCCCTCCAGCGCAGCGCCGCAAACAGCTATTTAAAAGAGATTACTCTTTTTTTTCTCCCATATAATAACCGGTATAGTTATTGAATTGAAGAGACGTAAATTACGGCTTTATCGTATGCCACCTCACGTTTCTGAGATCGGTTTTAATGAAAATTGCCTGTTTAAAGTTGTTCGCAGTGAAGGTATGGATTTTTTTTCTTTGATGTGAAGTATTAATTTATTCTTTCTTCAATAAAAAAAAAAAAAGATAAATATTTGAAATTTTTGCATTGAATGTTGCCTTGCGTGGAACATTATTTTCAGGATTAAACTTTCTGAAACAGAATTCCTATTTGGTTTTCAAAATGATTTTTGGAGTTTGGTGAAAACAAAACAATTCAATAGCTTTTCAACATACAAATAGAGAATTTAAAAGATCGGATGAACTAAAGAATTTTAATGTTAATATACAGTCGAGTACCGACTTACGCGGGGGATGCGTTCCGTGACCCCTCGCGTAAGTCGAAATTTCGTGTTGTGGAAAATGGTATGTGTAAAATCTTTTATAAACGTACCCAATTATTTTAGACACTTGTAAAGTCCTTCTCCCCCCCCCCCCCAACTTTTAAACCATTTCTTACCTATACATTATTGTTTCTTACATAAAGAACTGAATGGTTACTTATATTTAAAAAAAAAAAAAACGTTTTATTGAAACATAAAATACTGCTACGATGAACAAAATCAATGATCAATGGGAAAGAAAGACAAAATAAACCTGTATACGGTACGTACAGTGTATAGTAAGAAAAGCAAATGCACTATAGTTGTACTGTACAGTATATAAAGTAATGATATTTGTAACTTAAAAAAGTGAAGATGATAATGATTTATGCTGCGTGATGAAACTGTTATTCTAATAAATATATTTTCAAATACAGTCGCTTCACAAGTTCTTTTATAACGTTTCCATCTATGGCAACACCCTTCTTCCTGGTTTCTTTAATTCACAATACAAGAGCAACTTCCATTTTTATAAATTTTTGAATTTTGCTAAGATATTACACGGTGAACTTTTACGGATTTCCTTTTCTTGACTTTTAATTGATGTATGGAAGATTCACCCATACCTAATTGTCGGGCTACCTTCGACGCATTTTTTAGTTGAGGATCAGCTTTTCGAGATAGAAGCTGTAGCATCGAGAAGCTTTAGCTTTTCTTTAATTGTCAAAAACTTTTTCTCTTTCTTTCTATCTTCACAAACTTTTAGATGAAATAGTGCTCTTAGGTGTCATTTTATTTCATCAACTTTCTCATTTAGAATGAAAAAAAAAAAGAAAAATATTTGTATTAGCGATGTTCAGACTAGTACGACGTGGGAACTTCCACTCTCAGTGATACGAAAGGGATGAAGGTTTATTCACGAAAAAAAAAAAAGATAGTTGCCAAGTCAATAACGAAGCCAATATTTACACACCACGATTCCCCTTCGAAGATTTTCGCGTTGCGGGTGAGGAATTCGCGTGAATCCTAAAAATCTTTACTGGTGAAAAAAATCGCGTGATAGCCATTTCGCGTTAGTCGGATCGCGTTGTAGCGGAAGTCGACTGTATCCATAATTTGCTGCAGGTATAAAGCCACCAAGTTGCCCCATATTGACACTGAAGTTATGACATGAGAGTTTAAAATACTTCATCACTTTTTTCAAATATTGTACTTCTGAAAAATAGCCCGTGCATGGCCAAAGCTCTATAAATTTGTGTTGTTGTTTATTCTCTTTTTATTTTGTTTTTATCCTTTGTCCTTTTTTCTTTTTTTTTTCCTTTTTCATTTTCTTTTCTTTTCTTTTCTTTTTTTTTAATTTCCATTTTTCTTCCTTTCTAATAATCCTCTTTTTTCTGTTTGCAATTTCTTTTAACTTCTCTTACTTTGCTCGTTTTGTGTAACTATCTGGAGTCACACCATGAAATAAATAGCTTTGATGTTTTTATAATAGAAAATGCCATCAGACTTTGACAAATGACAGATTTTCAAATACTGCTTTCTGAAGTATGTTTCTATTAAATTGTCAGAGCTCCTTATTGTTATTTTTTAATCCTCTTTTCTTTCCTGTTCATTTTCTTCTTTAACCTCTCCTTTTATTGACTGACATGTTTTCCTGTATTTTTAAAATTTATTTCTGTTTTTCTTACAATGTACATACTGTATTTTTATTCAATTATTTGTGATTTTTACCATATTTACGTCTATCGATTTACTACATCCTGCCTGCATCCTTCTGCCTGGTGAAACTGCTTTATTTCAAGTATGGAGTCACACTGCGAGGCCTATATGTCTTGTTAGATGGGACCCAATCCCCTACTAACCCCTCCTTTTTTTTTTATTTTGCAATCGCTGTTTCATGCCATCCGACTCTAACGAGTGTTATTTACGATCATGCGTGTATATTTTAAATTTTGGGGGATTAATTGTTTTGTGCTGTTTCAATGTATGTACATACCAAATTTTATTAAAATAGGTCCTGTAGTTCTGAAAATAATCAACCAAATCTGAAAATTCTCTTAATTTCTCACACCAGGTATTTTGAAAAAATCTGAATATTATCAAAATTAATGCAGTAAACTTTTTTGGAGTTTCTGCATAAATTTTAAGACATTTTTTTTTCTATGAAATTTTTCATAATTTTTTAAAAACCACGAATTATGTATATTATTCATTTATGTTACATCTATATATATATAAATGAATGTTTGTCTGTATGTCATCCATGAACTCAAAAACTATCCGGCAGATTTGGCTGAAACTTTCACCGTTTGTTATTTTTGGTACTGGGAATGTTTATAGACCAGTTCGAAAAAAATCCGATCGATAGTTCCTTTTTTATTCCAATTTAAGTCACAATCCATTGGATAAATACGAATAAAATTATCGGCTGCAGAAATTAATTCGCGTGAAAGATCTCTATTCTATTCTATTCTAGAGTCACAACTGACTTCAACTGTATTTATGTCGAGGACTGCATACTAAGTGCCTTGCCTCCATTATTTTATATACCGATAGATGGCAGCACCATCACCGGATCGAACAGTTAGTGAGAATTTTGAACTAGTCCAGGAGCTGATAGCTACCTAGTACTAGCACCCCCAGAGGTATCGTTTCACTTGGAGGACATTGAGACCACGAGCATATTTAACGTCGCCCAGTCCCCTTTAATGACGACGGTGGATCTTCGACCAGCGAGGATCGAACCCGAGGCCCTCCGGTCCCGAGTCCAATGCCTTACCGATCAGGCTACCACGGCCCGTGAAAGATCTCAGTGATAAGAAGTTAGCTGTTGCCATTTTTCTTGAGTTTGAACAAATAAATTCTTTCTTTATTGTTGTATGGCTTTTCATGCAACGGGGTTATTTAAACTTTTTCTATTTGATATTTTTAGCGATTGATTGATCTTGCAAACTGCGTGAGTACAAAATTTGAGTAGAGTCACGGCTTCACTTGATACCTGGACCGATTATTACGAAAATTGCTATATATATGTATTTTTCCACGGAGAAAATGCATAATATGCTCATTGAAGCCACTCGCCACCAGGTGGCACTGCAGAGTAGCAACTTCTGCCCCGTTCAACCGATCGTCATGAAAATCAGTATAATGATGTATTTTTTTTTTTGTTGGCGTAGCAACGCGTGTCGGGTACAGCTACTTAGTAAATAAAAAAATGCTTAAAAATTGTGCTTACTTTTTATCTTCATCCGACAGTCTTAGAGAATCTTGGTAAACCATCCAATAAATGTCATCAATCGACAAGCTCAGCTTTTTCAATCATAGTACTTTTTACTCTTCCGAAAATTTCACAAAGAACCCATGCCCGTGAATGTAGAACTCAATTATATCTTCGTTAATGCGTACAACTTTCACAAACAACACTATGCCATCGCATTGCGCACAACTTTCACGGAAAACACTATGTCAGCGCATTAACGGTAATGTCAGGATTGCCGGCGATAAGGCTTTAAAATTGGATTACCGGTTCAAGTTGTGCCTCGTGTTATGAACGGAATAAAAATTTTCTCTCTTACTATCGAAGATGAATGAAAATAGTTTATTTTCATTCAGCTATGAGTGGATATTAAGTGAGATACGACAGCTCGGATGGAAATGATTGAGCTGGCGGTGTATTTTATATAATCTCATTAGGGTTTTTTCGTTTTTCTCTTCTTTTTTAATACAAACATTTCTGTTCAGTATATTTCGCAAACCTTTTATTCTGCGTAATGTCAATAGTTTACGTTTAATTAGAATTATGAACCGTGTTGATACCTCCATTGGTTAATTTTTAATTGTTGCATTAAGATGCTTTTTTAACCAACACGCATTCACTTTTCAGGGCCCACGAGAGGCCATATCAGCCTTGTCGGAAACTAGGGGCGCGGTCCTTAGAAGGGCCCCGCTCTTGAAAACTTTTTAGGGGGATGGGATCTGTAGACCAATCTGACAATGGGTCCACCTTGAACTTCGGCGGCCCTTTTAATTTTCCCTTGTACTATAATTAAAAATAAAATAACTGATTGAAGAATGCAGTTAATTTCTTGAAATTTCAAGCACTCATCCATCATACAGAACTATAAAAAGTTATGTATTTTTGAGTCAGTATTTCAATTTCTCCGTAATTTGTTCCGTATTTCCGTTTCAACCGAGATATCGGACGGATAGAAATCTAAATATCGTTACCGTGGTAATAGTTATATATCGATATATGACGATGTATCGGTATATCGCCCAACCCTATTTTTAAGTGTTCGTGACCGGTCTGCCAGGTCTTATGTTTTCTCCCAATATCTATTGTTTTGAATAGAGACCTTGGGTTCTTGGAATTTTGTCCGAATTCTCAAGTTTTGGGTTCATTTTTAAACATTATATTTTTCACTGAAATTTTATTTTTTGGTTAAGCAATCTAAAATGCACGTGCTTAGCAAAAGTGCTTAAAATTTTTAATAGTTGCGTATGTACAAAAAAAAAAAAAAAAAAAATCTCGTATTATCTCTATAACTATGTCAAGACATTTTTTTTTTCCCGCACTGTTGTTTAAGGAATTTATCCCGAAGAAATAATTATTGAAAGGTCAATTTTAATATTTATTCTCACTATTTTTCACTTCACCTTTTTTGTTTAATAATGCATTTACTACAATAGTAGCCATTTCAAAAGGTGATTGAGAATTCTTATTTATGTGATCTTGGGCTTCCTTATTCGATTTTGGGAATTTTATGAACTCAAGCTTGGGTTTTGCAAAAAACAAAAATGACAATGGCAGCCTTGGCACGTGAACATTTTTGCTCAATTCTTAACACCAACAGGGCGATAGATGTAGATTAACATTACAGCAGAATGCTCTGCAATATGCTTTCAGATGATTGAATACGTCCTTCAAAATATAAGCATGAGTTTGCGATAAATGTAAAACAGGATGTAAAGTTATTTGCGTTTTCTGAAGAAAGAAAAAGGCATTTGTTTCTTGAAAATTTTGGTTTGTTTAAAACCGGTGATTTATCCGCTGTTGTTCGACGGCGAAATTGTTTGTTCTTCAACTCACGTCCCACTTATGGGTGCCTTCTGCTTGGGGGTAAATGGGTTTATAATGGCTTCTTCTGAGCATATTCATGCTGTATGATAAGAAAAAACAAATTGCAACGTATTTGTACCTGTAAACGAGCTACAGGGAAGAGGGTGGGGGGGTGGGGGGGTTGGCGCGCTTTTGCAAAAGCAGAGTTTTATGCAACTATGAGAAACACATTTCTGCAAATTCTTTTCAGATTTGCATATAGCATTTTTTGAAATCTGTTTGCTCAACTGTATTATTGAAGTACTAACTACGAACTTTTAACAGGGGAGCTACGAGAGAGTTGGGGGTACATCCTCAGAATCCTTAGTTTTAAGCTTAAGCCGTATTGCCATCCCTAGTATGTTAATATGAAATTGTGTAAGTGTAAGAACTGATATGACGCCTTATCCATAGGTGAAAATGTTGGGGTGACATTTTTGTCTTTTTCAGGGTCAAAAATTTGTTTTTTAATGACAAAATGTACTCCAGTATAGAAGAGAATTGTAATTGTAAAATTTTTCTGCGCAAGCAAATTTAAACAGCATTAGCGAAGTGCTTAATTTTTCTAAAGAAGTTGCTTACAAATATGCATATTTTTTCTGCATAAAAAACCAATATGAAATATAAGTACAGTCGAACCTCCATATATCGAACTTCCACATATCGAAATTTTCTATGTATCGAAATCCCAGCAAATTTCTATGTTCATTACATAGAAAAATTGTTTCTATATATCGAAAAAATTTCTATATATTGATTTTTTTTTCGAGACATTCGTAGATTTTTTTTCCTCTTTAGACTGTTTGTCTCATGAAAAATAAAGATTAGGGGAGAAAATTATGTTAACTAAAGGTTGCTACGAAACTCATAAGGAATCTGGGGTTGAAGGGTGAGTTTCGTTGTCGTGTGCGTCGAGGGGTGTGCGTCGTTGTTTCGTTCTAGAATTCTTAAATTCCCTCAAGTTTATTTCAAATATCTTAGTTGTAACCAGTAACATTGTAAAATCAGTTTCAAGTCATCCCTTTTGTCTGTTGATTATCGTTCCTTGTCGTTTTAGCTGCAGTAAAAATCATTCAAGTTAAGTAGATTAATTTTTTACTTTTCTCTCGATTTCTCAAAACGAAAATCCCTTAATGTTGCGGATCAAGTTGAATTGACAAAGAATGAAAATGTATGAAGGCACAAAAATGTAATTTCTGTTATTTTTTAAATTAACTTTCAATTGATCCGATGCTCGTATAAGTTAGGTTTCATACACGAAAATTAGCTTTAATTTTGATGTTTTAGGAGATTTTTAGGATAAAATAAGATTGTTTCTATACATCGAAATTTCTATACATCGAATTTTCCCCCGGCAATTTGCTACTTCCATATATGGAGGTCCGACTGTATTTAACTTACACAAATTACATAGGAAATTACTTTTAGTATGATAAATCTTATGTCAAGGTTCAAAGGAAAAGTTCTATTTGACATTCTCACACCAAATTTAAGTTTCATTATGCGTCAAATCTCCCCCATTTTTTTGAGCAAGAAACAATACTTTCGCTGAAACCAATTCTTCACAAAATTAAGTGGTGTGGTATGTGCTTGCAAAACGGACGAGGGGTCAATGTAAATATTTCAGAAAATACATGACTGGCATTTAAACGATGGAATTGCGGAATTAGGTTTTAAAACTACGTCAAAGGTTTGATAAATACGTCATGCACTTGAAAATCTCTGGCTAAGCCAATTTTGTTCCTTCTATATTGCCCGTGGAAATCGCGGGACAAGCAGGGCTTAACTGAAGTCTCGATCCGGCTTCGAAAACCAATTATAATAGTGCTTCTCAACCTTTTTTATTTTACTGCACACTTGGTAGTTGGCTCAATCCTTGCGGCACACTGAACTAATAAAGTCTATATATCAATTTGAACAACGCTTTCATCATTCTCTAGTCAAGACAAGAAAGATAAAACAAAGCGTTTCTATGAGGATATAACAATTAATCTTTTAAATATGTGAAATATTTTTTAAAAATTTCAGTTTCTTTAGAAACTGAATTGAAGTCCCTCATGAATATCAGTGCTTATTTCGGCCAGAAAGAACGAAACTTTCACCTAACACGGCCAAGACACTTGCGCTTGCCCTGAGGCAGAGTGGCACTTTCTACTCAGCTGTATGTTGGGAATACAGTGCTGGCCAAATTATTAGACTAAGGAGCTTTTTTTTGTTTTTTGTACACTATTTGTACTAAAATACTATTTATTTTACTGTTAAAGTACAGTGCATACTGTACACTGATTATTACTGATTATTACGTTATTTTAGCATAATTTGATGTTTGCAGGTGGCAGCACTGTCTGCTTTGTTTATGTTCTTTGTTTATCTACCTGGGCCGTGGTAGCCCGATCGGTAGAGTGTCGGATTCGGGGCCGGAGGGTCCCGAGTTCGAACCTCGATGGTCGAAGACCCACCGTCGTCATTAAAGGGGACTGGGCGACGTTAAATATGCTCGTGGTCTCAATGTCCTCCAAGTGAAACGATGCCTCTGGGGGTGCTAGCACCAGGTAGCTATTAGCTCCTGGTCTAGTTCTAAATTCTCATTAACTGTTCGATCCGGTGATGGTGCTGCCATCTATCGGTATAAAAAAAATAATGGAGGCAAGGCACTTAGTATGCAGTCCTCGACATAAATACAGTTGTAGTCAGTTGTTATTCGGAATCGAAAATCGAATCGAATCGTTTATCTACCTAACAGGAACGTAACCTCAATCAGCTTACACTGTTCACTAGTTCCTTTTATTAGTGTGTTCTGTTATATAAAGTTAGTTTTAGGTAATTAGTGAGTATGTGTATGTGAATATATATAATAGTGAGTATAAACATTTTTTTACCTTCTTTTTTAAAAAGTTAAGAAATGGTGTAAACCTTGTGAAAAGGATGCCAAAAAGACTTAAAATGCTCATCAAGAACAAGGGAATGCATACTAAATATTAGATTATTATTTCACTGTTCGTTAATGTGTCTATAGCTATGTAATCAATAAAGAATTTGCTTTTCAAACAGTGTTAGTCTAATAATTTGGCCAGCACTGTAGCTACACGAAGTTTTTAAATCGAGAATCTAGGCTATCTGATATTTGTTCTTTAAAAGTGTCAATGCTAAGAATGTCATGTGGATACAGTAACAGGTCATGCATAACGTAAACAGAGATAGTTAAGTACGCAGTTTATTAACATCCAATATGCGCCCAAAGGCACTTCGCTAAACCCTAGTAATAGGGAGCGGTCGCACCTGAGGTGTATAACATTTTCTTGTGCTTTTTAAGAGTCATTTTTTTAAAGCTGGACACTTTTGATAGTTGATGTCTTCAATTTTCGTAAAAATGTCAGGATGTTTTAGTGGTACTATGATAAGAAAAAGTGTAGTGAAAAAAAAAAACTGATTTGTGTTTGTCCTTGAGTAGGGGTCAAAGTTTAAGGCCATGGAAAAAAAGAGCTAAATACAGTGGCTCCCAAAAGTGTTGGTACACCTACGACTTTCAATGAAATTGGCCATTACCCATTGGTTAGAATTAGTATTTCGGAATAATTATTTTATTATAAGATCTATGATATATTTTTAACAAAACTACATGAAAATTTTTAATAAAACATTAAAACAAAATTTAAAAAAAAAAAAAAAACCAAAAAACAAAAACCAAAAATTGCCGGAAATTTTATCTTACAAAAGTCTTCGTACACTTTGAAAAAATGTCAAAAAAAAAGGTAAATAATCTAAATTTTTACAAAGTTATTATTTAGTGAATAAAATGCAGTATCAACAACAGCTTTGAAACCTTTGGGAATAGATTTCATTGTTTTTTCTTTCTTTTTTTATGCATTTTCTGAGTAAGTGTTCAACCGCTCTTCGAATCTTAGTGCTTTTAGTTTGCTTTTCGTTTCAATGGTGTATTTTCGTAATCTAGCCACCAGATATTTCCTAATATGTTCCATTAAGTTTAAATCTTTCGATTGAGGAGATATTTCTAAGTTTAAAGACAATTTTTAAGGCACCAAACACAAACATGTACTTCTTACCGTTATATTGATAAAAAACAAAATTGTTTCCGAATACCAAATTTTGGGCTAATTGTTTAAAATTGTTGTTTAAAAAATTTTAATGAACAACATGATTCATTATTTCTTCTAAAAATTCTAAATTTCCAAGTCCTGTTGCAGTTATGCACCCTCACACAAGAACACCTTCACCGTCCTGATTAACAGACCCAACTAAGTTCTTAAGATTAAATTCCTCAATTTTTCTTCTATTGACAGATATACAACAATTTAAGCCAAATATTGAATTTATTTTCTCTATAAAGTAAGACGTTGTTCCAAAACGTTTTGAGCTTATTTATCATTGATTTTACGACGGATAGCGTAAGCTTACTGTTTTTTGCACGAACAAGAAAATTTCTGCGTGAAGAGGTCATCTTTAATCCAGCTAATCCGAGAACTTTGAGAACAATTTTAGGGGAAAATTAAACATAAAATGTTTCATTCAATTCTGCAGAAGTTTTTGCAGTACTCAAATGTGTATTTTTCATATTTTTTTTAACTGTAAACCTCCGATCACACTTTGTTAAGTTTGCCAGTTGACCTTTTCTTACCTTGTTTTCGATTCGTTTCTTGTCTTTAAATCATTTTATCAAGCACTTCACTATAGTATGGTGTAAATTAACTAATTTAGAGACATTTTAAACCAATTTATGTCTATTGTGATTAGTGATGTAAAATACCCGGGTATTTATTTTTAGGGGTAAATACCCAGGGTATATACCTGGGTAAATACCCAACATGGGTATTTACCCGGGTATTTATTTCAAAAATTTATATTCAACTAAAATACTTTTCTGTATGTATTCCACTATGTATATATATAACCAACCATATACAAAATAATAAATTTTTGCCCAAAATTGTATTTTGATCACATATTTAAAGAATTATTTGTGAAACAACTTACCAATCAAACATGATATTCACATTAAATGTGTTGGATATGCCTAATCAATGTCGATAGCTAAATTTCAGATATAAAAAGCCATTCTACAAAAAGTAAAAAGCTTAACTGGTTACAAAAAAAAAAAAAAAAAGAACATCAATTTTTTTAAGGTCCTAATCTTTTATGACCCAGTAATATGTATGTCCCTGCATGAGATCAAAACGTCGCTCAATTTATTATTACTATTTATTTACCTATATCTTTTACAGAAATTTCCTCCAAACCTAGTTCAAGTGTTCACGTGTATTCTGCATATCATTTTTTCATTAGGCCTTAGATTTCATTAAGCCTTTAATTAAAAAAATTATAATACATAAAGTTTTATATTTTTAATCATTCCTTTTTTGGTTTATGTAAAAAAAAATCATCACCTTTTGATACCACCTATTTTTTTTTTTTTTTTGCAAAATGCGCAATTTCTAGAGTTCCCTGCCTTCGGATAAATACCGAAAAAAAAAATATTTATCTTCCCACCCTACATCACTAATTGGGTGTACTAAAAATAGTTTGAATAAATTTTCATCACGTTTTTTTTCTTATTAATGTGAAAACTGTTTCTATATTTGCTACATTCTGTTTCTATATTGCTGTTTAAGTTATCACTTAAACAGCAATAAAATAAATAAATAACATCATAGTTTTAATAACTTCTCTGTTTATTCTTCCAAGTTCATCATTGAATTGCTTATACTTCTCCAATTATGACATTGAAAAGAAAGATTCTTTGGTTCACGATATGTTTCTTTCATAATTTCATCAAGTCTTTCAATTAAAAATATTATAAGCTGTGCAATACATATGTATGTATCAGTTTTACCAATTATTTCATATTTAGATTTTGAAAAAAAATTTCCCATTCACCTTTTACATTTTTTTGTAAAATACCCAGTTTTTGGGTATTTACCCAGGCCTTGAGTAAATACCCGGGTAAATACCCAAAAAATATTTACCTACCCACTGGGTATTTACCCGATCACATCACTAATTGTGATGGAAAAAAAAATCAAATTTCGAATCGTGTTTGTTATTTTCTACGCATACCTGCCATTTAAAAATAATAAGCAGAATATTAGGGAATAAATAAAAAAAAAAATTAAAGGCAAATGACTTTACAGTGTCATTACAATGCAAAAACAATAAAAACACCACATATGATAATTTTAATCATGAATTTATTCGAAAATATTTGAGTGTACGATGACTTTTATGGCGTATTTTTTCTCTGTCTCTTCATTTTTTGACGAATTTCAAAAATAAAATCTGGCAATATTTTGAAAAAAATTGCTGGGTTTTATTCAGAATGGCATAGGAATGATGTGAAAAAAAATTGGACTTCATATTCGAATTCAATTTTGCGTTATTTTGGTTTTTCTACAAAATTTCAAGGTGTACGAACACTTTTGGCAGCCACTGTATATGATTGCTTTGCTTCAAAAGCAATGAGCGAAACAAGCCAATTCTTTTAAATAAGGATACTACTTGATAGTAGGTACATTCTTGTATAAATGTTTTGGTGACTCACTCATGGCTTTGAGGGCAAAGGTCAATTGAAAATGCAATTCTTTAAAAAATTTTTGCCTTGTTTGGACCCGGATATCTGCTAAAGCCGTGAGTAACCCTCGGAACTAAGTATATGATTAACTACTCACCATAGTATAGTACTAATAAAAGTATAAAATAGCTTTCGTTTCTCTTGGCTTTAGTAGTTAAACTGGCTCAAATTCGATGATTTTTTTTTTTTAAAGGGCCAAGTTTAGAGGTCAATATCTTTGATCGCGACGGGTCAACAGCTTTGGGACACAACTGTAGTTATAGTCCGAGTAGAGTAGCTTCAGGTCCAGATTAGAAACATATGGCAACTAATCAACTTTTTTAATTACACGGTCTCAAAGTTGATAATTTGAAACAACAAGAATCAAAGCTTTATAGGTCAATTACTCTACAACGCCTGAGTCGATAAGTTTGTACAAGAGCTGTAATTATGCTCTACGTGGTTTAGTTTTAGACTCATGTCAGAAAAACATGATATCTAATCATCTTACTTAATTAAACGGTCTCAAAAATGATGATTTCAGAATCAAAACAGAAACCGAATATTTGGCTATTTATCGTTCCGCTCTTGCAAACATAATTTAAAATTTTATTGAATTAAATGTATGTTTTTCAATTCTACAAATTTGATCCGTATAAACCGAAGATCCAGATAAACGGAGGCCGCATGAACTAGGTTCTTCAGAAAAAATACAATAATAGAACTGGTAATATTACTAAAAGCCAAATCTGCTGGGAATTTGAACCATCTCTCCGCTACATCCCTCGTTGTGACCATTAAACAGAAATGAATAATTTGACACTGTCGTATTTTCCTGACAATGAAGATAAGAATGAGAAACACTGAAACCCCAAAACCCCTCCCTTTAAGAAATCCTGAACACGGGCCTGGTAATAAAGTTAATGAAAACGAAATAAAGTCGAAAACTAACTTAAATAAGGATCATTTCTGCTCAGTTTTGGTCTGTCTGCAATTAAAATGATATTACAAAGACAAAAATGGGAAATGAAAGTGGTCTGAAAGCCGTCTCAATAAAACGCATTCTAAACATTTAATAAGGGTTTTAAAAAAATTATAAAATGTCTATCACAAAGATATCGATATTTTGGCCCAGCATATTGCTTTTTCTCCCCAACTTCAAACCATTTTAGCGTGAATTACTCCTGCAGAGCCGTACTGTTCCATACGGTAACGTATGGTACGGAAGAAGTGACCAGGTATTTCTCCATGTCCACTCTACCCCCGAAGTTTTAAAACAGTTAACTGAAATACCCTATCTAAGTATATAAAGGTGAATAGCGAATTCACAAAAAAAAAAAAAAAAAAACTAATAATAATCTAATAATAATAATAATAAATAAATAAATAAATAAATAAATAAATAAAAGTAAATGTTTGATTACTAATTATTTTGTTGACATACCACCATGTTGAAATGATGTTCAAACCGACAAAAATATCGCGGGCATATTTCTTTCGAAGATTTTGGTTTTAGGATTTGAAAACTAGTGTATAATTGGATTTTGTTTTATAATACTATAGATATTATAAACGGTGCAGTGTTGCCAGATTGGGGGAATTCCTTGGGGAAAATTTCTTTTCTTGGGGAAAACTTGGGGAGCAAAAAAATTGGTTATTTCTTATCTCTTGGTCAGGCGCTTGTATTTATGACTAGTGGCACCCGCACGGCTTTGCCCGTAGTAGAAAATTAAAAGGTATTTTGGTTCCCCTGTATATTTACAAATAATGCATGATGAATTTCTCGCCAATTGGCTTGCCCATGCAACGGTTCCACATTATGATAACTTGGTAATTTAGTCGTCCATCTTATGATAATTTTGCTCGGGAAAATAATCTAAAATAACCTCTAAAAATTGGAATAGAAAAAGAACAAAATTGAATTTTCGAAAAAGCGCTTAAAGGTGCACACCCCCATACTACAAACTAATTCTTTGCCATATTTCATGAAAATTGGTCGAACGGTCTAGGTGCTATGCGTGTCACAGAGATCCTGACAGAGAGAGATCCAGACAGAGAGACTTTCAGCTTTATTATTAGTAAAGATAAAAAAAAAGATGAAGACAAAAAAAAAGCGAAAATGGGAAGAAAAAAAAAAGTTGGGGGATTTTATAAGAAAATTTGGCTATTTGGGGAGAAAAAAAAATTTCAAGAGACAAAAATATCAGAGGAAGTCGATTCATTTTATGAAAATATTAGTGGAAAAATAATTTTTGAATTTGGGGAATTTTGATAGAAAACATCGCTTTTTGGGGAAAAGTTGGAAGGGAATTGGGGAAATCTGGATTTGACCATCTGGCAACACTGTAAACGTGAGTGTTTTTTTTTTTCCTTGTATGTTAGAAATACTCTGTTACAGAAAATTAATTTTCTTCGGAAGACAAAGATAATACTGACAGGGACCAATTTCTTAATGAATAAGGAGCGACATATCTGCATAATTTATTAGAGTTATAAACAATAAATCGCCAGAGGGAACATCTCTCCATTTAAATAATCCCATGCAGTGCCAAGCCAATGATAGCAAAATAAAAATAATTTTTCCTGTCCATTCGTCTATTACCGTTTATCGCATCTTACGCATATGACAAATACTGATTTATCGGCACTCACAAATATCTTTTGCGTGCATAAATTAAACATTCAGGGTTGAAAAAAGAACGAAAGGGTTTAGCAAGCAGACGATTCGGAAACGGACGACACAAAGCGATTTAGATAATGCGTTATATATCGGGGCTTGTGTAGAGAGAAGGGGTTACAAAAGCGCACACATTGTGAGATACCGAATATGGAGGCGACATTTTTAGCCACACGAGTATGAATTAAAATTTTATTCTGAGGAATTCCACCTTGTGCAGTTTGTGGTACTCTTAAAAAGTTTAGGCAGAAGGAAATGTTGACATTAAGATGCTTACATTGACTTAGCTACAGACTAAAATTGGACAAAGTAAAAATATTGTACAATACGTTTGCACAGTTCCACACAGTCTTGGTCTACGGGTAAAGTAAAGTGATTAATTATTTTTTCCCCTTAAACGTTTAACATTTCTATGTGAGGTTGAAAAAATACATTGCATATTTTTTAGTTTATGCTTATCATAGAAAATAACAGAATTAACACTTAAAAAAGAATTGATGTAGTATTTCACATATTTTAATGGTAAGAATTGACTTGAGTATCAATCGGGCTTCATTGTTTATTCTTCTTGGATTATAGTTCTAAAAACTGTTTGTAATTGAAACATGTCAAATATGCTAAAAAATAAGCATGTTTTATTGCCTTCGTGTCTAATCGTTTTCTTGGTCTTCATTTGCCTCGATGTTGGCCCAAGCCCGACATTTGCTCGAGTCAGGAGCCGAGGCTCCCAAATGAAAGGTCACGAGTGGTCACTGTGACCTCCTAAAAAAATCTTTATTCAGCAAATTTTGTCTAACGATTCGGCAATAAAGGAATCAAACAAAAGTGTAATATTGCAATTTTTGATAGACATCGGTAAACGATATTTAACCGCGTTCTCATTCCTAATGTAATGTAATATAAAATCGACTTTATTCAAATTAGATTAACTTCTCAACCCTTTCGGCACGTGTAAAGTTTTAGGTTGGCTCCTTTGATGCCCAATCATATGCAAATGAGGCAAGTATAAATAGTGAACGATTCCAATCGTTCTCTCTCTTTTGTGTTCGTCAGCCTCTTATGTGTAAGGTCCGGTAGGTGTTGGGGAGTTGTGAACTCCACCTCCGCTAATGTGGCCAGGGTTTATTTTTATGAACTTATTTTGTTAGTTTATTTATTTTAGTTTCTATGGACCAATAAATTTTTGGTAAGATTTTAAACAAGTTTCCAATGTTTATTTCTTCACATTAACATTGACTCTGCATCTTCCACTGTGTGGTATTATCTCTGCTTGTATAAGCAAGTAATATTGTTGACTGACTTACGGAATTTAGGCTTTCGGCTTTTCGTTTAAACATCGTAAGTTACCAATTTTTACACGGCCGAATGCCTCTTTTCATTACGTGTGCTTATGAGGCAGTGAGAAGCAAAGGGATGTAAGTGACAAAGTTAAAAATTTGCAGATAACCAGTACAAATGGTAGCTGAACCTCTTTTCTGCTTTGGAGCAAGAAATAGTACTAGTACTTCTGGTAAGTGCTGCTACACTGCTAAAACTACAGTTTGCATTTGGCACCTTTCAAGGGGGAAAATCTTGTTCACCAGCGGCACTCTATACGGTGCTGAAATTGCACCCTTAACCCAGCGTGCACCGCGGTGAAAAATTGAACCCTACGGCAGAACATTGGCACCCTTTCTGTTTCCTGTTGCCGTCCCCCCCTCCCCTGTATTGTGTGCATTTTTGGATACAATTGCGTACATTATTATTTATTGTTTTGAGTTATAAAAAACTAAATCTTGGTATATTTTCCACATTAAATTGTTCTGAAAATGATTAAAACTAGTACTTTAAGGCATTTGATCCTCATTTCAACTTTTGAACATAGTTTAGAAGTGTTCATGACTTTAATTTGTCTGGCTTAAATTTCATGACTTAAATTTTACTTTAATTTGTCTGCCCTCCCAAAAATTTTTGTTCATGGTCCCAGCTTTGAGAAATTCCTGCCTTTGAGAAACTGTTGTATTTACAAAGATATGAGTCTGCTTTTTGTTGTTTTTAAATGTACATTAGTATTTTTCAATGTGTGCAGTCTGTGCATATAATACTTTTGTCTTCTCCCTTCCTCAAGAAAAGTTATGACGCTGAACCTGTCACAAAGGGGGGCTCCGAACTTTTGGAGGGTTAAAATTCACAATTTGTCGAATGGAACTCCAAATTTTGCCTAATGCTAAAATGCGGTTATGATCACATAAGTATATCTAATCAAAAGGGATATTTGGACATTTAAAAATTGCAATACTGCAATTATGTTTTCAAATTTGCCGAATTGCCAGACAAACTTTGCCGTTTAAAGACTTTTTTTTAGGAGATCGCAGTGACCTCCCATGACCTTCCATTGGGGCGTCACTGCTGTCAAGCTATCATCACTTCTTTGAATAGCACCTTGGGAAGCAACATCGTCGAATCGAATACAAAATGGCCGCTCGAGGCTGTTTGGCGCAAACACGAGATTCTCCTAAGCAATCTGCTTCATTTAGATATGAGCAGAAAATTCCCATAAATTTAAGACAAACTGCCCGTTAAAAATTATCGAAATGTTTTGTGCGTAATAAAAGTAATCTTGTGCTTAGCGACTAATGACCAAAAGGATAACGCAAACTGTTCGGCAAAATTCATGCTCGGATTAAAATTGCTGCGTACCTGAATACTTGAAATTGTTCAATGCCCTTGCTGAGGAGCAATAACCATTTCATTTATCATATTTGAAATATTTTAGTGCAGCATTAACGGTCCTAATCTTAATCTTTCGGGCGGATGCAACAATAAGTGAAATATTTCTTGTCTTAGAAAGCATATGGGGCTTCTCTAGAGGACACATTTATGTTATCAATTGCATGAAATTCTTAGAGGATATTTTAGAAGTCCAGCGTCATTTAACAGCTTTGTTTGGAATAGTGGCTAAAATGCTGATGAAAATAGTAGGGGAATGTGGGACAAAGTGAAATAGTTAAGATGACGGATTTTTTTCAAAATGAACAAATTGGAAATTTTTTTGAAAATTACAGTACATAAAGAAAGAACATTGTATTTTGTAATAAAACTTGCATTGAAACATTATTTTTTACTTTTGGCAGTAAAATTGTGCCTTCAAAAAAAAAAACGGGGGGGGGGGGAATGTTTACTTTTTTTTCATGGGGCAAAGTAAAAAATGAAATATTTTTCGAATGAAATATTTTCTATTCGATTGGGAAAGATATTTTTGGACAAAATAATGAGCAAATAAAGGGGTAATTTAATGAATGAAAGGATAATGAAACAATAAAGTAATAAATAAATAACAAATTTATTTATCAATACATGAGGAAAAATAAATGAGTAAATAAAATAGTGAAAGAATAAGAAAATAAGTGGAAGAATGAATTAATAATTGAATTATTAAATGAAGGAATGTGAATAAATTAATTAATAAATGAATTTGAAACTGATTTAGTAAATGAAGGAATGAGTAAACAAAATGAACTATTTCACTTTGCCCCATCCACTTTGCTCCGCATGTACTTGACTAAGTGTGAAAAATGTTAAAAATACAAATAAAGCTAAATATTAACTACTTAAATAACTGCGGCACCGAATATTAGAAGGTACCAATCAGTATTTAAAATGTTAATAAGAAGAACTTTATCATTTGATAATATCAAAAATAATTTTTGACTTACAACAAAATATTACAATTTGAGTATCATTTTTTTTTTAAAAACTGCTTGTATTATCATATGCTTTGATTTTTAGACGTAACTTTTTCTTGACTGGAATAACTGCATATGTTATTACATAACTAAAATATAACAAGGTCAGTGTCACTTAAAGCGGAGAAAAAATTTCACCTATTCACTTTGCCCCACATTCCCCTACTTTAGACTAAAAATGGCAGTGAAAGATGTATCGTCTAGAAATTTGAGACGAACTCGCGCAGCATTTTCTCCCCCTACGTATAAGTGAAGCACAGTTTATATGTTTTCAAAGGGAGTGTATGAAAAAAGCATATGAATGAAAAAACGTATAAAGGTATACGTTAATAGAAATTAGACTTTGCAGAGATCTATTTAAAAAAACGTATAATCGATAAAAACGTATAAAGGTATACGTTAATAGAAATTAGACTTTGCAGAGACCAATTTAAAAAAAACGTATAATCGATAAAAGCGTATAAAAGAGAAACGTATAAACGGTGCTCTTTTCTTCTTGTTTTTTTTTTTTTTTTTTTTTTTTTTTTAAATAAATTAATTACAAGAAATAACAATTGCGCAGATTTAGATTGGAGTCACGTTTTTGATACATTGTTCACGGAAGGTGTTTTTAGGGCAGCTCATTAAGACGTTTCAATTTACCACATGCTACTGTTCGATCAGTTGGATCAGGAGGCAGTAATGTTCCAATTCCATAGAAACAATCAGATACTCGCATAAAATTTTAATTCGACCGACCCTCGCCAGTACATCCAAAGCAAATCCGATCGCGTGATAGAGAACCCCGATCGATTTCTGACTAGCTGTATCAAGTCCGACTTTTGTCCAACCCCAAGATACACACTTTCGATTTTCTAACCGCCAATTAAAGGGCCACAGTCAACAGTAGATTTCGTGTAGTCCACTCCAAAGTACACAATGGAAGGCTGCACCGCTTATATGGGGACACGGGCTTCGCTTCTTCGCACGCCCAGTCGTAAACATCATGAAAATATGGCATTATATAGTAACAAGCACGGTGGATCTGGCAATGTAATCGGTTTGCCGATAAGTTTGCGGAGCCGGTTCACCAAGTGTGTAATTCTGGCCATGTAATTATATTTCTGTCCATTTTAACATGACGGGACTATTTAATTGAACATTGAGATTTTTTTAACATAGGGAGCTCTCTTATTCGGGACTTCAGGCCGGTATTTAGACTGGCGCAGCTTTAACTGAAGTTTTCAAACTATACACAGGTCAATGTTTTCTAAAAATGGCTAAAAATGAAGGACGTAAAGGAAGCTCAGGGCCGATGGGAAGCCGTACCAGCCCAATCGGGAACTAGATGCCGGCCCTGAGGTGGTGGTGGTGGGGGGGGGGGGGAGGGGTCGGAATTTGAGCAGTATAAGTTTTATAGGGAAAGGGATCCGGCGACCAAAATGACAAGGGGCCACCTTGGCTATCGATGACCCTGGTTAGGTACCATTGGTACCTAGGTTTTTACTTTTTTGCTTTTTTTTTTCCGGTTTTAGTAATCTTAATGTTCTGATTATATATATTCGTTGGCCCTTCTACATGGTGATAATATTTTATCATACTAGTAATAACTGAAATTTCCAAATCTATTTCTAAATTTTCAACGACAGATAATCAGCGAACCAATTTTTTTTTTTCTAAATCACTTAATACTATTTATTAAAAACAGTATGTAGTTATTAACATATTTTTTCATGTCCATACAAGCGTGTCTCACACATTGGAAATCGAATACGCCTCGAAAATTTTGCTAAAAATATTTTTAAGTTTTGTATTTTTAATAAAAATTTAGCATCGCAGAACAGGAAATAAGAGCAATTGGAATTTATGTTGTTTTTTCTTCCTTTTTATAATTTAAATTGGACAGGCGAAACGTTCAAAATGTTTAAAATCATAACAGTATACACATTTAGTCTTTTTCTGCCATCTTTCATTTCCTTCTTAGTTAGAAGGAAAGTTTGTTCTGGAGAAGGGGAGCATTAAAATCTCTCGAACAAATCGCGAGAGTTGACACAGCTATGCTATTATAATTTTCATCATTTTCACGTATTCACTTCAACAAAATAAATTTTATTTCTCTGAAGATTTCAAGGAGTAAGTACAAGACTTGAATACAGGGACACCCAGAACTTAAATTTTGGGGGACGGAAATTCCCAATTTGCCGAATAGAACTCCAAATTTTGCCGAATAATAAAATAGGGGTATGCACGCATACATAATTGCATCGAATGAAAAAGGCAGGGGTGCAAGTGGACTCAAGTAAAATTTTCTGAAGACAGTGAAATTTTCGGAAGCTTACCCCCCCCCCCCTTAAAAACTCTTGAAATATGCACACAAAAGTCATTGAAGTCATAAGAATATCATTTTAAAAGTTTTTTTTCCTATTAAAAATTTTTCAGTTTTAGATTGTAGCCAGACCAAAATTTTCGGAAACAGAAACCCAAAATTTTCGGAAATGTCGGAAATTTCGGATCACAAACAGCCCTGGAAAAGGACATGCGGGCATTTGAAAATTCCAATATTGCAATTACGGCTGCAAATTTGCCGAAACATCAAACAAAATTTGCCGAATGAGGAATTTTTTTGAAGGTCACAGTGACCTCCCGTCCGGTCGCCCCCGCTTGGACGAAACTCAAACAGTGTCTTTTTCTACACACTGCATTGAATTGTCCAATTTCAAAAATACCCATATTTCCTCTCGAATAAAAGTCACAGGCAAATGCTAATGCACAAAATATATGAAAAATATATGACTGAAAATGTCGTGCAACTTCTTATGAACTATGTTACTTTCCCAAAATGTAAGTGCATTTCGCGCTTGAGATACGTCTCAATAAAAAGCAACTTTTTTTCCTCCATCGTATTCATTTCACAGGCTTGGCGATCGTTAATCACGCCTCAAAATGAAGTGAAGTGAGTTTTCTCATTAATTATTCGTGTCGTTTGGCACCAGCAGGCGATATTACCCGCGCTTTTTCGAATGAAAACACCACGAAGATGTCGTTTCTTCACGAAGCTGCTATACATAATACAGTGCGAGGGAGATAAATGGAAATAAAATATGGCTTTGTTTTCCCCTTTGTATGGTTCTATTAATATGTCCGCATATTGATGTGTTTTTTTTATTGTTTTTTTTCTACTGTCGGTACATGTCGCAGTTAACTTTGTTAATGTACTACTTAGCAAATTAAAAGTATAAAAACGCGAAAATAAATCACAAGCCTCAGAGCATTCGAATGTGTTTAGCTTGAAGTTGCATAGTGAAGTCACCCCATGGTAAAATTATTTCATTTTATTTTATAATTAAAATTATTTCATTTTTTTTTATTTCAGTGAACCAGTAAAAACTACAGACGAGAGATAAAATCTGGTCTTAAACTCAGTCATTCGTATTCAAATATATTAAACCCTCTCCCCCTTTTTTTAGATTCTAGGTAGTTTTTAGAGCAAAATAAAATGGG